>NC_140125.1:20522551-20530051 GCF_964035555.1 Netta rufina
CCTGGGCGCCCCGTCGGCCTCCTTCCCGGGGAAAGAGCGCGCCTCCCCCGAGTCCCTGGACTTGACCCGGGAGACCACCAGTCTGAGGACCAAGATGTCGTCGCACCACATGAACCACCACCCCTGCTCACCCGCGCACCCCCCCAGCGCCGCAGAAGGTCTCTCTTTGTCCCTCATAAAGTCCGAGTGTGGCGACCTGCAAGACATGTCCGAAATCTCGCCCTACTCGGGAAGTGCAATATCCTTTTCTGAAGGCGAGCGGTCACCCCATGGCCTGCAGGAGAGGATCTGGGGCAACCCCACCCCGTGGGGATGTTTTGAGGGCATTGGGGCTGGGGGCACTGGTGGGAGGAGCAGGCAGGGGAATTGCCTGGTGAAATAAAACACAGGGTGGTAACCGGAGGTAATCCTTCAGTGACAGCATCCAAATTAAAATAGACACCCATCCACCCAACATTTTAGACTGTCCAGTTGGGTTTTCCTTTCTGCTGGTCAGGAGGTGACCCGTCCAAAAACACTGCTTGTCCACCTCCTTCCCCACCCAAAACAGCCTGTTTTAATGGTGGCCTTGCTGGAGCTCACAAAGAGACAGCATTTGGTCATTTGTGTGTCATCAGCTCTCACGTAAGGGAAATAAAGCACAAAAGATCCAGGTACTGATCTATTCAGGCAGCACCAAGTTCTTTCCCCCACCCAGAGGTCTGCTCCTCAGCCCTGGTGCAGCTGCCTGCTATGCATGATTAACCTCTGTTCAGCCATACACAGAAATCTTTTGTCCTAACGTACACAAAGCAAATTATTTTGGAAAGCTGGAGAGAACAATTAAATATAAAACTTCAGCTGTATTAAATTTGCAGGACACTTCCCCTGCTAAAAAAAAAAAAAATAAAAAATAATAAAGTCCATCTTTTATTTAGGCAAATTAAGACAGTCTTTTTTTTTTTTTTTCCTGGAAACTAGCATGAAATTTTTTTTCTTTCTTTTTTAGTAGTAACACCTCCCACTCACTGCATCATCTCCCCTAACATGCTTTTTGGTCAAAAGATTTTTCTTCCAAGTACAGTTGTATTAAAAGTTAGTAAAACACCTTGTCTGCCCCATGCAAAAATTGAGGATTTTAAATGAAGGGTAGATGGGCATTTTCCCATGCTCCAAGATCCCAACAAAAGGCAGCAGCACAAGCACAGAGCCTTAGAAGCAGATAATTTTGTTCCCAAGTTGATGGCAGTAGTAGTGACTGGATAACTCTGCCCCAGCCCGGGTAACAGCAGTGACACCGATGAAATTTTCCCCTTCCCAGGGCTGTCATGTGAGGGCAGATGCACGAGGCCGTGCCCCACCATGGGTGTCTTCTAGTCAATTAGCAGCTCTGGTGACTTTAGGGGAATTGCAGCATGTCTTCTGTGGATGTGGGAAGGGTGCAGGCAGGGCTGGGGACCTGTGGGTTGTCTGCTTCTCCTGTTGGTGTGGCCGGTCCCTCCTGTGGCAGTGGGCACCACCAGGATGGACGCAGACACTGCAGGGCCACCACCCATCCCCAGACCCCAGAAGGTCTCCTGTCAAACCTAGACCAGGTCTGGGGAAGAATTGTTGCTGTCTGGTGGTTTTTGGCTAAAAAAAAAAAAAAAAAAAAAAAAAAAAAAAAGTGTGAATAGTGCCATTTCTGTTGGAGAAAGGCTCTGAAAGCACCTTCCTTAGCTGTTGGTGTTTTCAAGAGCCAGCTGGCAGTGGACGTGATGTTGGAGGGACCTTTATCCCAAGGAAGATCTCTCTGCTGTGTCTGCAGCAGGCAATATCTTCACCTTGCCTTATATACTGTATGGCAAAACAGGGGAGGCAGTCTGAAGGGAGCATCGTTCTTAGTTACTTCCTATTACTTTGGGAGGTCCAAACCAAAAATCATTCTTGCATATTGAAATGCAGTGGGGATGCTCTCAGAGCAGTCCTGAGGTCAGCACGAGTGGCAGCCGAGGGCAGGATTCAGGCCAGGGCAATTAAATAATTTCTGCTAAACAATACAGAGGTGTACTGATTATTTTGGTGTAAAAGTAGTTATCCCATCCTGGGAGAGAAGTGGTAAGGGGGGAAAAGTGCATGAACTGGGAGTGTTTGTGTGGCAGCAGGTGATCCCCTCCACCTGTGGAGCATCTCTGCCTTGCCCCTGCCGTTTCTCCCCCTTTCTCCTGCCCTTCCCCACTGGCAGTCCTTAGCAGAGCTCCTTGTTCCTGCTGAAACCGGGCTGAGAGAGCCCTGTCCTGGGGCTTAGCCAGAGAAATGCTGAGCATTGGGGCAGTTCCTGCCTCTCTCCTTGCCCTTGCTTCTTCCCCTGCCCTTGGGAAAGTGCTCCGTCTGGATGCAGACTTGTTAGGGAAAACAAATTTACTAAAGAGCATTTCTACACGACATGTGCCCTGATGTACAGTTCAGCTGTGGGGGTGTTTTTGTTTTCTAGCAGCGGCTCATTTGCCCAGGTAGCTTGCAGTTTCCAGGGAAAGGCGCAGTACGGAGGTTGGTTTGTTTGTGGTAGGTTCTGTTGTGGCGCTTTTATTTTACATGCTTGAGTGTGCATACACAAGGAATATATTTCTTGGGAGAAGCAGATCTTTCTTCCCTGCAGAAAGCAACATCTGTTTTCCTGGACAATACAGCCAGGATGAGAACATAAGACTAGCAGATACAGCCAAGTTCAGGTTTTAGTCCTAGGCTAAAACACTGCACCAGCCTGTTCTTTATTTTTTATTTTTAACCAACGCCTGTGAAATGCATCTGATCTTTCTTTGCTGAATTGCAGAAGGAAACGGTTAATGTTTGCGTATGTTGCTAAACAAGATAAGATGCACCTGCAGCATGAATTCCCATCTTGGTCCTGAATGCAGTCTATATCTTTGCAAACTAATCTGTTTAATCAAATATTAAGTTTTATTCAAATTCTGAAAGAAACAGACAGCCAATTGTTTTTCTGCACGGTCTTCCTTTGTCATGCATCCTCTTTGCATCTCAAGAAAAATAGCCTTGTTCAGTCCCAAAACATTTGCATAGATCAAAATTGAAGCACAACAGTAGCCTGTGTGCTGTTAAGACATCTGTAAAGGTGAAGAAGTTTGGCGTGTTCTCTCTGACTGGAGGGCTGTGGGACACGAGTGAAACTTTCTGCAATTTATTTATTTTTCAGCAGAATTCCAATCCAACTGGAATGAGTTTCACAGTCCCAATATGTGAAAGCTGTAATTAGCGAATTACAACATTTTGAAATGAGGAGCTATTACATCTGACTAGAATTAAACTAATTAAACTTAAAAAAAAAAAAAAAAAAAAAAAAAAAGATGAGCGATTGTACAGCAAGCTGGATAACTGTGCTGTTGATAAAACCTGAGCGACAGAAGAGTACTTTCCAGCTGGCCCATTCTTCAGAGGGTCTTGAAGATGCTTTGAGATACAGCGATTTGGAGCTTTGCTTATTGAGAGCAACTGAGGTGTAACTTAAGCAGCAGCTTGGCTTTGGCAGTGCAGATTTTCTACCTGATACAGCCCATTCTTACCTCTTTTCCTTCTGCTCAGTGCATGTAGGATAGAAAAGCCTGCTAGAGCATTTCGGGGAACTCAGGCTGAGAGTAACAGAAGTGAAAAACTGTCTTCATTGAATAATATTTTTTTTTGCAAAAGAGGATAGCTATCCCTGAGGATTAAAGTGCAAATGAGACAAATGCAGTGCAGTGCTATCTCTCTGCTTCCCTGGTTAAAACACACAGGAGCACATATAGGTTTCATTCCCAGCCTTTCGCTTCTTATTTCTTAACATTTTGCCTTTTTGCTGCTGCTGGGTGAGGTGAGGCTGCATCGCACCATGTAAGCGCACAGCGCTGAGGCTCTCAGGTTGTTTGAACACTGCTTTAGGTTCAGCTGCAGTACACTGTTTCTCTGATCTTTTATGTTCCTGAGCAGATGTCTTTCATTAATTTATGGATTTATCATCTTTTCTTTCTCTCCTTTTTTTTTTCTTTCCTTTTTTTTTTTTTTTTTTTTTTTTTTTTTTTTTACACCTGGCAGCTGGCTCAAGTTTCAGCAGTTATTGTCTATTTTGCATTACCCATAGAATTGAATGTCATCTGTCTTCACAAAGCTATAGCTGGGAGAATTGAGGCAAGCCACATGAGCTGCTGGGACAGAGCTTGTTTGCGTTCCATTCGGCACCCCTCCTCCCTTTACCTCCTTAATATTTATTTGTGCTCGTTTTCTTTCCTGGCCTTGAATGGGGCTTAGCTCGTGTTCAGTACAGCTGTATGTTTACTGAATCTATTTCATCATGAGTCATTGTGCGTGTGTAAGTATCCTGGAAACAGCTAGTGCTTTCTTGGAAGAACAGTTGCTTTTCAGCCCAAGCACTTAAAAAGGAAATTAAGCAATTGGTCAGTTCAGTTTTTTTCTGAAATAGCAATGGGTTATCTAATTCTTAGCTCTTAAGTCTGTCATTAACTATTTTTTGCTAGATTATCACAGATCAGATCTTTTATCACAGTACAGCGTTAACCTTAGGAGCAAGATATACAGATTGGTTGCATATTTGATATCGCTTTAAGGCTGCCAAGTGCTTAAGAACAAGTATAATTTTAATAGAAAATGGATTTCTGGGAATTTGAGTCTCAGAACATCTTTTAATACGTGTTTCATTCAATATCAATATCCCCTGGCATTATGGCAGAAAATGTTTAAAAATCTGAAATGCAAAAGGAATCAAAATGCTTAGACAACTGCCTAATATGCTTAAATCCAGCAAATATGGGAGCTTTTTTTTTGAAAGTTTAAGTCCATCTTTTAGCTCGCGTTGAAAGAGAGGGTATGCCAAACCTGATAACAGCCTGTCAGCAGTGTCGGAGGAATCACAAATTAGGGAGACTTAGGATTTTTATTTCTTTTACTTATTGAAGTTCCCTCTCAGCCCCTCGCTTCCCTGAAATGATCGTGTAACAAAAGGGATTTCTGGTGTAGAAGTTTTGATTTGTCTAAAACTCTTATCACTAAGCAATAGGTGACAGCTTGCTACTATTATTTCACTTACGTATTTTGACAGATGGCACTGCAGAGCGTAATGCTCTTTTAGACTTCTCTATCAGTCTAATGGAGGTAACTGGAGGTTCTTTCAACTCTTCTCTTGGCACAAGAAGTATGTCAGTCATAAATTATCTTCTTTGTAATCAGCAAGCATCTAAAACAAAATGCAAGTTCATCTCAGCCGTTCTCCGTGTACTTCCAGATAATAAGAGGGTTTTAAATTAATATTATCAATGACTTTTTTTTTTTTTAATGCCACATGTCTCCAATCTAAAAACAAATCTTATCACTAGAATAAAGGAGTGGGTTTCAGTCAGTTTCCCAAATTAGAGAAAAGGGTCTTCTGATGAAAAACCCGGGTGATCTCAGTAGCCTGCTGCTAAAAATGTGTCCGTGCTCCTGGTACCAAGGCCTGGCAGGAGATGCTCTGTGCCAGTGTGTGCCCAGCCTGGTGGCGGGGGCACAGCGGCTGCAGTGTGCCTGTGCTCCGGGTCAGCCTTCCCCTGCCATCAGGTGCGAAAGGAGTGAAATTTTCAACAATTGTGTTTAGGAGAAACAGTCTCGGAGAAGCTTCTGGGAAGAACCCTTAATTGACCTTGTGGGGGCCACATTGATTTTCTCCACGTGCATCTTCATTTCTGATAAATTATAAAGCCATTAATTTGCTGAGGAAATGGCAGGGCCAGCCTGCGGCACAGATGTGACCAGAGCCGTCCTCGCGCGCAGCGCACAAAAGGGAGCCAAGAAGCCGGGAGAAAATCAGCAAGCCGAGATTGTTATGGTTAGCTTCACATTCCCTTGGGAACTGTTTTCGTTGCTTCTGTTTACAGATCTAAAAGGTAATGATGTTTCCAGGATAAATAGGCTGCCTTATAGGGTAAGTGGCCATTTATTGATCTGCTAGCCCGCATTTATCGATCACTTAGCCCCAAATGCCGCTTCCTCCTCCGAGGAGTTAACCGGCTAAACCAGAAGGCGACAAGTTGGGTTGGTTTGCGGGGACAGAGGGGCTCTGCCTCCCAGAAAATTTAGCTTTTATTAGCCAGGCAGCCACTGAAGCAGAGCAGTAATGGGATTAGAGAGAGTAACTGGGGATGCTAAGGCAGGGATGAAACAGGTGAAACGTGCTGCCCGTAGCAGACATTGCTCAAAACGATGCAGCACCTGCATGTGAGGCACATGCGCTAGCTCTGTTTTGTGTGAGCAGCACAACGCAGAGAGAAAAACAAACTTTGGCTGGAATTGCAAAGGAGAGGGAGAAAAAGCTCCTGATAAGTTTTCTGTGGCACATGTTTCGTGCATTTGTTCCCTTAGCAACAAGTGAACGTACATATGGTGCACAAGCCGTAAACTTGCAAAATTCCCGAGACCCAAAAGCGATAGGAAACGCAGTGTTTTCGTTGCATGTCCTCTCATACCTCATTTTGCTATGTTACAGAAAATGACAGCGCGGCAGTTTCAGTGTTACTAATTTCTCCTGCAGGCTGGGGAAGTGCAGCAGTAAGGGGACACTTTGGGAGCTCTGCACACTCAGAAACAGCCTTCTCGAGAAAAGCATTTTCCTTTACTAACTCAATCCTACATGCAGGAAGGCTTGTCGCCGAACCACTTGAAAAAGGCCAAGCTCATGTTCTTTTACACCCGGTACCCAAGTTCCAACATGCTGAAAACCTACTTCTCAGACGTAAAGGTAAGAAAATCTTCCCCCCTCCCCCCGCTCTCCTTATTGCATGTTGTGTTTGGTCACGGAGAAGTGTGGTGCTGTCAGAGATCAGTGATATTTCTGGGTAGGCAGAGGTTACGGCTGGCTTTACGTGCTTTTTCTTCCTGTCGAAGTTGTACTCTGCCTGTGCCTGGATGAGGAAAGGAGAGGTTGGAGGATTTTAAATTAAAAAAAAAAAAAAAAAAAAAAAAGACATTTCAGAGCAAAGTAAGGATAATCGTTACAGTAAACCAAACAATTTCCATTATACATATCCTATCAAAAAAGAGATTTCTGTGGTGGTAGAAATATACTTCCAAGAACATTTTGGAGCAGTTCTCAAGTGTTCCCTTATTGTTTCATTTCGGTTGGTTTCCTCATATTTGTGCTTACATAAGCACAGTGCAGAATCCTTTTCTTTCTGTCAAAAAGAAACAGTACATTGAAATTCTCCATGCAGAAGCTGCTTAAAAACAAAAGTGATGATTGTCTCTTATTTACAACTTAATTTGTTGTTGATGCAGAGTACACTGAGCATAAGGAGGATGAATAAAGTGACAGATTCAGGCCACATTATTCAAATGAGGATATGAAAGCTGTCGACATACAGCTGCATCCTCCCTCATTCTACAGAATATTAGGACCTCCTGATTTTTTTTCTAAAAGTAATTGTTCCTTCACATCAACTTGATTTTGTGTTAATCATCTAAGTTTAAAAAAAAAACACACATAGATTGGGTTTTAATGAT
>NC_140125.1:20535051-20550051 GCF_964035555.1 Netta rufina
CGCCATCAAACCCTTCACAAGCTGGGTGAGGTTGGCAGGGACCTCTGGAGGCCACCTGCTCCAACCCCTGCTGACACAGGGACATCCAGAGCAGGCTGCCCAGGTCCATGGCCACACGCAGCTGCCTTTCCCTGCTTTCCTCATGTGACTTACAGAGCTGAAATGCGCTTGCTTTGTCAAGCTACAGGATAAAATGATTACTCGAGGTAAACACGCTGTGTTTTCTCTCAAAACGGGTTGGTAGCTTTGATGAAGTCTCCTGTTTACCAGCCCTGGGCACTTCCATGGGCACTGTGCATGGTGCAGATCCTCAGAGGTGACCACGTGCTTGAATGTGTGAGGGGAGGCGGAAGGAATCCCAGCTCTTGATCAAGAGCAGTGGGAAAATTGTAGTGGTGTTCGTTTTATTATGATTTTTGTCTGCACCCGTCATTCAGTGGCAAGTTGCGTTTTGAGCCCCATCCTGTAGCAGAAGTGACATTCATCAGCATAAGGTGGATGGTTTCCCACCTAAATCCTTCTGGGGGATTTTTAGTGGTGATCATTTTCACAGTACTTAAGTTCAGGTAGTGTAAAAAAATCTCTAAGAGGAGCTTGCTCAGAGCAGTGTTTCCTAGGAGAGAGGTTGCATGGACAGGACAGGTGAATCAAGGGGCACAGGGGATGCTCCCCGGGGGCTCTGCCCTTTGTTACAGCTGATGATACCCAGACTTTTATGCCAGCACCCCCAGGCCCCCAGGGGGCTCAGGCTCTGTGGATGCCAAGATGTGACAGGGAAGCACAGGAAAAGAAAGGGAAACACACAAAGGGGCAGGTGTTACTAACTTCTCTTCCATCAAAGAGTGTTTAAATTCCCTCAAGGTTTTCTTCTTGTCATCGCAACTTTTATCCTGTTTGCAGAGCCTAGGTTGCAAAAAAAAAAAAAATCTTTGTGCTCCAAAAGTCTTGGTCCTTTATGATTTCAGGCACTAATGTCTGCTTTTCAAAGCGTTAGTTGCAATGTTGATGTCAATGGATTACTTCAGTGAAGAAACGTGGGGAACATATAGGTGTTTTCAGGCAGATAAGAAAATAGGAATCTCGTGTTTAGCGCTGCCACTGGTGGCTGTTTCCTCCTCTCGGCAACGGGAGCCCCTTGCTTTTTCCTCTATCATGGAGGAAAAGGCCTTCTGGCATGTTATAAACGGCGGTGATTTGCAGATCCTTTCACGCAGCCTCTCGTGTGTTATCTCATATAATGAGAATTTCCCAGAGGTTCAAATCTTGGTTTTGCTCTGAAGACCCAGCAGTTACGAGATCATTAAGCTGCACAGTGCAGTTTTTAGTGTAGCCTATGTAACTTTTCCGATAAATGCTCAGTCCCTCCCCCACGAGCTGCAAGGCAAAAATGACAACTACTGTAATGTTGAAATTGGATCCAAAGGGATTTAGCAAACTGAGCATTTGCCATATTTAGCGTCATCAAAGTTCCTTCTTCCCATACTTCAATGATGCGTTGCTGATCTTCTGATTAGTTTGATAGGCTGTTCCTCTTAAATCACATCCACTACTCTTCCTAAACCCTCCACCTTTATTTCTTCTTGGGTGAAATTTGTGCGTGTACTTTAATATTCCTAAATTGACTATTAGGGAAAAAAAAATGATAAAGCTAAAACGTGCGTTTGGTCCGTATCAAGCTGTGCCATTGATTTGCTCAGGAATCTGTGATACCGTGTTTCTCTCCCGGTGCAGTGGAACTGACAGCTTTTAGCAAAGTCAAATAAGATGTTTAACAAACCACATGCCCTATCGTTTTTAGCCTTGCCATTGTACCCTTGTGGCTGAGAGCCAGAGAGAGATACAACGCCTCCTCCCGCGCCGTGCAGCTCTGCCCGTGTTTTGTGTGCACACGTGTGTGGACGTGTGTGTGGCGGCTTCCACGCTTCTCTCTCCTGCTGTGGGGTTCGCTGGAGGAACTTGTGCTGAGCGTAGCTGCACAGAACAATTTGAAAAAGAGTCTTGAAAGAGGGGGGAAAAAAAGCTTTTTCTTTTTCTTTTTTTTTTTTCTTCTTTTTTTTTTTTTTTTTAATGAAAAATGAAGATGCTTCTTTCTTCTGGGGCAGTTCTGCCAAGGAGGGAGAAGGCGGCTTGTCCTGGTGAATGAAAGCCGCAAATGTCAGTGTCCCAGCACAAGTGCCGAACGAAGTTGGTCAGAAAGAGAGGACAGCTTGCAGTGCCACTTGATATCAGTCTCATCTGTGGTGCTGCCATAGGCTTTTTGAATGCCAGCTGCAGTAACGAAAGTCAGGTATTGTTGCCATGCATGAAAAGAAAAAATAATCCCAAATCATTTTGTAACTCTCTTTCAAAATCTGTCCTAAAAAAGAGCATCAGCACTCACAGTTGTAACTGTGACAGGATGGTTTCAAGTGAGGGGGACACCATGCTGCCAGATAAAATAAAAATATGGTTATTTTTTCTTTTCAATTTATTTACTTAAACCAAGCAAAAGAAATTGGCCTGAGGATAGTACCTGGATTTTATCCTTGCTTTGGCTCCCGTTCCTCCATCAGCCGTTTTCCCTGGCATTTTTTGTAGTTACTGTCATCCTCTGTACATTAACATCTCTCTGCATGGTCCTTTTCCTTGTACACATTCAACAACCCAGCCCCAGCTCTGAAATCCCAGGCTCAGTCCGCCCATGCAAGGCATTTCCCTCAATGCCCTCCCTCCTGCCTCCCTCCTACTACACTCCTGCACATAGCCCATGGGAACGCCCCAAGGTGAAAAACATTTTTAGGAAGTTGCCTCTGCTTTTGGCAGGGGAGAATCATAGTGGTGAGGAAAAACCTAATTGAGGCTGGTTGTGCTCAAGTCTTAGCAGAATGGTTATCTTAAAGAGCTTTGAGTTAGTCCCATAACCATCAATGGGATTAATTAAAGCAATTCAAGTAACACCACCTATGAAGTCCAAGTAATAACCCAGTCACATAAGTTGTCCATGAGCTCTTGAGAGGAACGCTGGCTGCCAAAATTTTCAGAAGTGATGATGGGTTTAGGCCAGGTCCATTTTGAGATGCTCAACTGGAGATGTGTCATTGAGAGCCACTTTGTCAGGAGGTCCTCGATGGTCCATTCCCTGACAGTGACGTGTGCCCATTACTGCATCCAAAAATCAAGACATCCTAAATTATTGAAAATTCCGGCCACTCATGTGCCTATTTTAGGAACCCGTGTCCTTCCTGCAGGATTCATCTCAAACTGAATTAGGGTTCATCAGAAGGAGAATTAAAGCCTTTGAACCTGATTCTTATTTAAACTGAGGCCATGTACACATGTTTTTGCAATACGAAGGCACTGTAAGGGAGAATTTATAACCACCCTAATGCTCCTTTACACAACTCGAGCAGTGTAAAGTGGTCTCCAGAGAACTGAAAATCAAGTCAATAACTTGCTAACTTCCATCTCAAAGCTTGCATGCTCTTTCTCTGCAAGCTGCAGCGGCGATCTGCGCACTTGTAATGGGACCAGAAGTGGGCACAGGCTAATGGGACAGTTGTTTATTTTAGTATTACACTCCTCGCATTTTTTTCCTCAGCTGTAGACTTCCTCATTCAAGGGGTTTATTGTTGTAGTGTTTCGACATCATTCTCAGCATTCTTAAAGAAAAAGTCGGAAGGCCTCTCTCTTGCAGTCTGCTGCAAGGAGAATAAAGCTGAATTTGCAATTTGAGAATAGCAGACATAACTGTCCCGATTCCCCTGAAGAGAAACTAAAACATATATCTAGATGGAACTTCCTTCTCACTTAAAAATCTTCTTGCTTTCGGGAAATTTAATTGATGCCCTCAGGCCTTTTTCCTTTTGTTTTGTTTTGTTTTGTTTTGTTTTGTTTTAATTTTGAAGAGGCGCTCTTGTGAAACAGCAAAGCTTTCCTTGAAAACTGCACAGGAGTCGAAGCTGATTTGTAAATCGAGTAACAAAATCCACGGCTTTCAGTAGAAGGGCTGTGCAGCACACGTATCAATTAATGCTGGTTAATCAGCTTTTGCAGTTGGTGGAACTGCAGATTGTAGTTGGAAGCTATTAGGGAGGAATTGCAGGAGGAATACTGTTGCAGGACTACGCTCGTTTTTTATGTTTGTGTCCTCTGGATTCAAGGTGTTTGTATAATGAAGTTGGCACATTGATATATGATCTATTTTTTAATGTCATTACAATTTTAGTTCCCTCTGCCTTTTTGTCATTGGGTTACATTTAAGCACAGCAAGATCAACTTTAAACTTCCTTACTCAACAGCTTTATTAGTTATAACGTACCGTGACCTTTCTCAACATTCTTAAAGAAAAAGATACAGTGTAATGTCACTTTACTTTGCTTATTGTTCTTTGTTGTGGTGAACAAAGCATTTTCTACAGTGGCTATAGCACATAATTATACAGCTTTCAATAGCGGTGTCTTGGCACATATCAAAGTTCAGAAGAGCCTTTAGAAAAAAAAAGATGTTTTGTGGCAGCCTAGGGAGGGTCTCATCTTTCCTTCAGAAAATAGTTCAAGGCTCTTCTGTCAAGCTTCCCTACTTAGAGCTTTTTCTCCTCCTGCTTCATAAAGTTTAAAGGGGATTCAGTGGAGTTCTATGATCTATTTCCTTTGAAAGATTGTTCCTTTGCACAGAGAAGTCCTTTGACTTCAAGAGTTCACAGATTCATGTCTTTAGGTATCATATGTCTGACCTTATCAGTTACTCTATTTAATGTAGGAGAAAAAGTCTCAACTCTTTGTGTTTGTCTGTTTTGCCTCTGTGAAATGATTTGGTGAAAAGACCATCCTTTTTAACACACCACTGAGAGGCCGTTTCTGACTGTAACCTACCCTGTGGCTCTTCTAAAAAAAAAAAAAAATTGTCCTTGTGTTTTGTGTATGGATGATTTCACAGTGAGAATAGAATTATACAAGGACAGGCACACATAAAAAAATCTTTTGCTCTCTTTTTCCTAAATGATCTATTGGCTATTTTGGTGGCTGCTACTCTGGTTCCCCAACAGGCACGACCATTTAACAAACACAGAGATAGCGGCTGGAGTGCTGGGCCAGCAGTAGGTTTTCCCTTGCTTCGACCTACCCCAAAGGCCTTCATAATTAATTGTCCTTCAGAGATGAGGAAAGTTCAGAGACAGTGTGTGTAGCGATGTCTATTGTCTGACATTCAGTTCTCCTTCCCTCAGCTCTTTTTCTTCGTTCCACAAAGGGTTATCAATAGGAGCAGGGAGCAAGCTCTCTTCTAACAGCTGCTGGTGGTGGCGGTGGCTGTCTGCGGAAGGTATCATTGTGTTCAGCCATCTATGGATTAAATGGCTGCAAAACTTCTAACAACCTTTTCAAACGGGCGTGTTTATTTCATCTAGATTACACAGACCTATTTAGCTAATTAAAAACTTTCTCAGAACCCCTTCTCCTTTTTGCAAGGGGGGGAAAAAAATTGCAACCCTGCTGTAATTATGAAGAATGGCTGCCATGAAACTTTGGTAAATAAATGAAAGATTCGATCAGCCAGCTTTGATCGAAACGCACCAAATAAGCGTTGGTTTGTTTGTTGAGTTGCTCTGTGTTTTTGCTTCTTTCTGTTGTTTTGGTTTTGTGGTTTGTTTGTGTTTTTTTTTTCTTAGAGGGAAGAAGGATGCGTAGTAGAAAAAGCATGAAAGAAAGCGCTGGTGTGAGCTGTAACAGAAACAAACACTCACCCAATTTAAAAAACTGCCACAGTTCCTCCTGTCTCTGCTCATAACATCAAAGTGCAAAGAAGCTGGAGTTTGCTAAGCAGATTATTAATATTGTTATGCCTTCTGCTATTAATTTAGATTCCTCTGTGGCATAATTATTAAACTTCATATACCACAGGATGAAATTATATACATGCTTCCCTGTTCTCCCCGATGGTACGCTGAACAAATATATGGTATGGTTAGTAGATATGCAAGAAGTATAGTCAAATTAGGGCTGTTTATTAACAATCGTTATGTTACTGCTCCAATTAATTGGGCGAAGCCAAAAAAGACAAATACAATAATTCTTCCACTGAACAGTTTAACTAGCAAATTAGGGAGGTATTAATTTTTTTTTTTAATCGCAAAAAAAAAAAAAAAAAAAAAAAAAAAAAGGACTCCACTCTGGACCTTTACCTGCATTCTACAGAAATACATCACTTTGCAATGAAACAGGATAATCATATAAAACATTTTCTGGACTCCATCTCACATCCTTAATGTTAAGAAGGACTGCACAACAATCAAGATCAATTATTGTACTGATTAAGTTATTAAGCCTGGCATTTGGAAACAGGTTTTCTGTATTTAAGAAGAAATTACGTACAAGGAAGATGCAGCTAATACAGTAATGCAAAAAAAAAGATCATAAAAAATTAAAGTTATTCTTATGAATCTTTCATTAGAAGCAATGAAAAGGGACACTGGTGAAGCCAAGTGCTTTGTTCTTCTGAGCTCCTCTTGTAGGGCCTGATCCTGCGAACAATTACGTACTTGAGTGTTCCTTCTGCCAGAGCCCTGGTGGCGCCTTCAGCCAACCTCCTTCTCTGTTACCGTTCACCCAGGCAGCCCCGTGAACGACTGTCAGGGCTGCTCTGCTCCAGCAGACAAATGCTCCCTTTAAAAAAATCCGTCAAAAAGTCCTGTTTAAAAAAAAAAAAAACAACACGCTACCGCATCGCCCAGCCGTACTGAGGCAAGCGCGTGCTTTTACGCAGGAAGAGCTGTTGTGAAATGATTTAAGGGTACTCAGAGCTTTTCAGATTACTCCCCACCGCAAATAACATGTTAAGTAGTAAATTGCCCTAAGCGGTGTTTTATTACTGATCAATAAAATAGTAATCTCGTCCTTTAGCGTGGAAAATAATTTTAGTGGGATTTTTCCTGGTTTAGTTCATGGATAACAGTAAACCAGAAAGTGCAGCCCCCGAAAAAAAGCGAAACCTGTCCTTGTTTGTTTCTAATTTCGCTCTGGGGGAATCCTAGGATTGTTCCAGCCGAATGGTGCAGGGTTTCTGTGCGTGCGCCTCTGTGTGCGTGGAGTGGTGGTGTGCCGTGCTTTGCTTTGGGTGAGGTTTTTTTCTCTCTCTCTCTCGCTCTCTCTCTCTTTTTTTTTTGTTTTTTACAGTTATTTACTGGTACTCATCCTTATTGCCCCGTCCTCTTCTCAAACAAAACAACCCCTTTCCAAAAAACAAAAACAAAAACAAAAAAAAAACAACAAAAACAAAACAAAACACAACTTGGCAAACTCTTCCGACTCCTACTGCCATTTCATTTTGCATTCAACAAGGGGTAGTGGGAATTGAAACGTCAACTGGAGATGGAGAAAAGCACCAATTTATAGTGCGCTAGCCTTGCACAATTCAAGATTTCTTTTGCTAGCTGCACACATTATACTCAACCTCTCGCCACTCTCTTGTGGCAGTTGTGAGGAATGGCTATTCCTTCCCGTGTGTGTACTGCAGGCCTCTAAAGACTCTTATTTATTCTCTCCCATGTCACCTTGTGTACAGTCTGGTCTGTGACACTGATGGTGATTATGTCATTATTTTGCTCTGGGGGCTTTGGCACATCTGCAGAGCTGATGCACATCTTCTTTGTTACGCTGGCATACGTCCCATAACGCAAATGCTTCATTAGCCTTACTGCCTGCCTCCTTGCCAGACAAGAATACCCAAATCCAAGCTTCTTTTTGCTCTGTTCTTTTGTGTCTGTGATGAGCCTTTATTCATCTTCCTAGTTCTTCCCTGTTTTCTATTTTTCTGTGCAAAACTGATTTCCAGATGTCTGTATTTGGGTTCTCCAAAAATCCATCCTGGATGAGGAGTGAGAAGCAAGGTGAATTTTAACCCATGTTATTCCTCACAAGAGTAAAGTCTTACTCCTCTCAAGCTTAAATCCTTTTTCATTCATCCTGCACAGAAAGAATTTGTTAGGCTAGGCAGTTCCAGTCAGTGGCAATATTTTAAAACTTGTCGTTCGGAAAAAAAAAAAAAGAAAAAAAAAAGAATAAGAAAAAAATTATGAAACCAATGATTTCTCTTACCATCTAGTAAATTCTAGTTGTGGTGTAGTGGGTAACATGCAAGTTGCACGTTATTCTTCCAGGCTTTATTTCTTTTAGACAACACAGCTAAATTTTTCATTCAGAACTTCTGCAGAAGCAGCACCTTCCAGTGAAGGAGAAGAGAGTTTGTAAGACCTGATCGACTGAAATTTCTTATAAGCTGTGTGTTCTTACTCCTTTTTTCACATTAAAGGGCATAGAACATTTTGTACTGTGAAAACTGAAGAAAATGTTTGATCTTCTAAACTTTATCGAAGCTCTTCTATGTAACTATCATACCAGAGAGATTTGAACTAGTGGGCTAGCTGCTAGTTTTCTAAGATTTTGCCATCTACATCCCACCCACCCCGCACTTTTTTTACATGGTACTGAACTAAATTCTGGGCTGGATTCTCAGTTTTGGTGTAAATCAGCTCCAGCAGTCAGAGGAGCTAATTAATGCATGCCAGCTGAAGAGCTGTCTTTTGTTGTATCACTATACAGTCAAGTGTGTGAATATTTGTTAAATGTTAATTGAAAAAAAAAAAGTTTCATTTGTTTATTTTAAAATGAAAAATTGATTGCAGACCTAGGTTTGGAGCCACGGAGCCATCATGTTTATGGCTGTGGGGTAGAGGGGGGCGTTGTTTTTATTTTTGTAAGGGGCTCTTGCCAAAAGAGGAGGTCCCAGCCAATACCGTCTCACGGTGCAGGGTCTGGGCTGTGTGACTGACTTTAACAGAAGTCATACAGATAGGGTTGCCCCTCCTGTAGGACTTTGAGTAGGTCACCTTCAAGCAGAGCACTGCTCGGTATCCTCAAGGTGTTTTAAAATGGATGAGGGTCGGGTCCTCATAACATGAATTAGGGATTTTCCATGACCTTTGGAAACTGGGAGAGAGGTTTAGCAGAGTCACAAAACCTTGTGATCTCCAGCCTAATGCAATGGAGATGTTATTTTGAAAGATGCTTAAATCTGTAGAAGTGAAATGCTGAGCCCAAGAGGAAGCAATGGCAGAACATCGCAGAGGTCCACGGGGACTCTGTCCCCGTCACCTGCATGAGAGAGAACCTGGGAGCTGCAGGAGCCACGTCTCAGTACCATACTGAAGTGACAACAATAATGCAAGGACTGCAGTTAAAAAACACTACTCAGTCTAAGAGAGAGGGAGTATTTAGCATCATGGGGCACTTCGTAGCTACGCAGAGCTTGTGGCAGGACTGGCGTGTTGCTGAATTTTGTAGTGCAGAGACAGAGCCCAGCGCCTTCCTGACACGTGTGCATGGCTGGCTGAGAGAGAGGGACAGCCAGAAGGGCCAACTGAACGAAGGTAATCGACATACTGGAGATGGTTTCTCCCTGTGGATCTGGAAGGGGCAAGGTTCATCCTTCTTATCTGCAGAGGGGGAAGTTGCACAGCCTGGTGCTGCCTTGTTTCACTGTGCTACCAGCGGGACTCGTGAACTGCCCTTGGGGGGCACGGTTTCAAGGCGCTGGTGGAAATGTGCCATCAGAGGAAGCTGTAGCCATGCAGTAGTCCAAAAGTGCTCGATGGTACGGCCTGGAAGTTGCTTCTGCATGCAACTGAGGGGCTATGTAGAGAGCAGCAGAGCGGGGAGACATGATCTCTGTTGCTCAGCAGAAAGGCTGCGGGACTGATTGAGGCTTAGGGGACAATGATGATGTAGACGCATAAATGCATTTAAAGCAGTAGTCTACAACTTCAGAAACTTTTCCACAGGAGAGAGGGGAAATCAACACTGAAAAGAAAAGCCCTTTAACTGCCAAGTATCAGTGTTCAGGGAGAAGCCGAAGTGGCTTATCTCATGCAATTGCGGAGAGGGCTGGCTCCATCGGGCCCAGCCTCGAGGTTATCTCATCCAGCGCCGTCTGCAGCCGCACCGTTTCCTTCCGCAAGGGCTAGAGAGGAGTCAAACGAGAGGCAGCTCAGTCCATTAGGGCTGAAGACTTTGTCTTCCGACCTCACAAGGTTCGCTGGTCCCGCACTGGACCTGGTAACTGGATGCCTACAGCTGCACAGCTCTGGCTGGAGCAGTTCATCCCATCACAGTGGGCTCCATCCAGACGTGCACAGTTACACTGGGCAGGAGCTCGGCAGAGATAATCTAGGGGGAAGCCTGCGCTGGTGGGGCTGCTTCATTTACAGCATCCCGTGCCCACAAACCATGCGCAATTTCCTTCCCTGGCCCCTACCCTCTGCCATGGGAGAGAGGAAGGGAGGTCTCCCAGTGCCAGAGGGCACGCTTACCACCTTCATGCCACCCCCAAAAGGACCCCAGTGACCAGCCATTTCCCTGCCAGACTGATTAAGCACCACCTGCTTCCCATCCCTGCCTCCCCTGGCCCCAGCACACACAAACCGAGCAGGGAAAGGGCACTGTGGAAACCGCTGGGGCTTTTTCAGGGGCAGGCACAGCCGACGGAGGTTACTGCAATGCAGAGAGGTGGGGAGAGTGAAGAGGAGTAAGCAACACCAATTACTGATGTTTACTCACTGTTAGATGTTTTTATGCATGCATTATGAGGTGTACTTTAGATATATAAGCCTTTAATTGGGGCTTCTGCTATAGTATTAATGTTTCATCTAAAGGGCCAAATTCTGCTGAATTAAAAAAAAAAAATCCCTACGCACTATGAGCTCTGCAAACCTCTCTACTCATGGTTAGCTGTTTCTACATGCCCTGCTCTCTTAGGCATGGAAATAGACCTTGAGAGTGGAGGATGTCCTGCTGGGGGGCGAGCCAGCATTGGGTGGTCATCCTCATACTTACTTCCCTGGGCAGGTTTTTTGTGGGCGCCTGTGCACAGTACCTGCCAGAATTTGGCAGCAGGGCACATCATGTGCCGCTTGGCGTTGTCAGCAGCCTCTTGCAGCAGATTGCATTTCCCCACAGTGGGGCTGAGTTACAGTCAGACTGTTGGGGGTGTGAGTCTTATTTCTCCTCCAGGTTCAGAATGAGACACCTTGGGTGTGACAGTGGCCCCTCCTGCGGTCCTTCCTTACTTTCCCCAACACATACTAAACCCCCAGCTATCACAAGCTGTGGGAGCCTTAGTGATTTTTCCACTCTGCAGCAGTGCCATTGGCAATGCTGTGTGTTAAGGGCAATCAGAGTTTCCATTAGAAGCCTCTACGTCTCATTGCAGCTCTAATTCATCAGCAAGGCAGCAAAGGAAGCTTGATAATCATCTCCCCAGTTACATGCTATCGATAATTTTTTGAGGAAGGGGAAAGGGGAGGACCGAATTGCAAGGTGCAAATAAGTCTAAATAAATTGTCAAATGGGAAGTCTGTTACTTTTACTCCGGCCCGCTCAGCTCTTGGGTCTCACCAAGTTTT
Organism: Netta rufina; assembly: GCF_964035555.1. Taxonomy (NCBI): domain Eukaryota; kingdom Metazoa; phylum Chordata; class Aves; order Anseriformes; family Anatidae; genus Netta; species Netta rufina. The sequence goes on from NC_140125.1 coordinate 20,546,483, forward strand.
CTGCTTAAAAGCCGGCTTGCCGAGGCCGTTGTGTTTGCAGTGGGCAGTAAGTGTATTTCTGTGATGGGTGGGCTCAGTGCCTGAACTACGGGCACAGCAGTGCCAGGGCAGAGACCCTCCAGGCGTGCTGGCCACACAGGGACAAGCAGGAGGCAGGTGTGGGGCGATGTGTCTGTGCCCGTAGAGCTGGGAAGTGCTGCTCCCTGCCTGCCTCCAGCCGGGGCCGGCAGCGCTGACGGTGCTCCAGCCGCCCGGGGAGCCTGCAGAGTACTTCCCAAGCTTTATTTGTGGAAAAGCTTAATTGAAATGCAAGTGATTAAATCTAATGTATCGCGCAGTATCCATTTTCACTGCGCTACCACTTTCACTTCCCTGATAGTATCAGACATCTCAGCAGCCCCACTGTCAGGCTTTTTTTCCTTGTAAGAGCCGTGCCCGTTCTCCCTCCTTTTGTGAGCTTGGCGGAGGAGATAACAGTAAGCCAGCAGTAGATTAGTAGTGCCCCAAACCCCACACGGGGGATAAGGCATCTCAGCTTCATTTCAGGCAAACAGGTTTAAAGTGCATTCTTAAATCATTTGAGGGCCATGTGTTTTCCAGCTTTTTACAAAGACTGAAAAAGCTCTGGCATAACAGGAACTGCAAGAAGGAATCTCTGTTGTTTTCCCAATTTTTCTTTCCAAGCTGGGCTCGGGCTAATGCTTTTCTCTTCCTGCACACCAGGCTCAGCACTGGGGTGTTGGTGCTGTCCCACAGGAGTGGGCTCCCCTTTCAGTGGCACTGGGGCTGGCAGCGGGACAGCAGACCATGCTGAGCAGCCACCCAACTCCTTGTCTACCTTCTTCTCTTCCCCAAAAATCTGTTTCTTAACAGATTTGCACAGCAAGAGCTGTGAGAGCAAACTCAAAAGCAATAAACACAGACCGTGGTGGCACAAGAGGGGACTGAGGCACACCTAGCAGTGGGCAAACCAGTGCCCTGGTCTCTAGAAAGGTGTTGGTAGGGAGAAAAGTGTATTTAGGGAAGTGTCCAATGGCTGAGGTATTTTTCATTTGTGTTTTTAAAGTAAAAGCATCCTTTCCAACTATTTCCCTCTCCTCATAAGTGATAATGGAAGAGGCATTAGCCTTTCCATCGCCTGAGCCAACCTATTTTTTTCTAAGAGGTGTCCAGGATGTTCAGCCAATTGAGTGATCTAATTAGCTGAAAATTGTTAATTTCCTTTACCTTATAAAGCACCTAACACAGAAACTGTTAAATAATGTTAAGTGTCAGACTTAAACCGAGAACATTGGGCCATATGCTGCCGTGGCTTTCGCGCCAAAAAGTGTAGCAACTTACTCCAAAACCTGCCTCCAAATTCTGTGCAGAAGCCAAAGCCTCCTGCTTGATATGCTGCCACACCAACTCGCAGCACTAAGATGGTCCCACGCAGCAGCTCGCCGCGCTCGGGGAAGGAGAGCGTGTGGATGTGTGAGGGGAGGGGAAGGGCTGGGTAAACATGCGAGGGGCCAGGACACCAGGACACCAGCACGGTATTGCACACATGCTGCCCTTGAGAGAGCAGGAGAAGCTCTGGACAGGGTTAGTCTGGGAAACAGTGCCTGCAGCTGCAAACTGTGCAAGTCCCTGCTTAGCAGAGGGCCCTGGGGATAGGTAGGTGAGATAGATAGGTGAGAATGGGCTGCTTCTAGCTCTTCGTGTAGTAGGGGGTCACTGGCTCGGTGGGATGCACGTGGGGAAAGACACCAGTGTCCCAATGTCACCTGCCTCCCCACAAGCCACAAGGAAATGGCCTCAGAAGTAGCCAGGTGCCTTGCTGTGTTCCTTCTGGCTTGGCTCCAGCGTTGGTGCCTTAGGGGAAGGGAAGGGTTGGGAAGGGACTACCACTCCATAGGTTTCCTCCATGACAGGCTGTGAGTATGGGAATACACATCTAGGTGCCAGCTTGCCCCCAAAGCCCACAGGCTTAAATCTTCATCCTGTGAGTAAGGGACACGGGGCTGCACATGGGTGATGTACGTAGACTTTCTCAAGCATCTCCTTTCAGAAGGTTGTGCTGTGCCCCCAAAGCTCTTCTGTAACACTGGATCTCATTCCCATTATCAGCCAAGGTCAGGTTCTCACCCCGACTTTGGGGTGCTTGTGCACATCTAGTTTGTTCTTTGTATAAGGTCCTCTAGCATAAATATTTCCCCTGAATCATCTTCTGCCTTTGCTGCACCTGTGCTGGTCCAGACCACTGCACACCCACTGCAAAGCCATCTGCCCTGGAGCTGCACATGGTGAGACTGCTCCCCCGGCACGGACTCACTCGTCATCCCGGAGAGGTTCTCCACCACTTGCCATAATGGATGCTCTTTATGTCTTTTCCTGGGATTAAGAGGCTCCCTGCGGAGGCCCCCTCTCCTGTCACTGCCCAGACCATCCACCTAGAAGAGCTCGAAGAGCAATCTGGCCTCCCCCCCAGCCTGTTTACCTCCCCTCTCCACGACCTTGCGCTCTGCAACGTGAGCAGCCTTCACCAGCTGAAGACCTCTGATCCCAAGTCCACAAGAGATTTTGGCTTTCCTATTTGGCAAGGCGACTTGTTGCCCACCAGGTCAACATGAATAAAGATTTTTTAAATCCATGAAGTCCTGCAATTGCAAAAAAAAAAAAAAAAACAAAAAAACAAAAAAAAAAAAGGAAAGCCACCTCTGGGTAATTTTACTTCTGCTGGCAGCCTGACATCTTGAGCTGTCTGTGCTGTACTTGTTTATTTCTGCTCATAATTAGGATCAAAAAAATCCAAACAAACATTCACCAAGAATTCTACTTTATATAAAATTTGAAAGTAAAATCAATCCTGACCCAATCTTATCATTTTTAAAGTATGTTTATCCAGCTTTGTAGTAGGAACAAGCAGACTGTTTGAAGGCCACATAGTTTTCAAACCTTGGTTGCAACACGTTACCCCATTTTGAAACCGTCTTTATCTAGCCGAGAAAACTAAAATCTGTTTGACAAAGTAGCACTCCAGCCAGTTTATCTTGCAATATGGCTTTAGCTCACAGAGCCTATTGATTTCCTTAAATTAATGTTTACAGAATGCTACTGAATTTCACTCAACGGGACATTGTTCTTTTGAAGCTTTGTAAAATATGATACAGAGTGTTATTGCCGTTTGTTCCTTTGCTAAGACTGATGAAACATTTATTTTTTTAAAGTGCAGCCTTGAACTATAGCTGTTTCCTACAAGTGTGTTTACTCTTGGAACATTAGTAATACAACACACTATCAGACTCCAGCACAATACCACAGGCAAAGTCTGTAGGTACGCTCTGGCCAGCCTAATCGTATAAATGGAGCTGAAGTTTAACGCAGATTAGACATCGTATGAGAAAAGGTTTCGAGCTTAGCCCAGCTGTCCCTGTCTGAAGGATCTTCAGCTTTGTGCACTACAGCCAAGCAGTTGTCTGACGCTGTTACAATATTAGAACGGTTGCGTTGGTCTTGGTACTTCTAAACATGGGACCCCGTACTGAAAACCAGCGTCTGATCCTCTCCCTCTGCCCCCAGCCAAGTGA
>NC_140125.1:20555051-21077138 GCF_964035555.1 Netta rufina
GAGCTAGGCCCCATAGCCTTATAGTATCAAGCTAAACATAAATGTTTCCAGACAAGTTTTCTGGAAGTGGCTTCTAAAGGCAGAAGAACAAAAGCCCAGGTGCAGGTGCTGATCTGGCAATGTGATGTGCATCCAGTAACTGAGTGAGATCTGCCCAGGCCTGTGTTGGCCACGGGGACAGTTGGAGTGGACCCTACCGCAGGTCAGAGCATTGCTCTTGCCAGGTGTACCCAGCATGGGCAAATAATAGCACTGGGGTAGTGCTTACTATTATAAGTGTGCTGGCCAGTGGCCGGCCGTGCATTAGCAGTTCTAGCGCAGTGAAGCCATATTTCCGTGATAAAAATGGAAAACAATACCCTTATGGAGATGACCTCAACGTTGCGACTGACCTGCAGTTTGTTGTGGTGATGGCTTTCAAGTCATTTAAGGAAGAGAGTAAGAAGGTGGTGCTGATGTCTGAGACAACTATTTAGGGCAAATTACCAAAGTTTGGAGTCAACTGTGTTTTTTAACATTCACTCGTTGTTTAGGGGCTTCTAAGTGGCGTGCCCCTGCTAGCAGCCGTTTGGCTCACCTGTGGAATGACAGTGACATGTAGAAAACCCAGATGAGTTTGACACACCTAATTTCTCCCCTTATGACTAATCTATGATGAAAGCATCTTTGTATTGACAAGGAGAGAAGCAACTCCATAGTGAAAAATGAGTAACGTCACTTGGAGCACAGTGCATTCAGTGAAGGGGTTGGGATTTTATTTGTAGCCTTCTGAAAAAGAAGGGAAGACCATAGTGGCTTCCGAGAAGGCCATCTTACAAGAGTCTCATGCACAGCAGCCACAGAACCAAACTGTTTGCGGAAGGCTTGTTTGCTTACTTGTTTTTCAACTACAAACAACATTCAGAGATATCCTATTTCTTTGGTAACTTGCAGCACTGGCTGTGACCAAAGTTAAGCACGAAGGTACAGACAGTTTTCTAGGCGTGCATGACATGTATTAGTCCCCACGCAGAGTGGAGAACATAGTCATAAATGCATGGGTAAAATATCAGACAGGGATTTCTCTCCTTAAAGACAATTGTGTTTGTTTCCCCTCCTGCTAATTATATCCTATAAATCCCCACTCTCCAAACTCAGACAGTAACATTTTGTTACCTACATTCTGTCAGTAGACTTCACAAAGATCTCTAACACATGTTATAAAAGTTATTGCTATACTACTATATATAACAGCTTTGCATAAGAGAATAGAAGGCTGCCACATTTAGAAAATGCAGGTGCTATGTAAGCCCCTTTCTGAAAGAAAGAACTTAGCTCAGTTTCCTTTGAAGAACCAGAGACTTGAAATTGAAAACTGTATTAATGCCATTGTCTCCTTGTATCAGCAGGTTCCAGAGAGATTCCTGGAAGTGGCTCAGATCACGTTACGGGAGTTTTTCAATGCCATTATCGCAGGCAAAGATGTTGATCCTTCCTGGAAGAAGGCCATATACAAGGTCATCTGTAAGCTGGACAGTGAGGTCCCTGAGATTTTCAAATCCCCAAACTGCCTACAAGAGCTTCTTCATGAGTAGAGAGTTCAGCAGCTATTTATGAATGTATGAAAGTAGCAGTCCCCTTCTGATGCCCAAGTCATGTGTGTCTCTATTTTAATTTCATATATATGTGTATCACATACATATATATGTATATGAAATTAGACTGTGATCCCTTCTGGATTTGAGTTTTTGTTCAGTTCCAAGGGGATGGTTATTTTACTTCAGCCTTCGGTTTACTTTTGCCCGAGACCCTTAACATTTGGAGAATAAATGGGGTTAATTTTCAGGGAGAAGAGTTTGGAAGCGTGTAAAAGTCTGTCTTAGCAAGTTAGGGCATTATGTTTAAAAACGCTTTGTCAGATTTATTGCTTGCTGCAAAGTGGCATTTTGTCTTAGTGAGACTAATGTCATGGCACAATACTACAGACAATGAAGTTTATATTATGTTTATACTGCTAAAGGTCTGAACTCTGTGGAGTCACTTCATGAGCTTGGAGCTTCTTTTTATTTTTTATTTTATATACTTTTAAACCAATAACTAGATTTTGTTTCATACTTCAAAAAGCTACAACATCTATAATAGGTACTCACTCCGAGAAGTGGTACCGAAAAAGCAAACCCTATTCTTCATGCTTTCCCTTACAGAAATGATAAATACCCTGCACCAGTAATCAACATGCCAGGTTTTTGTTTTTCTAAATTGCAGCAAGGGACATTTGCACAAATCAAATACCATTCTTGCAGGGTGAGGCCAGTAATTCATGCACAATATTGTATCAACCACACTAATTTTAGAATATGGTCAGCTTATTAAAACGGAAGCATTTCACTCTCCATAGAGTAAAAATGAAACCTGCAGTGTAATAAATTGCCATGTCTTGGTCTTACTTCAAGTGGCATCAGTCCCTAAATTTATTCTTTTCTTAGTCCATTCTGCCCCCAGAAATCCCCTTTCCAGTATACAAAGTTTTCTGTCTGTATTTGACATCTGTCCTAAAAAGCACTTTTTGAATGATCTTATATATAATAGAAGAAAGCATCTTCACCTCACAGTGCTGAGGAAAAAAAAAAAAACAAAACAAAACTTGTTTGTAGCTGTAAAATATAATTAGTCTTTTCCTAATCAGAAGAATAAAAATTACATTTTCATAAAAATCTAATCAAGCATATACAAAAATCACAGTGTCCTCCTGGCTATGCAGGGTTCAGATAGCCAAATTGGATTTTTTAAATTACTGTAAGTGCAGCTTAAAACAAAACAAAACAAAAATCTATTTGAGCAATGTGCTGCACTTGTCCTCTGAAGCTGGAGCTAGTCTTGACCAAAATCTGAGCTACAGTGTAAAATCCGTGATGGATCTGGATTCGCCTGAATGCTATACCACGATATGTCAGCACACGGAAAGAAAGCTAGCTGCTAGTTCTTGTGCTTTCTTCAATGGCTCTCCTTGTCTCACGTTTTCAGAAAGGTATTGTCTCCAAAAGTTTGGGGGAAGGTTGAATATGCTATAGCACTCTTTGCTATTGTATTTGTCATTTTCTCTGTCGTCTTTTGTACAGATGCAGTAAGAATTTATTGTTATCGTCAATAGTATTTTCCCCTACATAATTCAGTCTGAGTCTAGAGGAAGTTCCTAATTAGCTGAGAATTGTATTTAGACCATTGAGGATATTGATATCTTATTTCTTTATTTTAAAATTACCATTTTGACTTTGGAGAGTGAAAGTTTACCCATGTGACTAAAGAGCTGACCTGATCATTGCAATTTCACTTCATTTACAAATACTGCTGATAGACAGAAATGTATGAAAGCAATTATTGTCAGCAGAAAGCCTTAAAAACCTGCTGACTTCAAATTAAACAGCACAATCCTACGATTCCCTGTCAGTATTTTCAAGCACTGGCAGTATCTGTGGAGTATAGGCAATGCAGACAATAGCATGGGATGAAGTGCCAACATTTTCACTATGCATTAAAAGCAAAACAAATCTTCTTGATCTTAGACTCCCTGAGAGTACCTAATACTGTACGTATCCTTACAGTAGACAGGATGTGTCTTTTTCTTTCTTTTCTTGTGTTTTGTTTTCTTTAGTTTTCTTTCTTTTTCCTTTTTTTTTTTTTTTTGCTTTTGTTTTTGTTTTATTTTTGTGTGTGTGTGCATGATTTGGTAAACATTACACTTCATAAAGATGTAACTCCAGTGAATTCTGAGTAAGAAAGGATGAAAATTGTGTTCATGCACTTTTTTTTTTTTTTTTTTTTGATTTATGGGAAGAAGTGGCATAAAATGCTCAAGTTTTAATACAGCATGTTCATCATTGGCATACCATCAGATACAAAATATAACACTGCATTGTCACCTTGGACGTAAGAAAGCAAAGCCATACTTTAGTCATACTATGTGGACATACTACTAGCTACCATCTTGATCTGTGATTTTACCGTTACTTTTATTATGTTGTTTATTATTATTATTAATAATATTAATATTATTATTATTATTTGGCTGCAATGTGATTCACATAATCTAAATAAGTGAAATTGTGTACTCAACACTTGATGTTGTTGCATTTATTTATTTATTTATAAGTAGCATAATCTCAATAGTAAATGAGGCATAGGAATTAAGAGTAGAAATTTCATCTTAAAAGAAAAACAAAACCTCCTTGGTCTGAAAAAGGAACACAAGATAATTTGATCATTTCAGTTATGTGATTTTTCTGCATTTTATAGCCATATTGCCTTTGTGCCTCCCAACACACCTAAAATTACAAATACATGGCATAGCTCCTACTAAATTGTAAGCAGAAAAGTTTTTTGTTTTTTCAAATGATCTCAATACTATTTCACTAAAATGGCTAAAAGGCAGGAGGCTACTTTTATTGTAATGAGAAGCTTACATAGGGAAAGAATTTCAAATTCCATGTAGAAATCCCATGTTGCCATTCATTTACTGCTAATTCAAATTTATTTCTGCATATAAACTTGAGGTTATAGTCTGTGCCTATAGTCTAGACCTTAAATGCACCAGCGGAAGGATAAAAAAAATCCTTCAAAATACCAGTTTTTCCCCCACAAGTACAATTGTTCTTGTGCCTTCTGTGGCTTACAATTTTCATCTTTTAAACTTTATTTTTCAATTACTACAGCTGCAATAAACACTAATTTTTTTTTTCCGGCTGTTTGACATACTGTTGATAGCTATGCATATTTTGTGTCTTTTTAAAAATTAAAAAAAAAAAAAGCAGGAGAATACGTTTTTGAAGAAGAGAATTTTTAGAACAGTTTGATAACGCAAATTATTTTTTCTCAATTGTTTGAGCAGCATTCAAGTTTTGAAAATTCTTGTAGAAGCCAATTTTTTGTAACTGTGGTGCAAATCTTGTGTTTTCTTAGCCTGATGAAAAGTAGTATAGAAGCAATATTTCATACGTGACATATGTGCATATACATATACATATGTAGTCACACAGAATGTGTGTATGTATGTATATATACACAGAAACACACACACACACAAAATATGCGTATGAAGTGAAAAGCTTACCTTTTTCCTATCTAGATTAAGAACCTATTTTAGACATTTGTTATGTTTTGTGAAAAGAATGTTCTATTTGAAACTACAAAACATTTAATTCTTACTGTATCTCTGGTTGTTTAATGGGAACGTTTCACATTTAATGGTAAACACGTGGAAGATGTTAGAATGTAGTAATTATTTAAGAAAGTGTTCACCCATGTATTCCTGAGGTTTGCTTTGTGCCTCTGAGTATTATTTAATTAAAGTGTTTTAAGTTTGCAGAATCTTTGTTATTGTACCAGGTATGTGGGTGAACATTGAAAACCGAGGGGAACTTTTATAAAGCAATGTAAATATTCAACCTTAAGGCTGTTCTTGCGTAAAGACATAAGATTTTAATAACTACATTCTGAAAACATCTGTTGAATTTATAAGAAACACTACAGTAACTGTATAGATAGTTGAAAGCATTCTTGAAAATCCAGCTCTCTACTTTTAAAAGTTAAGTCTCTTTCATCAGATGTCAAGGGAATGGGTAATACAGTTTCTGTAAAATTGCAGAATTTTTTTCTATGTATAGGAAGTCAGTTAATAGAAAAATGTTTTTTTCCACAGGTTGATATTAATTAAGAAATAAAGGTGAAGATTTTGTGGCTTTAAAGATAGGATTTTCACCAGCAGCATTGAAAGATTATACATATATATATATACAGAAAGATATATATATATATATAAATGGAAAGTGGTTTACAAAACCCCCAAAAACGAGCACTGTACATGAGAAGTGAAAGCAAAAACTATATTTGCCATGTGTATTATATAGTAATCATTGGTGTTGATAGTGCAAATGTTTCCTTCTGGTACCAACTATGTGTTTGAAAATTCCAATACGCATTGTTTTCAAAAAGCTCCCCTTAAGGAATGTAACTGGTTTATATGAGTAAGCAGTTACTGTATTGCACTTAAATGTTCTGTTGAAGGAAATGCAATTTTGTTTTCTGTAGAACTGTTGGTTGTAAACCATCTATAAACTGAAGCTAAAAATGCTCATATTTAGAGCTGGGATGAAAACTGGTATTTAACCTTTGTATCTTCTTAGGAATATCCTTTTTAGTCTACGAAAGGTGGTGGCACTATGACTTTATTTAGTCTCTTCATCTGAGCCACAGTCACCTCTCTCTCCCGAAGCAGCCACCTTCCAAATGCACAAATATACTGGGATATGTAGAAACAAATCTCTAGAAGAAACAGCAAGCTTACATTTTTCTCTAAAATCCATCCTTTCTGCATTAAGTGTACCACTCAAGTGAAATATTAGACAAACACGATAACCATCTCATTACCATGTAACATGTAAGAGTCAGAAACTGAAAAAGAAGGAAAAAAAAAAAAAAAAAAAAAGAAAAAAAGCCTCTTTAGGTTGGTTTAAATGCTGCCCAGAAGAGTCAAAGGTTAAGGTTTAAACTGATATTGTCCCAGCCATTGCTCATATGTATATAGTTACAAAAGTGACAAAACACTGCCTTTATATTATTTAGCAATATGTTGTAAATAGCATTATTAAGCTCTTTTTTTGTAATAAAGACCCTTTAATTTGAAGATAGTACAATAATTGAACTGATAAAGTCAATTTTTGATTTTTTTTTATTTTATTTTTTAGCTAGAGGCAATTTCAACTGTGGATTTTTTTGTTGTTGTCTATTGTTCTGAAGACTTTGCATAATTTATTGGTTTAATTTATCCTAATTTATTTGATGAAGGTGTACAATTTTGTATTACCAAGGATGTACTGTAATATTAATTGATGACAAGATAAAACAATAAGACTCCCCTGTCTGTTTGAAAAAAATAAAAAAGGTGCAGTAGACAATTGATTGAAAAAAAAAGAAGTTACAATTCTAGCTTGGCAGCTACTAAATTTAAGATAAACACAGGAAAAAATGTTTTTTGGGGGGTGGATTTTATTTTGTGTGTTTAAAGCTTTTGTATACTCTCCAGACTTTTACCTTTTTGCTTTGTACCACTTAAAAGATACAGTAGTTCAATTGCCTTGTGTGCCTTCCATCTTCTCTAAACTGAATGTATGTGCAGTATATATGCAAGCTTGTGCAAAATAAAATATAAATTACAAGCTCATTGCCATTGTTTATATTTCTTTCCAAAAGTTGATATTGCCCTGTATCAAAAAGGGAATCACTGGAACCTCTCTGCTGTGGCCAGGCTGTATCTAGGATTGTAGTCCTCTGCAGGTTTTCTCTCCCCCTTAGAATTATTTATTAATGAAACTGCCAGCCCTCTTGCAAAATGGATATAATGATTTATCTAATCCGGTGTCCTACCTCCAGCACTGGTTAAGATAATGAATGTTATTTTGCAACAGTCTATCAGACAAGGAGTAACTCCCTGCACCAGCCATGCTATGTCTGAGGCATACACGGCCTCAGACCTAGCCAATGTAGCCACCCTGAGCTAGAAAGTTCTTGTCTTTGGGATATCGAATCATTTCCTGAGTACACCTGCCATGCTGGTGTCCTGCAATAGGGATTTCTACCAGTTAGGTGAATGCAGAATAATGCTTGGTTTGGTGTGGTTTACATTTGCTCCTTTGATCAATCTGCCCTTGTTTGTAGTAGTGCCCACGTTCCATTCTCTATTCTTTTTATTGCAATCTATCCCTCTTTCCTGGATCGCTTCCTTTTCGAGCTGCCTAATCATAGCACTGTATATAACTAATCTGTTCTCACACATTTCCTCAAAATGCAAGTCTCATTTGTGCGTTGTTTTTCTCTAGTCCTTCTCTCTTTCTGCTGCTTCATATGTATCTTAAAGTCTTGAGGTTGAATGAACCACTGAATTAAATTATCATCTGTGTTTCAGATATGAATGGTATCTTTTTGGCTTAGAATTGGTGCAGATGGCAGTTAAATGGTAATTTATTTGGATTGCAAATATTCTTGCAAGGATTTTTTGATTTTAAAGGAGGAGTATGTTAAAAATACATTTTCATCTGAGGTCATTTACTTTCATAATCTTCACAGATTCTGCCTCAAGACACTGTAGACTCGAGCTGGAGCATGAACGCAATGTTAGCTACACTGTAATAACCTAATAAATACTTCATCTCTGCAACAGCAATTAAAACTTGATGTCTTTTTATACAGTTGGAGTTGCATTTGCTGGGCCATACCAACAGCAGGTGTAATGGAGATGATGAAGCCGCACCTGTGTAACTGGTAGTCCTTAAGGTGTGAGATCGTCTCTGATCTTATTGCAAACAATCTTCCCCTCCTAGCTCACATCTATCTACATTACCAAGCCAGCATACTAGACGCATTGTTGGGTCAAAGTACTTGACATTCAGGTCATTTCTTAAGGAAATGCTGCCCCACAGCACTTACTAATTGTCTGTATATTCGTGAAATTGCTAAGATGTGACATGGTGATCAGGGTAGGCTGAAGTGTCTGAAATGTCAAGATCCCTGATTCATCTGCTCCTGAAAAGCTCCAGCCTCGAGGAGCTCTTCTGCCAGCCTTGGTTCAGAGCAGGCATGGGCATCCCAAAAATGCTTTCCTTGGAGGAGGGAAACTAAAAGAGAGGCTGAGGAGACCAAAATTAGATATCTGCTTAAGCATCGCCTAGCAAAGGCTTACATGGGCAGCCAAGGATTATGTGGAAGGGCTCATTTTTGTGAAAGGTAGCAAGAGTTAAGTCGAAGGAGAAGGAGATCACCCTTATGTACCCAAATAATGGACCGAAGGATAAGATCTACATGGGTAATTGCTAGCTCACCCTGTGCCCAGATCATTTTTTCTCTCAAATATACTTGTTCTATGAAATACATTTTACCCTGCAGTTGAAAACACACAGAGCTCTAAATAAGAAATCCTGGCTATTGGCATCTCATAATACTGCAGGAGTTCAGAGCTAGACTGGAACTTGGCAAGTGGTCCCTGTCACTGCAAAGGGCCAAATCAACTTTCCCAGGCTTCGAGCACCCTGAAATGATCCAAATTCTGCAGATCTGGCCATCTGTGCTTGGAAATCCTCAGTTCCCCTAATACCTGGAATTTTTACAATAAGGAAGATAGCATGTTCTAGCTTTAAAATCCTTAGGAAGACGTGAATCATCTCTGGCCAAGGCAAGCGGAGCGGTTTTATGCCACTGAGACCATCGGGAGGAACTGGGGTCCTTTACGTGACGAGTTACCAGGAGGCTGAATGTGGAACACGGCATTTTGTGATTTGAGAGCCTGAAAGAGTTAATTGCTCTCGTTTTCTTGGTCTGTACCCTTATTTATGCCCAGTCTAGGTTGTGCCAACACAATTTCTATGGAGATGATCCCTTCTGATCCAGTCTTCCCTCTTTGTTAGGAGGGGAAGGGAACTGGCTGGTGAGTTGCAGCATGCGACTGCTTTTAGGAAACAACGGCGAGCACATCCCTTGCTCTGCGACGGGTTACAGTGTTTCCCCAAACAGACTAATCTGATTCAGTTTTAAAATATGGCGCTGGGTTTATTTTAAGAACACAATACGGAAAATAAATTAAATCTTCGCTAGAGCTTATTGTTCAGCGGGGATGGAGGGCTCCCATGGTGGTGGCAGCACTGCTTGATAAAGGGGGTAGCGGGGGGGGGGGCTGCTTCCCTGCCTGGTCCAAGTCTCTGACCCTCTGGGCACGTTGCAAGGCCTGCGTTTCAATAAAAGTGGGGGGAAAGGGGGGCTGAGAAGCTGCCTGTTAAAGTCTGATTGATTGGTGGGGTGCAGAAAACACATCATTTGTCACACTGCAAATTTTGGTGTACAGCCTACTAGTATCCCTAACACACGTGTGCCCCAAAGAGGTGAGAGAGCTATATTATATTTATTTTTTTTTTGTGATTTTTTTTTAGCCATCCAAATGAATTCTTGCTGGCTTAGGCTAGCCTGTCTCTTTCCAGAGCTGCAGAGCAGAGTGAGGCACCAGCTCCGGTGCAGAAAAAAAGATCCCCCACCTCACGCTGCCCAGAGCCTGGGAGAATGCGATTGCATTTTCATGAATAAATCCTAGGCAAGTGAATAGTGGTACTTTCCCATTTATTTGGGAGTCACTGTGAAAAACAAACAAACAAACAAACAAGTGCTTTGCTTCCCAACAAAACACATGAAAATGAACTGCTATTCACACTCAGAGGCAGTTAATTGCATGCAGAGTTTAATTTTATTCTTTAAAATTAGACTTAAGGTTGGGTCCCTTGCTAGGGAAAAAAGAAAAAAAAAAAGAAAAAAAAAAAAAAAAAGATGAGAGGGAAAGATGACACAGATAGCTAAAGAAATACTACCAGCTCCAATGTAAATATGTTTGCAGTTTGCAAGAGACCTGCCAGTCAAGCAGCTGTGGGAGGTAACAGGGGAGAACGCATGAGAGGAAAAAGTCTTGTGGCAACAGTGGCCAGTTTCATTATGGCCACTGCCAGACTGTGAAACAACTCTTGGGGCTTGAAATCCTATTGCCTATTAAAACTGGGCATGACAGCTCTTTTTTATGCTTCACCAACCAGAGATGGAACTGTGTCCTAGGGGAAATAAGGAAAAATATTTATTACAAGTGTTTAACACCTTTTAGTACAAAACAACCCTAATATGCAGCACTCAAGGATAATTCATGCCAGCGCATGTAAAACCAAGGGGAATCGCTTATCAGCTCAATAATTTGGTCAGAGCTTTTAAAGGAAGAGATGAAGCTCCGGTCAAAACCCTGAGCCCAGATTTCTCTGAAGTGGAGGCACTTTAGAATAATACCTTCATATTTTTGCCATTTCGGGGTGATGGACACAAAGCTGGGAAATCACAGCCCCTGTCTAGGGCCGTGGAGTGGCTGTTGAGACCGGGGATGTACCTGTCCTCGTGTGTGCCAGCAGCACTTGGCATGCTCAAGGGAAGCCCCCGGAGCGCTGCAGCAGGCTCACACAGCCCGCGGGGCTGAGGCTCAAACCTCCGTCAGGGCTGACTGGGAAAACGCATGCCCTGAGCTCGCCTCAGATCGCAAACAGCCAGGGAGCCTAAGGATGCTCGGATCATGGGGCGTATTCCGCCTCATCCCTACTAAAATGCGTGCAGCTAGAGTTGGCAAAACCTGACATAAATTTCCCAGTTTTCTTACACCAATCTGGGCGTTACGGCGGCACCTCCTCCCCAGGACCCCCGCCGCGGGGCCAGGAATAGCACCGGGCCCTCCGGCCACCCGCCTGGCTGCGGGGCTGCTGCCAGCCCTCCGCGTTACTCATTAACGTCCGCTGTTACTCGTTAACCGAGCCAGGGCTTCGCGGGCAGCCCTCGCAAAGCCCCCGCTTTAAATTGCGCAAGCTACGTGCTGCTGCCGTGCCTGGCCTGTTTCTGAGTAGGGACAGTGCTTTCCGGCACCCCTTCCCATCCCCGTGGTTTACAACACTGTTTACCCACTCGTTCACTTTCACAGAACCTGGGGGAGGAGGGATGATGGGCAAACTGGTGAATCCTCTCCCCAAGGATTTTCGTGAGCCTGTAAGCCAGGCCCGGCGCTCACCGGAGGGCAGGGCCTCCTGCTTGGACGGCGTTGTGTGCCCTTGCAGAAATTTCCAGAGCGTTGGGCAGCCCCTCACCGGCCGCAGCTGCTGCTCCCGGGGGCGGCTGGCCTTGCCCAGGCCCCCGCTGTGGCCCCCGTGGCAGCCAGGAAAATGTCCCCGGCGGCGGGGAGCTGCCCGTGCCCAGCCCTGCGTGCCCCACGGGAAGGTCGGGGATGCCCCAGGGCTGCTATCCCAAACCCAGGAGAGTGAAACAGCGGTGTTTGCAGATGTCAGAGCCGGTCTGGGGGTTTTTGAGGAGGGAAGTGGAAAAGGGATGACCGTGGTCTCGACAAGGTCAATGCAGCAGCAGCCGAAAGGGGTCGGCACTTATGTCCACCCCAGCAAAAGACCTAAACAACTGCCCTGCGATTCTGGATATAGGGCCACAACACTGGCAGAATTCAGGATTTATCCAAAACGCAGTGCTCTTCTTTGTTTGTTTTAACAGAAGATATCAGGAATATATCATAATTATTATTGTTATTATTAACCCTGGGGAACTTTGTTCTTCCGTAAACATAAACGAGGTGTATTTATCCTTAAACCGATTTCAAATGACCTGAAAAAAGAATCAAAAAGTGCAAGGCAGCGATACAACAGGGCAGAAAAGGGGGTGGGGCGGGGGGGCAGCGAGGGTGTTGACTGCAAAAGAAAGGAAATTATCCCAATTCTAAGCACTGCTGGAAAAACGTGAAAGTTATTGCCGCACAAAGAACCTCTTGAACTGCTCTGCCTTCCAAAATTTCTACTGCACTCTCTGCAGTTACTTGTGTATGGCAGAAGCAGCATCTTTGTATTATATGAACAGTCTGCTTCATAATCAAATACCATCTGTCGCTACATCTGAACTTGTTTTCAACATCTGTGCGTTCTGGTCTTAACAAAGCTTTAAAAACTAATTCAAAAACTTTCACAGATCACTGACTAAATATGTACATTTACCATCTTTCATATTGGTTTAAAATATTTCTTCTATAGCTGCATCCCCTTGGCTGGGAATAGTTAAGATGTATACACTGAGTTGCTTTATTAAGCTTATTTTCTAATGGCCTTGGGTAGCCAAGTGCAAAAGAGGGACACTTGCTCAGGCACCGAGAGGACCCATCATATTCTTTCTTGGTGCCAATACAGTCCCTTTCTGCCAATGAGAAACCTGAAAGTTGATCAGCTACCATACCCCAATTACTCAAAATGACACTACAGATAAAACTGCAACCAAGGGGAGAATCAACTGTATGGCTTATATGCTGCTAAAGTGTGTCTGAACAAATGGTGAAGTAAAATCATGAGAGCCCTCAGGAGGATAAGTACGTTGTTACTTTGCACATGCTTCAGAAATGTGAAGTACATCTTTACAGAACTTTTGGCCAACCCCCTGGCAGATGTTGACCAGTTTTGCTTATGTATACATCAGTTGCAGAACACTAAAACAGAGATTGGAAATTTTAATTTAGTCAAGGCAGTTGGGCTAAAATGATGGCTTTTGTTGAAACCATTAAATAGAGCTGCCTAATGAAGTACAGTACAGCACTGGCAAACCGAGCCCTGATGAGATGCAGCAGCTTCCAAACTGCAGCCCTGCAAAGGGGAAGAAGGAAGCTTGCAAGTCTTTAACTAAAGTGGAATGGCGACAGCCCTTGTAAAGCTGCATTTGATTTTGTGTTTGAGGGCAGACGCACTTGTACATTATCACCCTGACATTTTAACCATTAGTTGGAAATGTGCCGTTGCAGTTCCTGCCATATATTTCTCAATCCTATTTGTTAGGAAGTGAGCTAATAGACAGCGTGATGAAGTGATCATAAATTCACTTTCAAAGGGCATTTGGGTTCAGAGCCTAAAGATTGAATATGGCAAATTCTTAGGCACGGGGAAGAAGGTGGGGGCCAGGAGGGTCATTCTCACTGATGGGTTCAGTGATTGATTCCACTACAGAACTATATTTGCCCTTTACTTGGCTGTTTAACACAGAATAGCTATAATAGGTTCCCGATCCATTATTCCTCTTCCTCCTAGGGTCAGTATGAAGCTGAAAGAAAATATAACCTTGGCTGTGATAAAATAAACTTTAACATTATCAGGTGTTTGGAAATTGGAAGGTGTCTCCTTGCGTTATGTGGCATACACACAAACACACACACACACACACAAAGGGTTATAATATAATCCTCAGCGCTGCCTCTGACAAATGGTTATTGCCATTCAGTATTGGTTTTTTGCTCATGCAATAATATGGTGTCACGCAAGTCCACACAGCCTTGAAATTCTTCTTATTATATGTAGCCTTCCAAAAAACATGTGCAGTATGCTGCTTTTTCGACTGTGATTAGCAGCGTTTTTTAAAGATAGGTGGCTTAGAACAAAATTTGCTTTGAGAGAGCAAAAAACGATCTGAAACGCAAGATCAGAATGAGTGTTTTAGCACAAGGCAGCCCCAAAATATTTTCAATAATTAGGAGAGACTTATGTTCCATTTCAGTGTTTTATGTGTTATATAGTATAGAGCAAGTGCCACTGTAGTTAAGTGTTTGTCAGCATTTCCCTTGTAAATCCTGGTTTTCCAGAGGGCTGCTGTAACTTGCCAATTTCAAATCACACTGGGCTAGCACTCACTATACACATTGTCAGCCCAGATGCAAATTTCTGTTGTTGTTATTACCAAAAATGAAATCAAGTGAAGCCACTAGTTTTTAGTTCATGGCAAAAGATAATGCTTTGGAGGTGTTTTGTTTTGTTTTGTTTTGTTTCATTTTATTTATTTACTGCTATTGCTCCTGGTTGGGTTTTTCTTGTTGCAATGGTCTGATTCAAATGGGTTCATTTTGAAAGTGATGTGGAAGGAAATTAGGGTATGGGTATTTTATACGCCCCAAAATATAAATGAAGCGTAGAGGACTCAGGGTCAGAAGAGGGCAGCGTTCTGATCTGGTGTGACTTACTTGTGGTCAGGAATATGGTACTCAGGAGAAAGCCTACTGACCTGTGTCCCAAGCTTTGGTCCATTCAGCAGCCAAATTTTGCAAGAAAATACAATTTGGTTGGGTCAGCAGGAGGAACTCCTGTAAAGCACAGATGCAAACCTCAGCCTCCCCTCTGCAACCTTCAGGACTGGCTATTGGGTTCCTCCAGACCCATAAACTCTGCACAGAAGGGAACAAACCTCCCTCTTCTTTCCCCCCAAAACCTGCACCAACCCACAAAGGGCTGAGGATCGTGCAGGACTTTGGGGCTGTGCTGCAATCCCAACTATCCTCTGCCTGAAAGCAGGAGGAGGGTGTCTCCTCCTGCCAGGAGGAGAAGGAGGAGGAAGAGAAGGATGATGATGAGGAGAATCTCTCACTAAATCAGCAAGACTTTTTCTGTTTTATTTGTTTTTATTTCCCTTTTCATGATCAAAAAATATTTTTTAAACTTAAAAAATAAATAAATGCTGAAGCATTGCTCTCCCCCTTATTGATTGAGTCTTTTACTATTTGACAACCATTTGGTTTCACTAATTGCAGAAGGCTGTACCAGGCTCCCTTGGCTGCTCTTCTTGGAGGATGCAGCCTTCCATCTTTGCAAGCCACGAGCAAAATTATAGTCCCATCAGAACAGGTAAGCACCATGTCCACTGTATGGAAAGCTGATGCTGAATTCTGGTTGACAGAGGCACCATAGCATGTCACTAGTGCCACCAGAGAAAACATTTCCCTCTCTGCAAATGACAGCAGGTGTGGCCAGATCCTGCTTTAAACCAGCACAGCAGTAAATCCAGACTAAAAGCAGATCTACACCAGTGCAACACAACAGTATATTGTAAAGGTAAGTCATAAAAACAGGCCTAAGGTAGAAGGGTTGCATTTAGGAGGAGTTCACTTCTAGATGTTTACAGATGTAGAGGGTTTTCTGCAAGCAAAGGAACAGGGAGTCCCTGGGCAAACAGGTCTATCAGCTCTTAACTAGAGAGGATAAAAAGTGGTGACACCATGCTCTGGCTGCCTGGGGAAAGTTGGAGAAAATGTCCGTATCTCGTGGACACATGCGGTGCTGTCATCTGTGGGGTTTATCTTGCTGCTGGTGGAGACGTGGGCTATGGGTTGTGAGGGTTGGATGCTCTGTGCTGGAGACTAAGGTCAGTGGAAGGGGACTATGACATAGTAGGGTTACATCAATTCACATCAGTCTGCTTATATTAGCAGCAGGTTAATTTTACAAGCTATTTTTTCATACAGTTACCTCCAAGATCTACAGTAATCAAACACCACTTTAGCATAGAAAACAAGGTGCACATTTAGTCATGCACTGTTGTCCCCATCTGGAAAATAATGAAGTGTATTCCACTTGGATAAAAAGGGCAATTCCCTACCAAGTTAGAGTTAGGCTAGGATCCTACTATTTTGCTATGTCCTATCTCCAGATTTCCATATATTGATGCATTCCACTACAAAATTCAAGCTTAAAGATAAGATGACCCCAGCTAAATGTCAAGATTTTTCCACACAAAAGAGAAACTGGATTTGCCCTCTGTGTAAGACACACGGCAGATAAAACCAATAATACCTTATCTCCTCCCATGACTTCCTGGCCAGGAGCAGCCGCAATATATATTAAGATATCAATTGACTGTTTATAGGATTAAGTAAGGAATAGCTGAAATCAGCCCTTGCTTTTATTTGAGTTTAATTCATCCAGTCATAGATCTGTCTGGTAACCACCTATAATAAAGTAATAATAACAATAATAATAGAGCCTTGCACTTTTACAGCATCTTCCACTGAAAGCTATCTCAGTGTGCTTCATAAACATTACTCTTGCATCCATCCCTTCAATTCCTTCACTTTCTCCTCATCTTTATCTGTAGAAATTGTAGTAATACCACAGCATGGATGGCTTTACAAATAAATTAAGGCAAGATGTTATTTCAAAGAAGTATAGAAAGAGCAAGGTGAAGTTATTGGAAAAATATGAGAGAAATTCAGTAGGCTGAGGATGGTTTTATGTTAATTTTGCTAACATATTATGTGCTTGGTTAAGGATAAAAGAAAATCCATATATTCTGCTCAGTCAGCTGATATTTCTTGTATAAAAGGAACATAAATCAACATATACCACTCAACACATCTTGTTTCTGAGACAAAGAAATAAAGAAGAAAAATGTCAGTGAAGAAAGTTTGGAAAGATATGGGATTCATTTCTTTATTATAGATAATATTTTCTAAAATCTCAGTCTTATGTAAATAAATCACAGCATTGAAAAGTGACAGGCAATGTGGGTATGGAGTTGCAATTTTGGACTCTGGAATGGCAATGCTGTCTTTATCTGTGGTTATATGGCAGCTAGTTCACTAAACACAGTTATGAGACAAATAAGAAATCCTAGCAAATATTGACACAGGTAGTGTCTTCAGTGTCCTGAACTGACTTCAGAACAAGGAAAGAAGAGGGTGTTTGCTTCAGGAAATTCCCCCCTGGAAGGTTAGCCTGTCTCCAGTGGAAGACTTCCCAGGGCGAAATTTCCTCCACGCAGATAGCCAGCACAAATCCTGTATACTGCCAAGCTTGTGGTAATGGCTGCCTCCATCTCAGTGCTTTAATTGAACATGAAAGGGGAACAGAAAGACAATGAAAATACTTGAGAATGCACAAAATTAAAGCCAGCGGGCAGAATCTTGAGAATAACGCATTATAAAGATAAGTCTTCTAAATGAAAAGTGCCACTAAGCCCCCCACCCCTCAAAAAACCAAAACAACAAAACACCTACAATCTTCTACCAATATCTGACCAACATCAAACTTGAATCCAGGCTTGAATCAAGCAGGAGTGAAATGCCAGGAGTGACAGGGAAAGCAGAGGGAAAGTGGGACGACTAGTAAGCTCCAGTGGAGAAGCAGGAGGAAGAAAAGAGCCATGGTCCATACCTTAACTTCTCCATCTGTAAAATTCAGAGTAGTAGATATCTTCCAATGTTAAGTATTTTGAGACAGACTGTGTAAACATTAAGATTGCTACCAGCTATTACCCCTTCAGTAATTTCATTCTTCCCTCCCCCTTTTCTCAGTTTCACAACGACTGTAGCATTATCCCAGTAATTGGATATCCTCGTGCCTCAGATTGCCTGGTATTTAATTTTTATATCATTCTCAGAACCTATCACATATTTGTTTTGATTTATTCAATATTGATCCTTTCTCTGACTTTCGAGCAGCTATCACCTTCCCCGCCTGTTCCCAGAGAATCTGCCAAGCCAGCAGTTTGTGATTTTGTCATAATACATGTGTTTCGTTCTCTGAGTGGCTGTCACAAGCTTCTGGATCTCACAAATGTTACATCCCCTCTTTTTATTCACACGTTCTGTATATTCAGTGTTCACAGAGATGGGCTTTTCTCATGTGGAGAAGCACGGCTTTCTGTACCATTTTGTAAGGTACAAGTGTGTACCTGGTTTAACGGAGAAAGGGGAGCTCGATTTTTGCTGCATTTGAATAAATGTTCTCATACAGCTTTCTACAATACACTATGCATAGGAGAGGTGAAAAAAAGAAAGCTGACTGTGATGAACATGGGGCAACATTTTCTGAAGTGTCAGGGTAATTTGGGCATGTTCCACTTCGATAGCAGATACACAGTTCTCTTGCTTTTGTGCCTCCCTCCCTCTCTTCAGAAAATTGGATTGAGATATTTTAAACTGTCTTCCCCAAATCTGTTCTCTTAGTTCTGTGCCTTGCAGCTAGTTGTCTCCTTAAGGATGGCCATGACCACTATGAGAAGAAGGATACATATCACCCGTCAAAGCATTGTCCAGTTAGGATCTATCCTCTTCCTAGGAAGGCTAGAGCAACGCCCATACCAGGCTACGTTAAGAGAAGCACAACCAACATACAAAGGGAAGTTTTCATCTCCCTTTATTAGGCACTGCTCAGGCTTCATAAGGAATACCACCTCTGGCTTTGAGACACTGCAATTCAAAGAAAATGTTGAGAAACCGAAGAGTTCCCAGCAGAAGGCTATGAAGATAATTAGGGCCTAAAGCTCATAAACACTGAGGAAAGACTGAGGTAACTGAGCTTGCTTGCTTGCTTACTGTGGTGACAAGGAGGCTAGAAAGGGAGGTCCCTGGTCAATGTGAAAATCTATTTGAGGGACAGTCACAAAGACAAGTCCTTGTGCTGACGGCCTGTAAAACAAGTAGCAATAGTCTCTGTGAGCTCCCATTTCTCCCCTATTTTTTTTTCCCCCTCAGTCTGTATTTCCTGCTTGTGAAAGTCTTCTTTCCTTCTACTTCCACATCCCAATATTAAATGAGCTTTGCCTCTTTTCTCTCAGCAACATGCCATCTTGCGTAAAGCTGTGATCTGGCTCCTTATCTCAGGACATTTCCACTCACAGCAGCCTCAGAAATAATTGGTTAATTAGAGGCATATGCTTGGGTGCTGTGTCCCTTATGACAGTTTGTGCTGTAGTCTTTGGGGGAAGCAATGGAAAAAGAATCTTTTTTTTTTTTTTTTTCTTTTTTTTTTTTTTTTTGAGAGAGAGAGAGATCTTTTGTTTGTTTGTTGTTCAATCCCAGGCAGCTCACAAAATAAAAGATGGGTTTGCACAGGGAAATTCAGAGATGGGGCAGACTTTTGCATAGATTCTTTTCAATAAACATTTTGCTGCATTACCATTTCTGCTACTGCGTCCAGTGTCACCAGGGAACGGTTCAGCATAAACACCTCCTGAGGAACTGTTCCAGAGCCTAATGCCAACCTGAGACAGCTGCTGATGCTGAACAACATCATCAAGGGCCCACTGTCCCTTCCTGCCACTCCTCCTCCTTCACTACCAGTGAAAGAACTATGAAAAGACCAAGAGCTGGTGTACAGCCAACAAGAACTAAAGATCTTGCAGCTGGTTGTACCACCTGTGCCTTGTGAAATTCCAGCCAAAACAACGTCCCCTCCCTCCCCTCGGATAACCCCTTTATTAAAGAGAAGGGCATAACATTTGATAACTTTATAACCAGGAGTGACACGAGCGCAGCGGCAGATCTGGAAGACGCTCTGTTAGCTATTGCTGATGGCTCTGGACAACTGACCGTCTTTTGTGGGTGTGCAGGGCCACTCTGGGTGAGCCGTCTAGTACGTTCAAATCCACACGCAGTGTGTAAGCCACATTGTGCCAGATATATATAGCTGTTCAATGCCACCCTGCTGAGCCAGTGCCAGAGTAGATCACATGGTGCTTGCTTTATTTGGGCTGGTTGCGGGAGATGTACAGAATCCATGAGTGAAAGCGCTGATACATGCTACTCTGACACAAAAGGAAGAATCCTTCACTTAGGGCCATAGAGCAAATTCAATGTTCTGGATTTCCCTGCTAATATCAAAAGGTGTTATATGTTCTTAGTTAGAGCACATTGTCTCAGGTCAAGATCCACAACATAGCTCAGGGAGGGGAATTTTGCCTGAAATGGGTCTATAGCCATTAACTGATAACATTCTTTAAGCAGAAGTATTAGGCATACTTGCTTTTATCTATTACTAGAAACCAATGTTTTGGCAAGTAATTTTTATCTTAAGTGAACTAGGAATGGAAGGAGGTTGTTAAGATGGAAATAATGCATCTTCAGTCTATCTATTTGTTTTTCAGTTCACCTGTTTTCACACCTAGTGTGAGCTTACACTCTTGCACCATTTGTGATCATGTCATTATTTATATCTAATACTGATGGCTGTGGGAGAGAAAAGACCCTAAACAAATACATCCATGCATAACCAGGGAATTAGTTGTTGTGATTACAGGGCACACTCTGGTGACACTAACTAGACAAGTGAGATCTTCTTTTTCATGGCCACTTGGTCTGAAGACAGTCTCCTGACACCATCGGGAGCCCAGTCTTCAGACACATAACTGGCCAGCTTTGACTCTACTCAGTGAAGGGCAGCAGCATTCATATACAGAGGCTCATTAAAAAATATCAGCATTCCAGCTTTTTTTTTATCCAATGAAAAACATCTGGCACTGGGGTGATCCAGCTGGCAGCCCATGGACTGTACTAAGTTGTGGGACTGTTGTATTCATATTCATCCCACCACAGTTGCTTCAGTGAAGACAAAGATCAGCTGTTAGAGTGATGCTGAAAGCTGAGCACCGCATGCTGAAGGTTTCTAGGCATTACCTGCAGGCAGGATTGCTGCCTGGGGCAAGGTCAGAGGCTGGGAGGGGCGGCATCTCCTCCACCTGGCCCTTGATTGGGGGAAGATGGGTTAGGGGCAGGAGGACCCTCCAGTACAGTTTTGGGCAACACACTATAAGAAGGACATAAAACTATTAGAGAGCATCCAAAGGAGGGCTATGAAGGTGGTGAAGAGTCTAGAGGGCAAGACATATGAGGAGCAGCTGAAGCCCCTTGGTTTGCTCAGCCCCCAGCAGAGCAGGCTGAGGGGAGGCCTCATGGCGGCCTGCAGCTCCCTCACGAGGGGAGCGGAGGGGCAGGCGCTGAGCTCTGCTCTCTGGGGACAGCGACAGGACCTGAGGGAATGGCATGGAGCTGGGGCAGGGGAGGGTCAGGCTGGGGGTTAGGGAAAAGGTCTGCACCCAGAGGTGGTCGGGCACTGGGACAGGCTCCCCAGGGAAGTGGTCGAGGCCCCCAGGATGATGGAGTTCAGGAAGCATTTGTACAATGCTGTCAGACACGTGGTCTGATTTTCGGGTAGTCCTGTGTGGGGCCAGGAGTTGGACTTAATGATCCTCGTGGGTCCCTCCCAACTTGGGATATTCTATGATTCTATGACTAGCTCCTCCACCCACAAAGTTTGGTTTTGCCCTGTATGATGTAGCTGGAAATCCTTTGTCTATTTCAAAATGATCTGCTATTAAAGGGTTCCCCAAAAATTTTACTGGAAGCACTGGGAGCATTTTTAAACAATCCTTCAAGACAGGAACTACTTGGCAGGAAGATTTCATTTTGCACACTTGGCTCTCTCTCTAGTAGTTTCTGCCACAGAACACATACTGTTCCTTACTGACTCCACAGGGCGGTACTGAGAGGAAATACGCCATGACCTTCATCAAAATAAGAAGTACCATTAACACAAGTTCCATTCCTTCTCCGCTTTCCTCACGGAGTTAAGTGAGGCGCAGGAATCATCAAATTAAATGGCTGGGTCAGCTTAATGTAATAAATCTATTAGTTCATATCATCATATATTTGATTTATACTACGCTAGACAATTACTAGCATGTCATTTCTTTGTTTAGGGATTTTTAATTTGAAAGTGTTCTAATCCTTAGTGTCAGCTGTTCCTGGTGGGTGATGACATATCTACTGTGAGTGAAACATTCTGATGACATATAGAGTGTAGGAATCAAATGTCATAAGCATAAATATTTAAGCAATAAGACATGACAGGTAGAGCATTTCTTGGCGATTATCACACACCTCGGGTGGTGTTATGACGAGGCATTTGTCCAAAGGCCAACTGACTTTAACTACACTAAAAGTAGCATAATCGCCTGGAAATGTGCTGCTTGAAGTGTCTTATTGACATTTCTCCTTCTCTTGATGATTTCTTCTTTTTCTAGTGGGAGCCCCAAGGAACTACCATTTCCTTCCTCCAAGACAGGGACAGCTTACACAGTAGAGATATCTGAGCACCTGGAGCTACACAAAGAGGGGGGTTGAATGAAGATGGAACTAAGCCTTAATATATGACATGTGCTGCCCACATTTTCACAGTCCAAGTGTGGTATTGAAACGGTAGGTCTGGAATTTCCTACTGTAGTACGTGCTTTTTGAATCAAGTAGACATAGTCAGCATGGCAATGAGGAGCCAAGAAATTTCTTTAGCAACATTCAAGCTACATACAGGATTTAGGGAAAAAATACCATATAATCTTCATGTAGAAGTTGCTCTCTGTAGGCAGCTAGTCTGGATTAATAGCATTACTTTTGCTGTGAATTCTATGATGAAATGCTGTGAAGTACTGAGGGGTTTCTCTTGACTGAAAGTAGCATAGAAAACTCATACACAGCTTTTGTTCAGTCCATTCAATATTTCCAAAGGCCAAATGTAGATAAACCAGCCTAGCTGTACTACAAGCAACTAAACTAGTGGTACCTCTAGAGCTCTGAGGGACTAACTTCTTTTGTGTCTGAACTGGATTCTCTTAAACATAAAAATAAATGTTGTGTCCCTTTCAATGCCTATGGTACTTTTTCTATTTGCTTGTTGTGTAAGAGAGGAAGCATATGGAGGAGTTTCCTAATCTGGCCAGGTCTATATCATTCATGGTGATAACTGCTGTGGTCACAACACCTCAGCTTTTTGCGTAAGTATTCTGCTGGGCAAGTAGGTAGAAGAATGCATACATATTTCCAGTCACCTCACTGAGGAAAATTATGGGCCACATTCGTAGTATGAGATTGCAAAGCCAATTTTAGGCATAACTGACTCCCTCAGCAACTCAATTCCTTGGCAATGAATGAGCAGAGCATGGTTTAATTTCATAGATTTCAAAATCATGCTTAATTCAGGGTTTTGAATTGACAGGAAAATCCCGCATCCTTTTCTTTTGCCCCCACCAACCAGGCAGCTCACCGAAATAATGAGTAGTAGTAGCCATGGCAGCATTTGCCTCCTCCAGATGAGGCACTGATGCCTCTATGGATGACTTTCAGGCTAGTGCTAAGGTAAGCCCCATTTTTTTGTGAAGAAAAAGCCTCTGTCTGGTCTGACACAAAACCTCCCACTCTCCCTTCTTTCTATGCTCCACTGCAGCTTCAGCACCAGAGCTCGGCTGCGTTCCCCAGCATGCCAAAAAGTCAGTAGCACTCAGCCTTGGTAGCCTTCAGCATTCAAATCACAGGACAGCTAATAGGACCATCTCATGCAACAAAGTAATAGAAAAATGCAGAGATGGAGAAGACACCAGCAAAGTTTTCTTTGTGATCATTGTTTAACACTGTAAGTAATTAAATATTAATGAAAGTATGCTACTTTCATTTTGTGAGCAATTTAATTCAATTAAAAATAAATGGATCTCCTTGGCTCAGTGGATATACTGATATTCAGCACTGCCCTTAACTTAGTTTCAGCAGCATTTAACTCCAGCGTAGCACAAAGTACAGGGGCAGAAACGTAGCCCCCAGCTAACATCGTTAACTCCTTAGGTCCCAGCGGCATGATTCTGTCACCCCGCTGAACCAACACAGCCTCTCCCAGGGAATATTGGCTGTGCTGTTTAACTTGCAGGAGCGGCAATTTATACCCAGTGTGGTAGCTAAGATATCTTGCACTGGGGCACTGTTTTCTTGAAAGGAAGCCATTTCAGAAAGACTTAGCAGGCCTGCATGGGTCTGAATCTCCTAGCATGCCGTGATCTGGTTAAGTAATATATCTGGGAACTTCATGTCACATAATGTAGAACTCTTCTTTTATTGCACTGAAAGAGCTGTTTTAGATTCCCTCTGAGCCCATAGGCCATGTCTTTCTGATAATAAGAGTGTTATCAATGCTTTAATATTGAACTCAAATCTCTGCGTGAGAGAGCATCTAAGAGCTATTACTCAGCGCTGAAAGCAAAACCCAACTGTTCTGAATGGGGAGGAAAATGCCAATCTGTTGACAAAAAGTTAAACAGAGGTGAAATCTAAACTCCGGCCAACATTTTACAGCCTTAGCGCATTGTTAACTTTTCATCTTATCTGTCAGGAATAGGAAACTAATGTTTTAAAACAATGTATTGCTTTTACGGGCAAGGTCAGCATTTGTTAGATTTCAGGGTTACACCGAGCACAGGCAGCCAGCATGACACTGAAAGAATTGCTCGAGCACCCACAAGCTGAGGTCTTCCAAAAGCCAAAATGCACACACCGGTTTCATTCCCATTTTTTCCTCTCAGCCAGCAGCAGCTCTGCTCCGATTTTTCTGTTCGACCTCTGTTTTCACGTGTGATACTTCTAGCAGTGGCCAGAGGATAACATCCTTCAAGAGGTGCCACCGAGCAAATCCCAGGCCAAAGGAGCGGTTACTGCATTTTGCTTTCGTGGGAGCGAGGGTTCAGGGTCACTCCACTCTCTTCCAGGAGCAAGTTCCAGATTTGTGTGCCTGCCCCTTGGACAATGCCGGGCTTTGTTCGAGCAGCAAGGCATCCTTGCTCAGCCATGCAGTTCCCAAGGAGCCATGTAGGTAAGATAATACAGGGAAATGGAACAGAGAGTCATTCTCTGCAAGAGATAGACAGAGATCTTGTTTGGAACATGCATCTCAAGGATGCTTTCCCTATATTCTTTTATATTAAATAGTTTTACCTCATATCCTCAGAAAGCATATGATCTGTACGACATCTGTAAGGATTAGCTACTTGGGATGTCATTAGAAAAAATCCACGTACAATGTCCACCAAGCAGCAAACAGAGCAGCAAGAAATGGGTTTTGTGCAAAATAAAAGAGCTTCCAAAGCATGTGCTCTGTGCTGCCACATCCACAGACCTTCTTTCCTAACCCATATAGCTCCTCTCTTTCCTTACTAGTAGACCTTTAGGTGTGCAAGACTTGTAAGCTTTTTTTGTAAAAGTGGTGAAAACACCATGAGTCCCAATGGAACTGAATTCTTGTGGAAATCCTAATAGCAGGAATGCTTTTGTTATCGTTCACACTGAAACAAAATATATTTGTCATATCATTAAGAATATTTGTGGGTTATATGCAGATGGGCAAAGTACCACTCAGTGAAAAAGAGGCAATACTGTGTGACTTAGGTGATCAGTCACACAGGAAAGCTTATAAATTCCAAATGCTCAAAAATGATCTGCTTTTGAACAAGTTGTAGACCCAATTTTGTTTACAAAAATTAATACTTAAAGAGTAAAAGCCAAACCAAAAAAATAGCACTAAAAACCTCATTAAATCATTTAAATGATTCAGGGTGAATTATTTGACCAGCTCTAGGTAAGGTATGTTTTGTACCTTCTGCCCCACATGCTTGGAGATTTCCCAGCTTGTTTTAATCTCTCTAAGCAAATGAGAGCCCTCAAGGCTCATTAGGGCTATTTACACAGTTCTTAACTGGAAAAAATTAGATCTACAAAAATGAATAAATAAATAAACTGATGTGAAGTATGAATGGGAAGTCATGTTTAAAATCGATTTCCAAGTCCGCTAGAGACGTGGACCTCCCTTGAGCTACTTCAAAGAAATAGCTGTGGGGAGAGAGAAAGAAGAGGTGGGGGAAAAAGGAGAAGAAAAAGAAAAAAAAAAAAAAGAAAAAAAAAAAAGAAAAAAAAACAAAGCTGAAATATTTTTTTAAAGAATTACGATTAGGGTTGGTGACAAGTCAGAGACACCAGAGGCTGTAACCATACACAAACACAGCTCAGAGAAGAAGGCAATCTTGTAATTAAAGGATCTGTGATTCAGCATCGGCTCTGCTAGGGTGGCTGTTTAACTGACCGTGGCTTCTGCTCTCTACTTGTAAAATAAAGGTAATGACACTTTCTCTTTCCTCCAAGTTTTTGTTCTGTTTCTCTAAGGATAGGATAGCTTTTATTCTGGATGTGCATTCCTGCAGTTATTAAGGGAAAGAGATGGGGACTCTTGTTCCACGGGACGAGCAGAGCATTTACAATCATACTGATCTTCTCCCAGACGTGCAGGTGCAACTACTCATGGCCAGCCAGTTCCTGCCATCCATACACACATGTTCCTTTGAATGGCTGCTTGTACCTACCCACCCACCCCAAAATAACATCTATCTGATTAGCACAGCACCTGGACCATCCACATTTTCCACTACTGAAACACTTCTTGGAAGGCAGTCCCTGGCTTTGGAAAGGAGAAGGGAAAAATGGATATTGTAATAGGGGCTATAAATTATCAAGTGGCCAATTTTAACGGATGCATGTGAAAAGAAGAGCATCTTCCCATCACCTTTCTTCTCAGATACTTCAATTCTGTCAGCAGAAAAATATTCACTTTTTGACCAAAACAGGTTTCAATCTGTTCTGTTGCATGTCTCCTAAGCACGTGGCCTCTCTCCATGTCCCTGCTCTCCACAGACTTTCATCATTATCAAAGTTTGACTCTCTCGATTTCCTCAGTACTGACTTTTTTTCCAGATTCACCAGCATGGGCATCAGACGTAAGACAGCATCCAGTAGTGCAATAAAGTGTTTTTGTTTTTTCAGCAGTCCTTTGCTTTAGTGATAGGATTGCCCATTTCTTGTGCTTCTGCTTAAGCTAGCAAGGCTCATATGGCTTACCCATTGATCACCTACATATTTCTAACCTTCTTTATCACCACAATAAGGACAGAAAAGGAGTTTTTTCAAACACCTATGGCATTATTAGCCCAGCAAGAATGAACTGCTCCAAAAGCAAGAATTTAAAATGATCCCTTTTAAATTGGCAAGAATTTAAAATGATCCCTTAAAATGACACCCTGGAAGGCAGAACTGAAGAGAAGGAAGCATCTTGTGGTCAGTGGCACCACAGCTGAGGTTCTCAGCTGCTGTGGTCTCAGATGCACAATCAGCTTCAGCTGAATCAAGAGGAATCATGCATGCAAACCCAAATGAAAATCGGTCTTGCATCCATAATATATATTTCTGAAAGTGATAAAAGTTACAGCAGATCTGCCGACTTTTAAATTATAATCCCATCAAGCTGAGTTGAATAACTGAAGAACATTTGCTTGGGACATTCAATAACCATTTAATTTATATGAATATTCTCTAAAGCTGCAGAGTGCAGGATAGGCATCGGAAGCTCTTTCTTGAGACTTTATCCTATCTTTAACAAGATATAAAAATGCTTACAGATTTCCCATAGCATGTGAATAATAGGATACAAATATCGTACCATTGTTCAGCATTAACAATTAAACATGGCCTGCAGCTGTACCACCTGGGGCTCTGATCTTGACAGCACTCACAAGTTGCAGAAGGCTCGACTCCAGCTAGAACTTGAACAAAAAACCTCTAAGGAAAAAAAAAAAAAAAGTTACAGAAAAGAATTTTACAATTCAGTTGAAGAAAATGACATAAAGAGTTTCTAGTGGTCTCAAGGTGTTTTAACTGATGGCTTTTGTAGACTCTTCCACGGCTTGGAGCAGGGGAGTTACCTGCCTCATTCTTCCTCAGCTATAAAATGCCTTCCTGCTTCTCTGAATTCCTCTCCGTGATTTCCACATAACAATGAAATTTCCAACGCTAAATTATCAGGTGCTGTGGCTGTATGATCTCAAACACCTGCTGGTTTTCACTCCAAAGGTAACTGCATTTCTGCAGTGGGTGAATCACTTCCTAGAGATGTGAGGTCTACGGTAAATTGCTTAGGATCCTTGGAGATGACATATGCATAAGATACTGCTGTTAATGCACTATCACAGCTCAGATAATAATTATGTGAAGCAAAGCTCTCAAAAAGGAAAGTCTCTGTTTTGTTTTCCTGTTTGTTTTGGGGGTTTTGTCATCTGTTCTCTATCTCCCTCACCCTTTCACAGCAAAAACACAACTTGAACACCTCTGCAGAGTTAGATATATAGCTTCACCTTCAAACTGAAAATTGGAAGTGTTTTTCCCTCCAAACAGCCCCTTCAAAAGCTTTTAAGCTTGAGGTCTGTTCCCTCAAAGAGGTTTCAGTGGGAGAAGTGACACTAAAACCCTTCCCCTCATTGACAGTAATTACATCCTTTCCCCTGCTTCTCCTCACTTACCTGGGCTCATGGTGAAAGCTCACTGCGACCACTCTAAGGAAATTCTGTTCTGTGCTGACATTTACCAGGTGACAACGAGGTCGGGTCAGGTGTTTGATACCCCAGCCTTTGCAGGTAATTATCAGGTAGTATTACAGGTAACAGGCTCAGCACATTTCAAGGGGTTATGATGAAGCAGCTCTCTTATTTGTCTAAGCTTTTTCTCAATAACGTTTTTTAAAGGGGCAAGTGGAATTTTAATCCTAATCCTATGCTTCTCATGGTCAAATTTAGGGGGTATTTCTTTTGCAATTTAAAAAACCCACATGAATAAAAATAAGTGGGTTTGTGAGCCCAGGAAGGTGATACTCTGTAATATCTCTGAGTGGGAATAATATTCTGTGAGGTTTTGATATTAGCCACCAGATTTCTTCTCTGATGTTAGCAGATCAATCCCCATTCTCCAAATCTTCTTAAAACCTCAAACGAGTGCTGCTTTCAACTCTTGAAAGAAAAAGCTACCCACTTTCTGTTTTCTCTTCTATGTCCAGAAAATAGTCCAACAGAAGCTTCTTAAATCAACGAGAAGCTTCACTTGGGATTAGAGTATCAGCCCGTGGATCTGACCAGACTGGAGTTAAATTACATTTCAAAACAACATTTTAAATACTACAATCACCATTTCTGAGTCTGTTCGCATGGATTTCGGTTTGTTTAGTTTTCTTTTAAGCTCAAAACCTCGCCGCCACCGCAAAGGTGCCGTCTTAAGTGTAAATCTAATCTAAATATTTTCCAACAGAGGAAAGAAGAAGAAAAAAACTTTCGAAATCATGCTGGAAGCTTTGAAAGCGATCCCGCAGGCTGGCTTTGCTGCCGTGCTTTGCATTTGCCGGCCGGGTGCTGGGTGCCGAAACCAGAGGCTCACTGACACCCAGCGGCTGCCGCGGAGAGCGCAGCGCCCGCCCCGACGCCCCGGTGATGGGCACGGCAAAAGTTTCTGCTGGCCTTCAGCAGGGCCCTCTGCTTTTGGTTAGTCGGCCCTGGGTGCTTGAGAAGCAAGGAGAGCTTGCTGCCCAAAGTCTAGCTGCAGAGGGTTTGCTGCCCTGGCCAGGAGTTGCCTTTTTGATGCGTGCAAATCGCGTGCACCGGTTACCCGCACAGCAGGGGTAAATCCTCCGTAGCTGTGTAGGCGTTGGGCTTCTCATCACCTGGTTTGTACAGCTGGGATTGCAAGGGTGGGGGGTATCAGGGAAACGGCTACCAGTGAGAAAAAAAATATAAATAAAAAATAAAAAATTAAAATTAAAAAAAAAAAAAAAGGAAGAAGGGGTAAGAAAAGCGCAGGCGGCAGAGGCACAGGGAAGGAAAAATGGTTTAAAATTAAAAGTAAAGCAAATAGTCAACTTCCACTTCATTGATCATTATGAACCTGAGGCAAAATAATTATGTGTAGAAGACAAATCAAGTAGCCACAGAAGCTGAGCCTTAGAAGTCAGTATCAACTGGTCTTTATTGTCAAAACCTCAGCTGCCGTGCTGAACTTCCTTAACCTCTGAGAGTGTCCCAGTTAAAGGATTTTTTTCAGTTTGTTTCAGTTTGTTTCAGTTTTGTGT
Source organism: Netta rufina (assembly GCF_964035555.1). Taxonomy (NCBI): domain Eukaryota; kingdom Metazoa; phylum Chordata; class Aves; order Anseriformes; family Anatidae; genus Netta; species Netta rufina. The sequence goes on from NC_140125.1 coordinate 20,584,967, forward strand.
GTGTTTTATTATTATTATTACTATTATTATTATTATTATTATTATTTATTTTAAGAGTGTCAGACTCCTGGAGCTGCCAGGCTACCAGTGCAGCTCCAGCAAAGACAAAGCATCGCCGAAGAGATGACTGTAACAGTGCTTGTGTCCGAGGCTAGCAGCCCATCTTGGCACAGTTCTTCCAGTTTACATCTGAGTGAGAGCTTTGCTTCGCTACCAGCCTTCCTGCCATGCTCAGCACCACAGTTTCTGAATGGTTTATGGACGTTGAAGGAACAGTGAACAAGGGATCTCTCTCCCTTCAGTTTCTTAGCTCTGTCCTCCAAATGTTGCAATCTGTATTTTTTACTGGAGCAGTAGGAGGAGGAATTTCCTATCTCATTTTTGATGTGACAGTGTTGGGTAGAAAAGATGTAGTTTTCCTTTTGCCTGCAGTTTATATGTACAAGACAAAGACTGGCAGTGCAGGGTGCTGGTTTCAAAAACAAGTTGCATGACCCCAGCTTGCAACAGGTCTGTGGCCATTTATTTCTCTTCTGTTGCCCACATGCCTCAAGCAGCAGTCGCTGGGCATTCACAGAGCACACTGGGGTCCTCCTTATAGTAAATGGAGGCTCCCCATCAGCAGCTGGAGGTGCAAAGCCTCTGACACAGGGCTGGTCTGGTCCAGTGCAACCCAAAAGATAGCAGAAATGTTGCACTGCTCACAGCGTGTATTTGATTTCCTTGCCTGGGTTTTTGGCTTATCTTCAGATGTTACTGTCAACTTTTGCAGTCGTAAAGGTGGGAGGTTTGTTCCTCCCACAAGATCTGGAGTGACAGCCCCATGTGTGACACTAACCTTTTGACAGAGAATTGCTTCAGTGTCTCTTTAAGTGGGTGTCCCAGCAGCACAACACAATCTGGAGACAGCACAACCCAGAACTTTTGACAGACAAATCATCTAAAATATGTGGGATGTGGCCTTAAGTTAAAAAGAATGAATTATTTTGTCACTTCGGTGGTGGATAAAATAATTCTCTTGTTCTCTTCTTTAGCAATTTGCATTTGAATAGGTGGATCTGTTCTTTACATTACTTTTGAGAGCCTGCATTTCCCAAATTCCAATTACACCACTGGGCTTTCAAGGACAGGAGTGAAGCCAAAGCATTTCCATCTAATGCAAACATGGATTACTGGAAGGATGTTCTCATTTTTTAAAAATGCACTGGGAGCAAGAGCCAGGTTTGCTAGCACCTTCTCTGCAAGCCATTGCTTCCTTGGCTTGATGCATGCAGAGAAAGAAAACCACACCAACAGGAAAGTGCAGAAGTTCCTGGAACGCCACAGCTTGCAGAGAGCTGAAGAAAGTGCTACCAGGCAGGCAAGCACACCCACTGCAGCAGCAAGGACACCGTCTCACAGTGAAATCCAGCACGCTGGTGGCTGGAGGTCCTTCTTCATCCACCAGGCTGCAGTTGGTCAGCTCAGTTCTGCCTCACCTCCATCACTGGAAGACCATCTCCAAGATAAAAGATCCAGTGCAAGAAGAGAAGATATTTAATGGTTCCAATGTGAGTGGAGCTGAGATTTCAGCTGCAACTAACTCCAGGCAAGTCCAAGTTTCCAAATGTTCCAGGTGTGGTTCCAGGAGGCATCTTCGGTTCCAGGAAGGAGACCTCTCTGGTAGCACAACCAGCATCCAAAGCACTTCTTCCTTAGAGTACAGACGGAAACTCCAAGTCAACCCAAACCATTTGCCCAGCCTATGGATACAGAATTACTGATGGACTGAATTTTGTCATTGCATGTATGTGTGCGTGTATATATATATATATACACACAGAGTTCATCAGTACTTCTCAGGATATACACGTAAAAATTTATTGCCTCCACTTCTCCCTCCCCTGCTCCCAAAATTTTGGGGAGCCTGGGGAGCTAGTCAAACACAAAGTGGGAAATCTCAGTGCGTGCAGTCAATGCTCCATCTGTGCAGAACTCATTGCAAGCCAGTTGATGTACTTAGGGTGGTTTGGGAGGGGGATCTATTAGAGAGAAAAAGTACAGAGTAGAGTTAAGAAGCATTTTTTTTTTTCCTTCTAACTGCTCTCCTTTTATCTGCTCTCCTTCTCATGTTTCTGGGCTTTTTTTTCTTCTTCCTTCTCCTTCATCCTATAGAAGTGATACTGAATGCTGATGAGATAATAAACGGTCCAACCCCAGGCAATCATTTTCGGGTAATTAGTTCAGCTACTGAACTTCTGAGAGTCATTTTTTCACCTGCCCAGACAGCAAACTTGGGTAGTTAGTTACCCCATTACTGCTGAGTGGTCTTTGGGGCAGGGGCACTCAGCAGTACATGTGCTTCAGGTCCTGGATATGCTATGCAATCTCTAATTAAGCCTAACTTTGGCCTGTATTTAGCATTTTAAGGAATTCCCTACTTGTGCCAAACATCACATCCCGAAATTCATGATTTGTTGTAAGCTTCTGTGCACAATCACACCTGAGCTCACAAATTGGTTCAGAAAAGAGGAATATCACTGCTTTGGGGAACTTGGGGGATGCCCATTGTCTTTTTCACTACAAAAGTTTCAAACTTTCCACTGGAAGGGAAGTTTGGAGAGGGGAATCATGGCATTTGGCTTAATCAACTTCACAGGAGAGCTTCCATCGTTTCCCTTTCCCAGGGCACTTAGCTCCTCTTTGCACCATGTCAAAGCCCTGAAAACCACGCATGGGGCTCACTGCCACACAACCCACAGCTGGGCTTTCACGAGCACTGGGCTTTCCCAGCTCCCTGCCCCATGCCAAGGAGTCTGTAAGCCCTACAGCTGTCGATGTGGAACAGGTGTCTCTGAGCTGAGGGCTCAAGGGCTTCAACTCCAAAGCAGCCCAAGTGATGGAGGAGCCCTAGATACACAGATGCTGAAACCCTTGCATGATGGTGGGGACCCATCGCTGGTGGGTCCCCAAACCTGCATAGTTCCAAGAAACATTCTGGTTGCAACAACTTTGTGTTTTTCAACAAAAATCTCTTCCATTGGAGAGTTCCCACCAAGCTCTGGGGCACCCTCAAAGCTTCAGGGCTGACCTCTGATGAAATGAAGGGAGCTTTGGGCTTATGGATGTACAACCTGCTCCTTTGCTGCAGAACACAGGACAGCCAGGGCTGTGGACAGGGAGAGGAAGTTCCTCGCAGGGCAGTTATGCAGGCTGTGTAACCTCCCCTCTGACACCCGTCAGTGTCAAAAGCAGAACACGGGATTAAATAAACCAACCATTGTCTGTTTTAGTATTAGCAATTCCTATTTGATACTTGATAGGGTCAAAAAAGAAATTGAGCATCCTGGAAAGATACAGAATTTGTCAGGCATCTCTGTACTGCAGACACGAAGGAAGGACACAGCCACATTTCTGCTGCCACACGGCTCATCTTCAGAAAGTTTTGTTTCAAATCTTTGCTGTGTAGTCCCACTCCTTTTTTTTTTTTTTTTCATTTTCTTTTTTCTCCTCTTAGAGTCATCTTGGGTGACAGATGTCACTGGGCCTCAAAAGAGCCCCTTGGATAAATCAGTAAATAATATTCATGAAATAGTATGTGCTAGCATATCCTGCTTTTCTTTTTATCAGTTCTAACAATACCAAAATTCCTCCTCCCTGAGACTCAAATAAAGCCCACAACAGAGGGTTCACATTCAAACTCCAATCAGCAATTCACAAACTAACAGAGAATGATCTAGCTGATTTCACTAGGGACCTCCATATGGTGATGAAATTTATTCTGAGCCATGTTTAGGTTTTGTACTTGTGGGCACTATACACAAACCCTGAGAGAAACTGAGGTTTTTAAAGCCAAGTTGGGAGTTTGGAAATACAACTCTTACTGAAATAAGTGGATGTGGTTTGCCCTTAGATCTCTGTCGTAGTAGAAGTTGGATAAAGTCCTGTACCCTGCACATTTATTATTCAGACAAATGAAGAATAATCTCTTTCAGCCTTTTGAGTCACCAGTTCACTACAACAATTTCCCAAGGCATATTTTTTTTTTAGACAGTAGTTTTGCTCTTATACCTTGGAGGTAAACGTCTTCTCCAGTCCTAGTATTTTTAACCTTTAAATTGTTTTGTTGGATTTCATTTTCAAAAAAGTACAATAGAGAATTCATATTCCCCAACCCTCTGAAGCATGTAACAAATATATATATTTTTATAGTATGGTATAGGTGTGAAGTTTGTATGGCTTGGCTCCAAAGGCAAATAATACTGATTCACTCTACTTTTTCTCCTTACACTTTGAAAAATTGATTGATTCTTCCCTCTTTTTTTTTGTTTTTCCTTTTTTTATTTTTTTTTTCCTGTTTAAGTAGAGAACTGGTGTTGTTTTTTTTCTGTATTTTTCCCTTCAGACAGCATATTTTCCTGATGGAACTCCCCTCCCCCCAATACACAATGTGCTTTTCTGATTTACCAGCTCTAGCATTTTCTCAACAATCATGTGAGCAAGAGCAAGGACTGAATATTTTTAGACACTAGAACTAAGCAGATGGCGAAGGATGTAGAAGATCAATAACTCTAGTTTTTGTAAAGTTTACAGTTTTGCTTTTTTTTTTTTCCTCCCAGTGTATTTCAAAATGCAATGAGAAGAATATAAAATTTCATAGAATGAAATGGGAGCAAACTGCACTGACCTGGGTGCTTTCTACAAGAACATTTTTCGAGCATATCTTTGAAAGCAAGCCATGCACTTGCTCCAGCTGTACTTGCGAGCACTCCCTTTGTTAATTTAATTGTACTCATGTTGCTGGTTGGTAAAAGGTCTTGGACAGATGTGTGTTCATCTGACGTTCTTCCAAGCATGTCTGCGTGGTCAAACTTGAAAGGTTTTTGGGAGCTGAAAGTTATCCCATCAGGAACCAGAAACAACACCATCTGCTTTAGGTGACTAAGCACACTTCAAGAATAGACACCTCCCTCCTTCTGGGCTAAAGCATCCATGTTTCATTGGGCTTTTCCTGGCACCCCTTCTGAGGTGCAGAGGAAGGGGAAACCATGAAAAAAGCTCTGGCCGCAACACAGTTTTCACTGCCACTTCAGTAGCCTGAGGACTTCACTAAGAGCCAAGCAGAACCAGGCACTGGCTCACAGGCTGGTGTCAGGGCTGGAAGTAGGGCCTCCTGTTCCACAGCAGGGCCACTTCACAGGAGAAACCTGTTTCTTGCTTTGTTACCCTAAGTGAGTCCCTCTGTCCTCCTGAATGTTGTGAACAGCTAAAGGCCAGGGACAAAGAGGCTGGTCAGCGAGCAGATCCTGCTGTAGCTTTTCATCCACGGCTGCTGACCTTTCTGGCCCCTAACTTCTGCTCGCTAAGGGAAATGCCCGCACCCTGCCAGGGAGGAGGAGCTGACTGGGGCCCCGTCATTCATTTCCATGACCTTGAGAGTAGGGCAGTCCCTAAAACCTGGATGTTTTGTGGTGTTTTTTTTTTTTTTTTTTTTTTTTTTTTTTTTTTTTTTTCAAGAGACATAAGGCAGCTGAGGTTTATGTGGTATTTTTAGGGCTCGCGACATCCTCGAGCTGTTTGCACTTGATGCTGGCAAGGCAAGCACCACATGGCTGCCATCTTGTACTCAGCAAGGGCCGGGGGGGAGCAGGACCACAGGCCTGCAGCTCCCCTGAGACCTCGAGGGCTTCCCTGCCTCAGGCCTTGCTAGCGAGGCTCCTCACACAGGCAGGAGGCCGTGAGGAGCCACGTGGCCCAGGGTGGCGATGCTCTCCTCACACCCTCCTCAAAGAGTTACAGTGGGGCTTCCAGCCAGATCTTCCCTGCCCAAAAGGGGGCCCACTAAAGTGTCTCGGTGCCACCTCTAGCAGCTGTCCCCTCCACCCGAGCAGTGTCAGCCTTGGAGCTGAGCCAACATCTACGTGTGGAAGCTGTTCCCTCCTCCAACCTTCTGGACCTTAGGCAAAAGAGCTACTAAATGAGCCATACTGACACCAATACCGCAATCAATTTGTTAATAAGGATCAGAGACAGACTCCGCTGCTGGGAGGAGGAGGAGAGGGGAGAGGAGATCACTATTTTTAATTTAAATAAATCAATATGTTAATAGGGAAAAGGATGCACCCCGCACAAGGATGGTGGGAGGAGGAAGGCAAATGAGTACAGCTCTTTTTTGGGGGACGGGAGGGTGAGGGGGTGGTACCATGTAGTTTGTCATTAGCCTGGGTTAAAAAAAAAATAAAAAGGAAAGAAAGAAAATATATTTAATATAAAAAGAGTGGGAGTGGACAACTTTAAAAGTCCAGTAATAGCAAATAACTAATTATACCCATCTGAGACTTCAGAGCGTGCCTGGCTCTTCTCTTTCTTTAAAACAAATTAAAGAAAAAGGAAAGCTTGATTCCCAGGAGGGCTTATCTGAGGCCTCTCATCTCCAATACACATCTAAGGGGACAGGGAAAATATCTTTTATCACTTAAATCTCCCTGAAATTTAAGACCAGCTGGGAATTTTTTTATGTGGATATGATTCATTAAATTCATATCATTCCAAAGAAACCTTCCTGCCGGTTTATCTTTGCCACTGCAGTCATCTCTCCAGAAAAGCACAGTTTCCTGAATGTTGTCAACCTGGACAGCTCAATTTTTGGCTGAAGGTTAGATTTCATTCGGAAACTATGGAACTGGCCCCACATGTTTCTTTTCAGGGAACTGGTACGTGCAAATCATTCTCTAAGGCAACTTTTTCCCCTCTGCTGAGACAATAGGAAAATCCTGCACCGCCGTACCGGTTCCAGCCATTCGGCTTCTCGGTCCTGAGAGGTGGGGATTTTTTTATTTTTTTTTCGTGATTTGTTTCAATATTTATATATTATACTTGGAGGTTTAGCGTCTTTGATCAAATATAGGTACAAGCTGGGCTCCGAGAGCAGGCTCAGAGAGCAGCCGCATCCAGCTTCTGCTGGGATCAAATGCAGTAAGTTTGTATTTCGGCGATCTTTGGAGCTGCTCTGTGCAGTGATGTACGAGCTGATAAATAGCGGGCTGTGGCGGAGTTAATATCCCGGTGTAGCGTGCGGCTGCCAAAATGCGCTGAGCAGCGCTCTGCGGAGTTTTCTTTGCAGGCAAGGAAATGTATGTTTTACATAATGAGCTTCTTCATATATCGTGCCACAAAAGTTACTAGGGAGACGGGTCCGTCTTAAGCATGAAGAAAAACAAAGGGAAGTTCACGTGGCAAGATCGCTCCTCGCTGGCTCCGTCTAGCAGCCGATGTGGAGGCTGGGGAGGCACTTCCAAGGGCGATGGCTTGAAAAGCGGAGGCGAGCCAGGGCACCCGGGCGGTGGGGAGCGAGAGGCTTTGGGAAGAGGTCAGGCGGAGGGCAGGGTGGATTGAGTTCAGGGGCGGCAGTGGAAGAAAGGACGCGCGGCCCCGACAGATGCTGGCCGCGTTGTTCGGCGCACTGTCGGGGGGCACGTGAGTGCCATGGTGATGGGTGCGCTCCCACATCCCGAATAAAGGAGCCCTGAGATGGGGGGCTCTGGCGAGGGGGAAGGCTGACGGATCCCAGCCCAGGCAAACACTTCAAATCAGGCTGCGCCTAGAGCTTGTGAAATTAAAAATAACTGCTGGTGGTGGCACAGAAGCAAGTAACCCAGAACTCCCCGAATTTACCCCAGAGTTTACAGCTTTCACCCTGAGAGGTTTCTTTCCTCTGAGCCATTGCACAGACACAGCTCTGGCTTTTGAACAGCTCTGTAGGATAGGGCAGAGCCTGTCCCTGGGCTCCCTGTTTTAAACACTTCTTTTCCTAAGCAGGCACCTGAGCACGTCCAGCTTTTGTGTTTCATCAGGTATAAAAGTGTAAATTTTTCCTATTTCCTGGTTTGCTCCATATAAGTTCACAACTTCCCTATATTTTAGCTCTACTTATTACTTGAAGATTTACAGTTTTATTTCTAAGGTTCAGAAAATTCAACTTGTGCAAATATTCCTGTTAGTAAAGGCTGCATTATCTGGTTTAGATACAGATGTAGCCTGGGGATTCAAACTAGGCTTTTTAGCACATTTCCAAAATTCTCACAGACCTCCACTACCTCGAACACAGTAAACATGATTAAAAGTATCAGCTCCTCTCACCAGATTCCTCTGGGAATATCAGATCTAAAGTAGATTATTAAACTGAAACCCTGCTTTTCAATTCAACCCAAGTTAGCAGTCAGGATCCTCTGGTTGCAATTGGAAGCAATCATCAGCCTTTAGGGGCCAGATTCACACAGGAATCACCGGCAAGGGCTCATGCCACAGATTTACTTTGGCTTTCTAGCTACTACACACGATACAGCTCTCTGCCGATCTCCAAATGCAGACAGTAATATTAGCTAGCAACCTGCACGAAATATTCATAAATCTTTTTTTTTTTTTTTTTTTTTTAAAGCCTAGCAAAACAGTAAAAATTCTTTTGGTAGGATATTCCTCAAATTACAAAATCTCTTTACTTATTCAGTAATGGCTTTTGCTTTAGGACCCCATGCTGTCAGCACAAGAACAGTTTTTACCAGCGGGCAATATTTTGCTGCTGCCTTTGGACCAGCAATTAGAACAACTAACAGATATAGTCCAGACAATAGCCAACTTATCAGCAGAAAATGAATTTGCATTTCTCTCCACATGCCTTATATTACAAAGATTCGGTGTCATACAATAACCAACACAAAATAAGCAAGGTATAATTTTAAGGTCTTTAGAGCAGCGACCTTCCATTTTTTATACTGTACCTGTACAAATGCTTTTAAGGTTTTTAAAAGGTTTTGAGCCTCCTGTTCATAGCTTTTGACCACTCTTATGATAAAAGTATCAAATTATTACTTATATATAATATGCATAATTATTTTATAATGTATATACTAATATATACGCTAAGATTAATACTGAAATATGTACTATTGTATTATATATTATTATGTATTATGCTTTGTACATTTTAACCTATATATTATATCTTATATGTCATATATTGTGTATTATATAATGTTTATATGTATATATTTATTATATAAAGGCAGTATTCACTCATCTCCACACATGAACAGACATGTTTTGCACGTTATGTGCGTCTGTGTGTTGTGCAGACATACATCAGCAGTGTGCTATCAATGCATAACAATATTGGGAACTGCTGGGTTTTAAGCATACGGGTTAGAGGAATTTCTTTACAGATGCAGTAATTACATAAACAAAACAGATTATGAAAGTCTACATTGGTATCAGGTGCTTTCTATTAAGGAAAGTACTATGAAAAAAATATTAGTAACTGAACCTAATTATTGGTGATGAAAGTCATTTCATTTCAAACATCCTATTAACTAAAATCCATACATAGAAAATATTGGCTGCTTGCACCAATCCCCATTATAAGAACCAGTGAAATCCCTTTGCAAAAAAAGGGAAGACTACAGCTTAAACCTTAAGTACTTCGATAAAAATATAAGATCGGTTTCATCCCAAAGTACAAATCCCAATCTTCATCTAAAACTGCCTGACCCTAAAATATATTCAGAGCTTGTTCTAATCACGGGAGATGTATTCTGAATAGGACAGCCCTCTATCATCTGCTAAGTCTCTTTAAGTCATCGTTTTCACTGTATCTGAAAAATTAATTCCTTTTCAGAAATATTCTCATCTTCTAGTAAAAGAAAAAAAAAAAAAAGAAAAAAAAAAGCTTTTTTGATGTAGAGTGACAGGATTATGAAGTGACCCTTCAGGTCAGAAGGAGACTTTTCCTTTTCTCATCAAGGAAATCAATTTCTAAGTCCAAGTCTCTTAAAATAATATATTCTTGTGGCACGCATACAGCTTTTTTTGATCTGCTATGAAAAGAATAAGAGGTAAAGAGGATCAGGGGTGGCGATGGAATATTATAATCTGCCACACTCACACATCAGCCTTTCACTAAGTAATTCCAGATAAATTGAGGATTTACATATTTAAGATTAAATGGGGAAAGAGTAGCAATGCATAAATAGAAGAATACAAAGATACAATTTCAGGAAGTTAACTCTTAAAAACTTAATGTTACTTGGTGTTTGATACCCTTCTCCTGTCCCACCCCACCTTTTTTTAAAGCACATAATGTTTATTAGGAAATAGCCAGGATAATCTCTTTTAGATCAACCAAGCACAAACACAGATGCCTTAGGGTTTCTCTCCTCCACCCCTCCCACCTTCACTACTGAAAAAATACCAATTACCATGACAAGAAACAGTTAAATGCCTCCAAAGACACATACACACAGCAGATGGAAAACAGGAGGAAACCAGCTGGAAGTGTGTTTCCCTTAGAACTGTTTTTAACAGCCTGTGCACAAATAATGTCTCACTAATACGCAGATAAAAATAAAACATAAATATTTAAAAGGTGACTGGTCAAAGCAACAAGATGGCATTTGATATGGGAACTTTCCCTCTTCTATTACCTTTGGTGCCCATACTCCAGGTAATGGTTCAGAGACGTCCTGAACCAGGTCTGTGATTCAGGGAGAGTCTAACTTTAACATGAAAGCTCTGGTAACAGCAGTAACCTTTTGGTACTGTTATTTGTAAGGCACATGTGCTTGCTTTGTTTTTTATTACTCACCTGTTCAGCCTTTGCTTTTATGTCGAGCTTCCTGTGCTGAGGGCTTCCCGACACAGCCTCCCGGTGCTATGTGCCCCAGCTGAGCTCCAGGAGCTGTTTTTCACACCAGTGCAAGACAAGGAGTCCAGCCTTTAAACAGTGACTTCTGCTCTGGGATGCTCAACCAGAAGCATTTTAAAGGAGCTTGTTTCCCAGAAAATGCAAAGCACTTACTTTCTGATAACAGGGATATTTTAAAAATGCCCCACATAGTAATCTGATTCCTGTAATCCATATTTACCACCAAACATCTTGGCTTGGCCCCTCCAAAATCCACACAGTATCCACGCTTCCTAATACTGTTGCCATTAAGGAGAGCAAAATCAGTGGAGATGAGGAGAAATGGAAATGCTCATGTTCCTTTCTCACTGAAGCAATATAAGAGAGGGCAGAAGAAAGTGCAGAGCATTATTTCAAGAAATAACAGGGACCTATGGCACTATAACCAAGGCAAGGACAGCTAGCTGCAGGGACAGTGAGGATGGGAAGCCAGCAGTTCTTCCCTAGTATTCCCTGGGCCAGGAACATTTGAGATATATCCTGCTTGTCCTGTCTTTGATCCTAATGACTTAATTAGCAGCTAGAACAATCTCAAGCATGGCGTGCCAGTTGCTTACTTAGATCCTTCCTTTTACAGTCGCTTCTCTGCTGAGCCCCATTAGGCAGCCCAGCACTCTCCAGGAATTCAGCAAAGCAGATCTTTAGCTGGTGTTAATTGTTCTAAGTCCGTTTACTTCAAAGAAACTACTCTACCTTACAGTGCCCAGAAATTTGACCCAGTTTCACTTCTCTGCATTATGCGGTCTCTCGGTGGAGGAACAGATGCATTCCCTATGCTCTGGGTCTGAAGCTTTAAGTCATTCCACACATTTCTGAGAATCTGAAAAAAAATGTGGATTCTTTGGAACAAATACATCCTGAACACGATGACTTACAGCAGTGAAAGAAGTTTCAAGTTCCAGAACATAATGCAGAAAAGTAGCAATAACCAAAATCCAGAAAGGACCAGAAAATCCTCTCATTAGACATCTAAATGACAGGGGAAGACAGATGAACATGTTAGCACTTGGAGGAATCTTGGCCAGAATGGCATGAGGCCATCAAACATGCCCTATATGCAACTGGTTACACAAGTAATCCAGAGCAATCTGGCACGAGCAAGGATTTAATGATTTGGACCAGTAAAAGATGGCTGCATGTCTGATGAGTCTGAATGTGAAACGCATGAGTCTGATGGTGAAACACAAGGTTTTTATTTTACTTGTTGTTGTTGTTGTTGTTGTTATTATTATTATTTTTTTTTTTTACATTTTTTCTTACATGCATTCAGCACCAATAGAAGTCCTTGAGCCTTGGCCAATATCACTCTGTGTTTAGGTAGAGTCTGAGTCTGGTTGCAGGGGACAGCTGTAGCACAGGCAGTAGCAACAAAGGCACTGGGAGGTAAGGAAGGAGGGTAAGTAACTGGTGGTCTTTGAGGCAAACACAGGGAGAGAATGGTTTTACTCAGGTGGTATCAGAAGGGTCAGTGGCTAAGGACGAGCACTTCTCAGAAGCTTTTCTTGGTACAATTCTGGCAGCACATCACTTGGCTTTGCCACAACATTAGCACCATTTTAAAGTTGTTTTTAGTGCTTAATTTCCTCATTAAAAGTCTACAGAAAAAGAAAGATGTTTCCTCTGATGTTTCTTTCCCTCCATGAATGAACTATACTTTTGTCTGTTTTTATTTTTGTACTGCCATATTTATACCTAACACCTTCAAACACATATTATTTTAGAGATCTGATACCATCTAGTGTTATTGCTGGCTTTTCACATCTTACACTTATCAAGTAACCACAGTCAGCAACATGTCAGAGTTCATCACTGCACCACGTCAGTAGTAAAATAAAACCTGCTTCCCACCCAGTATCTATATTTACACACCCCACAGGTGGGTGGTGAAATTTACAGTTCATCTAGGAAATTTGCTCTTCTTTAATCTCTGGAAATTAGTTTATCTCTATGTATACTTATCATTATTATCTAGTGCCTCGCCACTGATTTGTTTCAGCCCCTGTAGCACATAGGCTGGGATTATTAATAACAAACACATGTATTTATAAACATCCTATGTACAATCTTGGGCACACAAGGGTCAAGGGTACATTTACTTTGAAGCAACCAATATTTCATCCTGTTGTTCAGTGAATTAGATGAGATTTTAATTTGCAATCAGTGACTGGTGCAAAGTCTTCCTAAATATTCATAGTTACTAAAAGCTGGTGCTGTCTAGGAGGGAGATGCTTGGATTATTTCATACTAAAAAATCAACAAGAAGAGCCAGTCTCTGCTGGACAAAACAATGTGTTCATCTGTTTGGGCACAGAGAGCTTTAAAACACAATGTGCTGCTGAACCAAAAAGACACAGAAATACAGTATATTCAGAAAGGTGAAAAAGAAAGAAAGAAACAGTGTGGTTAGTATTATAAAAGATGGTGGATTAGTATCCATGGAGACTCCTTTCTTTTCTTTATTCACCCAACATCTACCGGACGATTGGTGATTTCTGTACAACATCCCAACACTGCCTTAATTTGGACAGACAGCAAACACTTTTGTAGCTAAAAGGGTAGTTTGGACTCCGTGTCCCTCAGCTCAAGGCCTCTCTTGTATAATTGGGATGTATGTCAGTTATGATAGTAACGTCTGCAGCAGGGCCACTTGCCTACTTTAGAAGTAGACTGGTGGCCGTCAATACTTTTAAGTCACTCAGCAACCTAGAAACAGCAATCTACAGGAGGTTCATATTTATTGCTACTCCTTTCAAGCAATTTACTATCTACAAAGGACATTATTCTTTAAGGATTAAGTGCTTCATTGGAATCAGAGGAAGGGGAGTTTGTTATTTCACAGCTTTGTGTAACATAAAATTAGGATATTTTTCAGGGCTGTGTTTCAGTTACTTATGACTGCTGGCAGTGGGTACTAAATCCTTTTACACGTTAAAGGTGTAGTTTTCTGTGATGCTTACACATGCTAAATTCCTGGGACTGGGAAACAGATACTTGTCTTTTAGGAGCACTTTTGTACACACAACTTCTTACTATACAGGCCATATGAATGAGATCAGCTTAGAGGGGAAACACTTTTGTGCCTCTAATAAGAAGGTAAAGAACAAGAAAAAGAGTGACAAGGCTTTTCTAGAGTGGACTGCCTCCGAAACATGAGGTGTTGGTGTGTGAATGTTAATAAATTTTTATATTAGAGAAACAATGCAGCAATTAGGAAGAGTTGCCTCGTGCCTTTATTGTGTTCAAAATGTATGGTTAATTTATAAAGCAACCACTAAAAGTTAGTACATTTCATATGTGACTGTCCACACTCAGAACAAAAGTGTGTCGAACACTGATTTAGCTGAAGCACACCAGCCCCAATGCACACGTAGACCTGACCAAATCCACCAGAATTTGCTGCAGTTGATCAACGGCTTGACCAAGACGGTAGAGTTGTCAGAGCACGCTATCAGATGTGGTTGTGAAAACAAGCATTATGGAGAACTTCAACTAAAAATAACAAGCATCTACCTTTACGGAGTTCAGCTCTGAGGGGCCACAAAGAGGCCGGATCCAGCAGAGAGGCTGCCCTCAGGCAAAGGGATGGCGACAAGATGCTGGATACACCTGTACCCATCACAAAGCCGGTGCCCCACCTTGTAGCCCCAACTGGAAGCAGATGAATAGGCACCAGTACTACTAACTCAGGGATCTTTAAGGGTTTACTCAAGCCAATTATGCTATGGTAACATAGAGGTTACAAAGACAAGAAAATGTCGATACCAAAGAGGGACAGTCACGGCCTCAGGGCCAACCGCTAATGAGAATTAGCAACGCGTGTCCCTATGCCTACTGTGTAGGAACTGAATAACACCACTATGCATGATATGACCCCAAATGTATTTACTCTTCCCATTCCTCATGGTCATTTTCCCCCTAGCTTCCCCTCTATTATTTCAGTTAAAACTTTTTTGATCTCTGTGTTGTGAAATCTCTATGGCCATGCTCATTCTGTTTCTGCCAGTGCACGTGCAACAGCGCTGTTGGGAAGTTTTCAAGAGGTAGGCTACCTGGAAATAAAGTGTTATGGTTTTATTTTATTTTTTTTTCCCTACAGTAGCACTTTTCAAGTGTTAAGAATGGCCTGGATATCATCTTTTCTTTTTTTTTTTCCATGAAAAATATGTTGACAACTCTTATTTTGAAACAGTCTTATCAAAGAAAAAGAGAAAAAAAGCAGCTGTTTCAAACTCTTTGAAGCAAAGCTGACTAAAATACCTCAAGTTTTTTTGTTCTACTTAAATGTTCCATTTTCCTTTATAAGACAAGAGGACTGGAAGCAAGTCCTCTCCTTTGACCTGGCATTAGATTTTTGGGGGAATGACATCTGTTCTGACTGATGCCTTGAGGAATTCCAAGCAACAGAATCCCCTCATGTGAGCACAGGACTTCAATGTCACCAGCACATGTAGCAACCAGCATATTTATAACAGTTTTTGACGACAACAGTTCAGTCTACCTCAGCTGATATCCCAAAGTCAACAACATATGCCCATTTTTTTCCACTCTTGTAACACACGTGGGCTTTTCAGCCACGAGTACTTTCTGTGTTTAAATTAAACATATGATATAGCTATAAACTGAAATGCTTTCCTTGTGAAAGGTTCCCTGATAGACTGCAATAATTATTTGCTTTTACATAGTTTCAGAAGGTATGTAAAAGCCTCTCAGTTTGACACAGACACAGCTTGGGTGTTTTTATTTTTAACAAAGCAAGCTCTTGAAGTATCCTTATTTTTACTGTTTTGACTGTATTACCAGCTGAAATGTGAATATCCTTTGAGATCCATCATGTCACCTATAGTTATCTGAAATGCTGCTCTTAATTCATTGCACACAGAAATAAATATACAAATCCAGTCTGTCAGTCTCATTTTATGACAGTTCTCAATCGCATGGGAGATGTGTACCACCAAACTGTGTTTACTAAACTGTATTTACCAAAACGTATTTACTAAACGTATATTAAAAACCTGTTCTGTATGACTACTTGGATTAGAAAACATGTTTCAGGAATGCGTACAAAAGCACAGTCCAATCCATGTTCCTTGCCCTAATACAGATCTAATAAAAATGTTCACGAAATTCTTCAGGGTTTGCTGTCTTTCAATTTCTCCCCCTCAGGTGCTTCCCTCCCAGGGGACTGGTTGTTTTAAAAACAAATCTAACTATGAGTCTTGTTTTTCCTGGAAAATCTCCAGATAAGCACAAGGTGAAATCACTTTTTTTTTTTTTTTTTCCTCATCAGAGCTATTTCTTTATATCTTTGACATTGCTTTTATTCTTTTAAATTAAAGAGGGAATCTGTAAATCTCTGCAACTGCAAAGGACTGAATTGCAGCTCCGCCTGGGAAAGGCCATGGTTTACAGCAAAGCTTATAGCTCTGGAGATGAACACGGTGGCTCCCAGCTCACGCAGGACGTAATGGGCTTTCCAAGCCACTGCCTTAATGGCTCGTTTCTCCCTGCATAGGTGTGGCCACGCTAATGCTCTGGAACAGTCTGGTAATGGTAAGTCATATGTTGTGTGGACAGGGTCAAGGGAGGAAAGGGGAAAACGTGCCATTTTCCACCACTTACCACCACTTCCCAATTTAGAAGTGAGGCAAGGTCTATGGAAAAAAAGGCATTACCTAGCACAGCACACCTGTGTTCTCTCCTGCCATCAGGCTGTCACAGCTACAATAACGTGACTGGTACAGGCTTCGAAGAGACAGAGCTGAATCACCCAGAAATTCAGCAGGAGAGCCTTCTGGGCTGTTGTGGAGCATCTAGAAAGACCTACTTAAAATTACTGGAAGGTACCACAGCGCTCCCAGCAAGAGGCAGACTGCTTTGTGGAGCCCCTTCTCTCTGTAAGGTAAGGAGTGCATCCGCACACACTGACTGAAGCACAGCAAAGCCTAGAGTTGCTCAGGGCTTTCTTGACGTGTTTGCATAATTGTGGTTTTTCAGACCAAAAGTGGAAGGTAAACTTCATAAAAGCCTGACCTGACGGCCTTCACAGCTGGAGCATGTTGGGAATCACTCCTGGCACCGAAAAGGTTAATTGTCTCCTGCTGTGAGGTAGGAGTCTAGAAAAGGATACCACATTTGGTGGGAATTATAGTAAATGAGGTTTTCTTTATAGCACTGCTCATTCTCAACATGTTGAAAGGGCATTAGTTCACAGTCACTTTCTCTGGAATTATCAAATCTGCTCAGGAAGCCTTCATTAGGATATTAAACAAGACTTAATAAGTGAAAGTGATTTGCATCGCTGATAATCGTGTGCATTAATCAAGCAAGCTTCTGTCTCTCCCTCTGCAATATGTTTCATGTTGCATTGTAAAGCCTCTTTAATTCTGTAGGGCTTCTTAAAAAGGAAACGTTACATTTAGAAAGCCATTTTTAAAATGATTTACTTAGCAAAGATCACTATAAATAATGTTCAACTCACTCCTCAGCTTTAACCATCAATATAATTAATACTGAGGGGTTTGTATCAGGGATATGGACCAGATGTGTTCCCATTTATCAGATATAGATTGCACTTACTCTAATAAATGTGTTTTCATTCTGAGTAACTTTTGAAACCAAATAACTGCATGTAGCACTTTAATCTGAAGTCACAATTTTAGGCTAAGGCATTTATTTCTCATGCCATGCAGGACCGTGCAAGCTTTCACTACATCATTTCACACACCAGAGTCACACCCATGGTTCTTAATGAAATTGTGTGGCTAATATCCCCCACTACTCAGTAATTCCAAGGTAACTTTGGATGATCTGCTCTTAGGTGTAATTCATACCTTGCATTTCTCCAGCATCTTCCTTCCCAAGATCTCACAGTGCGTGGAAATAGGTTTAAGTTTCAGAACACCCCACAAGACAAACATTTTACACACTTGCAAACCAAGACTCAGAGGATAAGTGTCTTTGCCTATATGGGCAAATCCCTGAGAAAACAGAATGAAAACCTTAAAAAACAAAAGGCCTATTCTGCTGCTCTCACCACTGGCCTACACTGCAGCAGTGTTGGCCACCCTCTCTAGTACAAGCCCACAAACACCAGGAGGGCTTTGCACACAAGTGCCACTCGGACACTCCACAGCCAAGGGAATAATTTTAATTTCTCTAACATGGAAAAAGTGTCAATATCATTATTTTTCCACCAAAAGTCTCACCTAGGATAGCTTTAAGGAAAATCATTTCACAAGAGCCAGCAGCCTCTGTGAAAATATGGCAAAATGAATAATTATTGCTTATAGCGCAGCAGTCAGGAAGGACTGGGGTTATGGTCTGTAAATATAAAATGAGGACCAACACCATAGTCTAAGTAAGGAATAACATTGGTGTCAGGGTGAAGAAAAGAAGCACAGCACTTAAATCAGCTCACCCATGGGAGTGACCTCTGATCCACCAAACTGATAATGGTGGCAGGAGGTGCTTATGCATCTATGGAGGTGGACAGATCAGAGCTTTAGTAACTGAGATCCTGCTAGGCTACATGTGATACGTCTGTCCTTCTGATCCTGGAGAAAAATCAGAGGAGGAAATTACCTCAGTTGGTGGGAGTACATGGTCCTCTTTTTCTGTAGATCTGATGATTTGGTCCACTCCCCAGGAGAAGCAGCCATTGTTTCTCAACGCTTGTTGCATGTACTTTTTGCAGCTGTCCTCACTGCATCTCATGGTATTTACATCCTACTGAGACCTGCAAACGTCATTTAAGAAACAATCACTGAAATTAAGACCACAAGAGTATTTATTGCTTTCAAAAAAAAAAAAAAGCTGTTTGCTGGAGAACTTGTTTGCGTTCACTCGGGCTGAGCACATTGCTTAAATGGAGCTAAAGAGATGATGTTTCTATAAAGTTGTGGAGGCTCAATTCATTCTAATGGCCTGAAACATGAATTATGTGCCCTGCTTCACTACCTTCATGGATCAGTAAGCTGCTATAGCTCAGATGGAAGCATTTATCTGAAGAGAGAAAGGCGTTATTCCCCACTTACTGCTGATTTCCTGCTGTTTGTGTCTATATAGGTGTTCATGTGTGTTGCTTTCCAGATATCAGGTGTTAAGCTTCATAGGTCTCTCTGACCAGTTCCCTTTGTTTTCTAGAGTATATTTGAGAAGACTGTCATCCAGTAATTCTTTTCTGTTTTCAATATCGAGTTTTATGGTTGGGCTATTCATGTGGGTGCAAAGCTGTGCCTCGAAGCTTTGAAATCCGTTATGTGGATTCACTCTGATGATAACCAAATGGGAAAAATATTTCGGTGTCCACTTATAAGAGCACAAATGCAACCATATTTTTTTCCCCTAACTGCTGTATAAAAGTTTTAAATTTTCAAAACGGGAGCATGACATTTAAGCACCCAAATCAGTGCTTTGATGTTTAAATGGATTTGGCCATTTATTTTTCCAGTATGCTGGGAGTTGCACTGGAGGTCAGTGCGGCAGGCTTGCCCAAGCATGGTCCATTACCCTCTGCAGCAGCAGCAGGCATGGAACAAAGGGACCCCTTCATTATCACGCACAAGGAAAACCCTGGCAGAGGCTGAAAGAAGGTAATGAGTATATCTACAGTGAACAAATACAGTGGTGTACAAAGATACCCAAACTAGCTCTAATTGACAAAATGCAGTTTCTCTACATGGCATTGCGCCGTGCCATGTAAACATAGCCTAAACCTGTGGTTAGGGTGGTACCTTCCTGGGAATTCTGGGCAAAGTTAGCTTTAGGGCCAAGACTCCCTCCATTTAGCTCTGACAACTGGAAGATTTGAGCAAAAGCTGATGATATTCCTCTATTCTGAATTACTGTTGCCAACTGTATCAGTCTTAAAGCCCCTGCTCCTGGGATCATATGATTTGCTGAGAATCTCTACTCTCATTTAATAATAAAAAGGTAATTTCCATCAATGATGCAGAGGAAAGCTTGGAAGCATGACCAGAATATGTCCTGAAACCTCTCCTCTCCTGCCAAAAAATCCCTCAGAGGTAATAAAAGGAGCCTAAAAGGTATTATTTTTAATCTTCCAATATTTAAGCCAATGACATAATTCTCCGCGCTGCAGAATCTTATGATTTTTGAGCACTCAGAAGTATTAATAATGCAGTCTAAAACAGATATTTGTGAAAAGACAGCACTAAATAGCACAGGGGAGAGGCAGATGAGGCCTTCAGAATAGCAGAGCAGGGCTGAGGAGGGAGGGAGGGGGAACGGACACACGCTGTACTGCTAAATAAAACAGGCCCTGGATGCATCTCTGTTCAGAGGCCAACTGGAACGAAATGGCCAGTGTCCATCTACATAAATTTGCTTTCCCCCCAAATGGGGTGGCTGCCTTCAAAATGCCCACCGGGACGAGTCCCTGGCTAGTGCAGGGAGCTATAGCACTGCTGGGAGAGCGCTGGTGGGTGTAAGCCACAACCGAGCCAAGAAGCCTGCTGACAGTCGAACAATATAGGTAGTCACATCCTAGCGCTCAGCCCCGCTTTATTTACTGCCGCAAGCTCCTGGTATCATAAGAAGGGCACGCTGCAGGGCTGCAGACTCAGGTAGCTGGGGAATGGGGCATACGCAGAAGCCCTGAGACAGCGGAGGCTGTGATGGGGCTGCGGGATGATGGAAAGGGGTAAGAGAAGCACAGAGCGAGGGAGTGTTTGGCAGGTGGGAAAAGAAAAGCACGAGGAGCCAGAAGGCAGCAAAATGTGCATGTCTCTTAACACAAAGCTGGAATGATTTTCTCAGCCGAAAAGCACAAGTGCCCTTTTCACAATAAAACGTTACTACACAGCTTGTTTCCCACCATCTCCGTGTTTGTAGAAGTTCCCCGATAAATATAAGCCTTGCTAAGCCAGATCGACATATTACCCAGAAAGAATTAAGTACCAAATTTTAGTATACTCTTCTTTACACATCACATTCAAAACTCAGGCGAGATGATACCAACCAACTGCTTTCAGGAAAACACACACACACAAAACCACACACAAAACCTCATCTACAACAAGATTGTTGGTTTAGGTTTAATTGGAGTAAATGCTCTTGTAAAAGGGATTCATATATGATTTCTCAGCCTGCTAGAATTCATGGGTAATATTGGCGTCAAATACAATTCTGTACGATTTTAAAATGGAGGAGTCTGTCCAAATATAGGGTCTGACTCTATCTCCATTGCCTCTAACTTTCACTCCCCCTCCAAAAGGATTGCACGTTAGAGACAAATACTCAAATTTGGAGCAAAATTTGGATGAGGCATTTTTGGAGGACTCATCTCATGGCCTGAGGCCAAGTCTAGTAATATGTTTTTACAACCACAGGGCGCAAATGCAGAAGGATCTAGGCAGAAACATTTTTATTTAGTGGAGAAAGTAAAGCAGAAAACTCTGGCCTTTGAGACACAGGAGGAAGCAAGGAAGTTGATTGAGCTAACATAATCAAAGCACCCAGACTCTGCCAGAAGCCTTGGATATCACCTGTTTTTAACTGTGCAGGCCAGAAGGTCAGATATAAATTGCAATAATTACTTTCAGAAATTAGAGCAAGCGGTCAGCAGTAGTGGCGTGGGCTCCTCGTAGAACATGGGTCTGATTCTGGCGATCGTGATGTGGAAATAATGACAAGAGGAAATCCTTTCAAGGCTTTGTGTAAGCCTTGCCACGGATTCCCCCAGCCACTAGCTTTCTCACTGTCATGCCTTAATTAATTGCCAATCCCCGTTTGGTGGCCCAGTTGCAGTGGGATCCTCTCCCACAAACTGACTTCTGTAGAAACCCCACTCCTCTCCCCAGAGGCACCTTCTGAAACCTGCAGCAGACAAGAGCTCACTGGTAATTTCTATAATGATGTGCCAGTGGTACTAAGATACTTGCCTTCTTGCTGGGAGCACTTGGATAACCTGTCAGTGTCTGTTATGTTTCCATGTCATATCATATTTTATGTGACACTGCCTACAGGGCTGCATATATGGAGTTTCATGAGCCCCTTTCCAGTGGTCATAGGCGGGTGTTTGGAGCAATAATATTTTTTTTTACAACTTTTGGGATAATAAAAAACATTTTGGGATTTAGAATAACAGAACTGACCTCAAATGGGGACTTTGCTGTTGGCCTGATGTGTGGCTCATCGTGGAAAGGACAAGAAATGTTCCTGCTGCCCTTCACGGTAAGCTATCACAAGGATCCAGCAGCCACATGCAATTCTGGCACAGTGATCAACTCATTTGTACTCATCTTTCCTGTCATTTGCCTTGTGATCTGCTTAGCAATGTCCTCTTGGTGAACCTGACATTACATCCTAAATCTACAGGTCTTTTTTTTTTTTTTTTCAGTATTACCACTCTCACATGCTGCAAGCTCAGCGTTGATGGTGAAAAGTACTCAAGTAGGAGAAAAACAGATTAACCAATAAATAAGCACACAATTGACTGCAATTAATAGCAATGAGACTTCATCATAAAGGCAGTAAATTGAAGGAGAATCATTACAGTTGATTTTTCAAAGTAGGTAATGTTTTGGATTTACAGTACCCTAGTACAATAGCAACTGCATCTTTCTTCTTGTTGGAGGTGGACTGTGGACAGAGAGGAAGAAAGAAGAAGGAAGGACAACTGGTGTTGTTCACTTTCTATTTTGATTAAATCTGGGTAATACATCTTGTTCAAGGAAATCTCAAATACCAGTAAGGACCAGACAGAAATTACCAAGGTTGTGGGAGACCAGAGTTTGAAATACTTTCACACACAAAATTAAAAAAAACAAAACAAACAAACAAACAAAAAAAAAAAAAACACTTTTATAGATTGGTATTAGTTTATACACATTTATAAGAAAGTTAATCACTCTTACTTCTTTAAAGAGGTGAGGATAGCCTAAAGTCCATTAGGGCTGAAAAATGTCTGTGACAGTGCCAGAGCCAAAGATGGAACCAAGTGGCAACAAATCCCAAATCTTTGCTCTGACAAATATTTAATACTTCCTCTCAAATGTTAAGAAGTATATTCCTGGGTTACATTACGCTCCTGGGTTACACAGCCTCTTAGTGGCCAAAATCTAAGTTGTATCAAGCTCTAAGCAAAATAGGAGGTTCCAGAATCGCCCATGCTAGTGAAAAGTAGAGATTTCATGTTCATTTGCCTGTGATAACCTCCACCTCCAAAGAAAATAACTCATTTCAAAAATGATTTTATTACAAAAACACCAGAAAAAGACTCCTTTCTTAAATGAAGTTATAAAATGATTTTTACCACATCCTTCCGCATCTCCCTTTTCTACGGATCAGAACGACAGGAACCAGATGCTAAGCCAGAAAGGACATTGTTCCACCTGCAACATCTGGCTCGTTGGCAAGCCGTACGGGAAGCTTCAAAGTTGCATCTCTGCCTCTCACATGGTAAGGCTGCTGGTCGATTGCTTTATCTTCCTGGATGTAATTTTCCTTTGATTCACCTATAATTCTGAGGAACTGATGCATTTGTATCCATTTTGAATAAGGTTCTGTACAAATGCCACATTTGATCTCTAGGCAGATCCTTTTATTTCCTTTTATATGTTCTCTACTTTAATTCATGCACTAGCTTTACTGCTGCTCGGCTACATCGTGGTTGATACTTGCACACACGCCATAGCCTTTTTTCCCTACATGAAGTTAAATATCCAGGCTCTCAGCCATGCAAAACCAAGTAGAAATTAAAATGCTTTTCTTAGTATTTCTCCTTGCTGCAGTGAGACATTTTTAGAGGCGAGGTAGCCTCCTGTTACTTACTAACATTCCTGAATCACTCCTTTCCTCTACTCCTCAGTCCTCTCCTATGAGACTTTTTCTACCTCTCTGTTTCCTGTAAGCATTAAATCAAGCAAGTCAAACATTA
The DNA here is from genome assembly GCF_964035555.1 of Netta rufina. Taxonomy (NCBI): domain Eukaryota; kingdom Metazoa; phylum Chordata; class Aves; order Anseriformes; family Anatidae; genus Netta; species Netta rufina. Next base: position 20,608,579 of record NC_140125.1, read on the forward strand.
AAGTCACTTCGACATGAAGCAGAAAAAGCAAGAAGGCAGTTAAGACTGGGCACCACACTCCTCAGAACCAGCTGCTCTAGCGAGGTAACAACAAATTTCAGCTGTTTCCAAGCACTTTGATGTTGAAGGAGCAAAAAGCCCTTGTCCCTACAAAATAGTGAGATAATCCCAACAGCGGAGAACGACACAAACCACGTACATACAGCACAACCGTGTTCTGACTGGGCTCTCTAGAGGGTGCTGTGAAACATTTTGTTAATTAATAGGAAAGGAGTAATAATTCATTAGTATTCATTCATTTCAGATTTAAATCCTGATTAGAAATGTATCCTGCCCTACAGCTATCTTGATTTTTTTTTTTTTTTTTTAATCTGTGCTGGAATCTGTAACAGGGAATGGGATTTCCCCTTTGCTCTGCTCTTCTCTTCCTCCACCTGCCTTGCCGTCAGACAGAGATCTATTTTCCCAGCTACAGAATTCCTGCTCTGAGGCAGGTAAAATCTGAGTGTGGGATGATGAGATGTGGCCTAAGAAAAGTATTTTTCCTTAAAGGGCCATTTTTTTTCAGGTTCTGTAGCTGGGGCCAACCAAAACCCAGAAGCTGCTTCAAACCAACATAACCCATGACAGCAGGGCAAGTCATTAGTCCACAGAAACCAATTAGTACTTTCCAAGAAGTGGCACAGAAGTACTTGCCTCATGTTTTTGCTTTAAACACACATGGGCAGGCTCAATTTCATGGTGGATGGACATAGATCTACTCCTCAGCTCAGCAAGCAATTCCCAAGGAAGAGGGACTTGCACCTTTGCCTTTGTCTAAGTACCAAGCTCAAGGAAAAATGCTTTGTAACCTACAAAGTCATAAAAAGTAAAAATCAGTGGAGCTGAGGAGTGTAACTGGCAGAAACATGGAGTAATTTTTAGCCTTTACTGGATGCCTTCAATTGTTGTGGTTTTGTTTGTTTGTTTGTTTTTTCTCAGAAAAAACACAGTCCTTACTCTGTACTGTTCAATATTTTCACGGTAGTTTGCAATTATAAGCAGCCATGAGTGAGTTTGAACTCATTTATTTATATTTTTTTTTCCCCACCCATTTTCCTCATCTCTGTAGTTGGCTATGTAGGAATACAAGTATATGCTGGGTTGGACTAATTTCCCCTGCAGTCTGTACAGACCACCTTTTGCAGTCCAACACTATGGTACCCAACATCAGAGGAGCACACGTGGACAGCCACAGCATGAGGCCGTGATGCTAGAAGTGAGCTGACTCACCCGTTTGGCAGCATAAAGCACTGCTCAAATAGCAGCTTGCATCATGCCACACTGACACCAAAGTTACTATTTCAGTACAGAAATACTCATGAAAAGCTACACACCACAGTGATGTAGCGATGCCTGGTAGTTGATAATCTCTATTATGATGCAGCCACAGACGTTTGGTGGAAAAAATAGTTTGCCGGCATTATCTGCTTGACTCATAAAGAAAATAAGAGCCAAATACAATCAGAGAGTAATAGCTTCCATGGGAATCTAGGTGTCTTCGATATGTGTTTAGTAATACGCACTTTTGAGAAGCAGAGGGGCAGCACTCCTAACCCCAATGGATCCTGGGCATCGCAGATTCCCTGGGTAGGTGTTGGCTGGTGTCAAGTACTGCCCAGTCCTTACAGGCCAAGTGGCAGCAGCTGGCTGCCTCCCCACCCTCTCATGTCTCTTTCTGTCCAGGTGAACCAAATGACTACTTCTCCCGCTCTGGAGATACCATTTTTCTCTCAAATTGCCCAATTGGCCAGTGTAGTTAAGCCCAAATTAAAGAGGTCTTTACTTATTTTGCTCCAGACTGGAAGAAAGTTTTGTGTACTGAAAGCCACACCTGATTTTCTATCCTGACCTAGAAGCAGAAACTCTTCTTCCAAGCCTTGTCCCCCTTCCAATGTGTTCTTCACATTTTCATCTCCTGCAGAAAGTTTGCCTTGCAGAAGGGTATCACCTGGAAAAGGGAATAGCCATGGAGAAGAATCACTTTTTGCAGGAGATCCCCTTTTCTGCTATCATTATTAACCAAGACGTTCAATAACTCTGTTGATAATGTCACCTGCCACACAATGCTCTCTGGTATCTTCGGGAAAGGTCACAAAGAGCAGCCTACGATCTGGGAACCTGACAGGTACTAGAAAGTTTAGACAGCATAGAAGACTTGGCCAGCAGAGGTGAGAGGCATGGAAATCAGACATGCAAAAGAAGTGATTACAGGTTTCCTCTAGAGTCACAAGTCATCTAAGTGCCAGTGAAGCCTCTACTTCTGAATCCTTCCCTAATGCTGGTGGACTATGTAGAAATACAGGGGTTTGGTCAGACCTACACTGCCTTGCTCAGCTTTCCCAATACATCTTTGCTCTCCTGCATTTTTAAGCTGTGTAATGACGAAGATAATTCTACAACATTGAGCTTTAGCTTCTGAATAAAATATTTTATCTTGCAGTCGAAAAAGACTTAGTGTTTCTCTCCACATATATGATTTTATGAGTTTTCCTTCCTCCCTTATAGTAACATCGAAGTTCTTCAATGGTCAGAAACTTCAGGCCTATTTTTGAGTGTCAAGGACCACAAGAAAATAATCCCCTGTGAAGTGTGTGTGTGCTCAGCACCTTTGAAAATCAGACACGCTCATGCTTAGCTATCAAAATGACTGGCAGCAGGCATATCCCTAGACAGTGTGATCTATATAAAAGTTTTCCTCCTTCAAACCCTTGTCACTAATTCCAAATCACATTCCTTCAAAACCCTGTCAAAAACATATTAAATTTCTACACATTTCAGTTCACCTTCTCTACAGAAGAACAGTTTAATCCACCCTGCTCAGCCTGGTTAGGCTATCCATATTCTCCATTCAATTAGGCCAGCTCTGTTTTTGATCACATCAGTACCAGAACAAACATCATTTCTCAGGCACAGTCTCAGGACATTTACCTTGTAATGTCTCCACTCAAACTTTTCCATCTTGATGCTTCGTCTTCTGTTCCTCAGTCCTCTTCCTACATTCCCTATCATTTTCAAAAGACATGTTTCTATATTGCCCTATGAGACCTTCCTCCACTGCCTCAAAATTCGGTGGCAATTCTTCTTCTCTTCAGCCATCACCCTTCACACATACATTTGCAAAAATCAACATCATCCTGCTTGTGAAGGCAGTGACGCTGTTCTTTCGTAAACCACTGTTTATGTTTCTTTCCTCTGTGTAGTCTTTCCCAGGAAAAAATGGGATGACATAAGCTGTCAACAGTGGTTGGAGAATTCTCCCTGTTTCTGTAGAGTTTGCTTACAACAGGCAGCCTTGCACGTGTGCACCCACCCACACATAATATTTTTATAGCAAACTGAGTCCATCTAGTAGATGGTGATCAAAAGGGCTACGCTGACCTGTCACATATCCACCAAACACCCAGGAGAAAATCTTGGCATTAACCTTCAATAAATGAATGGATTATATTGCAAATAATAAAATGGCTAAATATAGGCACAGTCAATGAATTAAACATTGCCTAACTTTGCATGATGCTAATTTATTTCGGCATATCTTGATGATTGTGCTGTGACTGTGTCCTTCTGAATGTGTTTTAATTGTCCAGTGGTTGTCCTTTACAATCCAGCTGCTGGCTACTGTAAAATATACTGTAACCATGTCAACACTGCATATACAACTACACACACATAGTGTATACTGGACATGGATTACGTTTTGTTTGGTACAGGTAGATAGGCATACATGTACACAAGCACTCATTAATTTCGGTAAAAAGAGAGGAAAGCTCAGTCTATTGAAATGATTAGAAATGCTGCTGGTAGAGTAACTCCGTGTATATCACATGTCTGAGACTAAAGTTTTATTTGTATTTCCTAAAAATAAAGCATTAGCATTCCCTGTGCAGAGGAATATTACCTTATTCTCAGGTTTGCATCTCTATATTCAGCCTTCTATAAAAACTGGAGGCGTTAGCCAAGACAAAAGCAACCTTCATTGGGTGCTGTACAACTACAGAAAAATAATTAGCCGCTGCTCCAAAGGCAGTCTAACCCAGAAAAGAAATGACAACAGTTGGAAAGCAAACAGAGAGAGGGGACTTGCCGAAGTCCCAGGCGCACGGCAGTTATTCTGCTCCTGTAGGCTTCTGCCTGAAAGCAGGATGGGACTAACACCAGACAAGCCATGGGACAGCCATGGAAGAGGAGAAACCAAGCTCCACATCTCCTTGTGGTAGGCTGCCGAAGGCCCCAAGCCAAGCCAGGAGGATGTGCTGAGCCTGCCCCTGGCTGGAGTGCCATCAAAAGGCACTTGTTCCAAGGCAGGGACATCCCTTCCTGTATGCATAAAGGGTGCACACTTAGCTAAACGATGCTTGGTGTTACGAACACCTTGATATGTACACAGCACAACCAGTTATGGCACAGCCATGACTGTATGGCATATGACTTTGTCCTCACATGTTCATTTCAAATACAGGTGCACCTTGAGCTCCATGCTTCTTTTATCCAGAAAGGCTGTTTGATCCATAAACACACTTTTCACTTTTTTGCTACTCTTAGAAGCCCCTCTTTGCCTCAGAACTAGTTACTGAGTGGGACTTTCAAATGCTCCAAGAGCTTTTCCCCCCCTCTGCTCCCAGAGCTTTACCTAATGCACCAAGGAAAATGCGCCAACACTTTTGCACCAGACATCGTGCACATCATCAATGTGAAGCTGACTTTTTTGCCAAGACACAAAAATTCACATTTCCTGCCTTCCTTGTGTTCTAAATGGACAGTCACCTGGAAGGAAGCTGCAAAATGAAGCAAAGAAGATATATTTGCCATTGATCACCCTTAGAGGACACTAGCACCCAAGCCATAGCAGCCTAGAAAACCTACTGAACCAAACCAGGCACAAAATATTCTTGTTTATTGTGCCTCTCCCTAAATCCAGTTACGCAAACCCTGCCCAGGGTTCTCAGGCACCACTCTCAATGGACTGAGTCATGCAAATCAGGGCTGGAGAGGGCTTTGGCCCTTCTGTTGAAATTTGTCTTCAGCGCTATCACCATTTCCATGCTTTTCATGATATTTTCTTTCCAACGCCAAATACGGACTATTTTGTCGCTTTAAATCTGCAGGTAAGAAGATTAGCTAGCTTTGGAACATGGCAATGCGCTTTTGAGCAAGTGGCAAACACCACCTCAAACATGCAGCCCTGAAAGACGTGCTCAGTAAACTCATACGGCTTTTCTGGAATAAAGAATTGAGCTTCCTATTGCTCTCTCCCGTGTAAGTGTAAGGCTCATTATGGAAGCCAGTTTCACCAGTTCACCCCCATGTTTACCAAACCTACATACTGAGAGCCTAGAGAAATAAAAGAAAATGCTGAAGTGGATAAAATAATAAACATTGGGGATTGTATGTTTAATTCATGCGGCAAATTACCAGAGATTACTTGTACAAGTAGCCTGCAATGTCCTCAAAAATATTCTTTAACTGAGGAAAAGTTTTCTGACCTTTGGAGGAAATGCTTGCTTCTAGCTATGACTAAAAAGAGATTTCCTTCTTTCTCTGTTGTGTTAAGAATCTTTTCTTCTTATAAAGAAGGCACCACAGTGGTTTATAACTGTCATAAAAGCCTGCAATCCTTTTGAGGTTAAGCTACTCAGCTATTCAACTTTTACTACAGAAACTTTGAAATTCAAAAAGAAAAAATAATGTAAGTTTTTGAAGGACATGTGTTGCTGTAGGTGATCCTGTTAATTAAAAGTGATTGCCTGCTAGGAAATCATACTTTAAAAAGTTTCATGAATTTATTAGAACCCTGAAGGTATCTTTGTATGCACAGGGCTTTACATGCCATTTATGCAATTTTGTTTCAGATCTGTTTAAAGCTTCACTGACGCTCCCAGAGCAGGGAACAGCACTGCCAGCATTTGTATGTATTTTGGCTAATTGAATTATGTGAAAATACATACTAATGAAGCTTTACCAGTGATGTTTGCTGAGGATAGTTTAAGTCTAATTTTCTTCTATATTAGCAGTATCTTTCTGCTGCAGATTTACCTTTTTGAAAAGTACAGACTCCTACAGCTTTTTGTGCAGAAACTAAGTCCCAATTTTTGTGGCTTTATTCTGAAAGTAGCTACGTGAATTGTATACGTCAAGGTATGTGAATATACATACAGCCTTTAATAGAGATGAAAAGATGATAAACAGTAAACTCTGGTTTGGTATTAAAATACACTAGTTCATTATTAGGAGGGAACAATTTAAAATGCAAAGCTAATGAACGTCTATTGTAACAATTTATTTTCCTGCTACTAGATTTACAGATTGTATTTTAATTGGTCATTACTTAATTATCCATTTCTGCACAAATCCATCTGGCAATATTCTTACATAGACTTTTCCTCAGCAATGCTTTGCTACCCCTTGACAATGACGTTTGAGGAATAAATGATTGAGTTGGAACAGTTGTTTATCGTGTGTGTTTTTTTAACTTGAACCATGGGAAATATCAAAGCTGAGGTATGTGAATCTCTTTGCATTTGAGGTGGGCTGGGATCCAAATCCCTACACTCACTAGCTAACTGCAGGTATCTCAAGTTTGTCACTACTTCACAAAAGCAATCAGCTAATTGCCTAATAAAAATTGCGATCGGGTATTCGCTGCTTACATTTTCTTTTTCAGCTCACAGACATTAGAAAACTCTTGTGTTTTTTTTTTAATTATTATTATTATTTTCTTTTCTATTATGTCATTTTTGTTCTTTATAGCACGTTGCATAAACTAACACAATATGTAGGCAGCACCCTGCCTCGGTATAATATCAAATATTGAAATGTTAAAAGGAAAAAAACAATCCTCTGCACCTCTTACCAGCCAAGAAAAAAAAGAGCTGAGGGAAAGTAACAGGAGATTTATGAAAGTTCACCAAACACTTTGATGAATATGTGGGCAGGTACTTTTGCACATACTTTGGAATAGGTTGTATGTTACGGAGAAATTTATGCTCCCTGGGACTGACTTGGAATGATCAGTGATGGAGAGCTGTTGAGACCTGACTGGGCACTCAGTAGCATTAGCGTTCATCTGGAGCCACCGCCCTCAGTTTCACAGAGTTTTTCTGGAATTAGGCTATTTCAAATAATGTAGCTATAGACAGTATGCATGATTTCAGGAAAAAAAAAAAAAAAAAAAAAAAAAAAAAAAAAGGCATATTAATAGCAAGCAGAGGAAAGCATCATTTGGTGTATTTTAATACTCTTTTTTTTTTTTTTTTTTTTTTTAACTCTAGAGTCTCCCAAGTTATTGTTCTTTGTTTCATTAAAACTGGGGTTTAATTTTTTCAAGCTGGGCTTCCCAGACTATTCATGAAATTTAATGGCAGCATCTTTGAAAACTTACCTCTTTAGGGTTTGCATGTGTGTGTGCATGTGCATGTACTTCAGAGTCAAAGTTACAGGCTCGAGAGTCCTGACTGTATTTTAAGTCAGAAACTGCATTTATCTGATATATCTACCAGCTGCAGCATGAGCAGTTTGTTATGTAATGCATGAATAAGAGATGGATGCATCTGTGAATAGCAAAGCCAAGACTTAATACTTTAGAGGGGAATATAAAGTACAGCAAGAAAAGCAAATATGCAATTTTTCTGTCTCCCACTAATATTGGTACTGTCGATCTAGACTATAATGTCTTTGAGGATTAAATAAATGTGTCAGTTCGTCTGAATGACTGAGTGAATAATGTATTAATGTGCATTTGATGTGCACATTTACGAATACGTATCTGCCAAGCCCAGTAAAAACACCTCTTCCGCAGCGATTCCCCCTTTTTTTCAGAAATGATACCTCTTGAGGCATTAGAAACAAACAGGGCTTTTCCCTCAAGCACTTATAGTCCCTCTTCACCCTCCAAAGTAATCAGACAAACATTGTTGACACATCAGTGAATTCATCTTTAAATAATCTCCAACTCCCATCACTAAAATAGCAAGGTGGTTCAGAAAACTTAAATGAAAGAAGCCTGCAGGTTAAGGAGAAGATTTTGTTCAGTCATGCGAGACATACATAATGTAGAAGAAAGCATCAGAAAAGACCCCCAGCCTTTTGAAAAATCTGTAACTTCTGACCAACAGAAAATAAGCATATTTTGCAAGTGTCCTATTTATCTGTCACGTCTCTCTGCTCGGTGCTAGTGTCTTGTAACCGTTTCTGCAGCAGGAGTCATGGCCAGTTCTACTACAAGTTCTCTGCCACCAGTACACACTCAAATACTCACCAGCTGTTTTGCTCTGAAAAGAAAAAAAAAAGACAACCTGGTGTTGTTACCAAATGCCAAGACCCTAGTTGAGATGCAGACAATGTCTCCAGGCTCCCATTATGTTGCTTCAGCCCTGAGCTCTGAAGAGTATCGATAAGGGGCACAAAATGAAACAGGGAAATCAAGAGAGGCTGAGTAATAGACCTTTGAATCTTTGTTATTGTTAGATTTACAAATAACACAAACTGGTTTGGGTAGGGAAGGGAAATCACTTTGTAATTCAGCATTGGCCTTGATACAATATCATTTCTCATACGTGGAAAAAAGCATATTTGAACACCGAGAGTCATCCTGATACAATGAAAGTGCATAAATCATGGCTGCTGTATTAGAGGGTCAGCCTCTCCATCCCCATGTAAAAGGGTAAGCAGTGTTCATGCTAAAGCTTATCCACCTGCATGCATAGTGTATTATCTGCACATTGAAAGAGAATAGTGCTGCGTCCCGAGTATTTGCCATCCTACAAGTTCCTCTTGTATCAGGTGGTTTTCATCTTTCTTTATATTTTGCTTGCAGCCAGTAAAAACTTATGCTTTGGAACCCAGATGAAGATTTTAATAGAAATTCTGGATTTTGAACAGAAAGAAACTCCAGAAGCTATCAGCCTATTTGATGTGCATGCCAGTTTGTGCATTTGCATGCAATTGTTCGGCTTTCTAGAAAGCATGGATAGTTACTTACTTGCTCTCAAAAACGTCACCAAAATAAAAATAAATAAATCAATTCAGCAAAGCGTGCTGTGCTGTATTAAAACACACACAAAAAAGATTTCATCCTATAGGCTTAAAATTGAAAGGCTGTCCTGGAAGAGACGCCTGGCACTCATCCAGCTGCAGGGCTTGGCAATCTTTGTCCCCGGGTGCTGTCTGTCTCGGAGGCATGTCTGGGATTGCTGTGCCTTTTTCCTAAGTCCTTGCTACACCACTGCCCTTTGCCCGTTCCAACAAAGCTGTGGTGGCATGCTCGTCCCACCTCCCTGTCCCACCTGTGCTAGCTGCTGGTGTCCCTGGAACAACGGGCTTCAAAATGCCAAATAACTGCAATAATTGCACGGTGAGTTTGGGGCAATTGTTTTAGATGGGCTGGAGACTCAGGTGGACACAAGTGCCTGGTTTAGTTCAGAACAAATTTTCAGCATCTCTGTGCGATAACGAAAGCTAAAAATAATGCATTCAAGGAAAAACAGTGGTTTTGCCATCTTTGCATGACTCTGTAAATACATGGGCTTATTGTGCCACTGCTGAACCTGGAACTCAGTCTTCCAAACACATCCTTGGCTTCAGGTAGGGTTTTTATCTGCCTGCTTTCCAATCACACTGCCCAGTTTGGCCCGCACATAGACTGATCTGTGCCTGCACAGCAGCTCTTTGTCTGAAGTGACTTGGGTTTTGTATTTCCAAGGTAGCAACCCTAGATGGAACAATAAATACTCTTTTCTGGCAATGTTTTTCTCCTTAAGATGGCAGCTTGCATCCCGTTATTTTTAAGGTAGTCTACTGAAGCAGGCTATTGCTTTGAGGCAAAGTCACAGGGAAGCCAGTTCCCTATGTGGTCCCTGAGTAAAACACACCGTGATTTCCCACCAGGCTGGTATTACAGCAGAGACTTAATCCTTTCCCAAAAGATCCATCTTTCTTGAGCCTCAGTTCCAACCAGTAAAGTAAGAGATGGGTCACCCAGAATTAAAAAAAGAAAACAGGCTTGGCTCTTTGCAGCTTGCAGCCCTGATATAACAGCATCCCCGGCCTCTGGGGGATCAGGTAACAATGGGGTTTGATAATACTGCCGGAGTTTATTTGAGGGATGTTGACAAGCCTAATTGCTTGGCAGCTCTGAGCAGCTGTAGGGCCCCTGGCTGGTCTGGGGGGGGCATTAACTCTTGGCTTGCCTGTGGGGTTCCTGTCACAGCTGAAACATGGCATGAGGGAGGGTTACTGTGACACCGAGCTGTGAGAAACACTCCTTGAAAGCATTTGAGCCCAAAATATGGGACATGACTAAGATACTGAGAGGATGTGATAGTGCTAGAAGAATGAATAATGACTATTAAACGGATAGCAGGTCTAGAAGCAGGCTTTCTGCATGAGTTCGCTGCACATGTAATGTGCAGCACCGTCAGTTCTTGCCATAGAAGCCTTTTCCTGTATTATCCAGATAGCTAGCTGCCTGAAAAGAAAGACCAACCAAGGCAAAAATGCCATTACAAATCATTTCTCTGACAATGAGTCAACTTCCCTCAGCAGTCTCTCCAGCATTTATTTTTACTTCTCACTGAACTTTGATTTTTAAAGCAAATGGTGAGAATATATTTGATATTGTACTGAGAAATGGAAGGGAATGGGGAAACATATACCAACACTAGCATCGCTGATGGTGATATAAAACTTTGCAGATGTTAGAATCTGTATCATCTCCACATTGTGTTTCATCCTCGTGGAAATGGGTCATTTGCAGATCTAACAGCAGGTACATAGCTGTAACATGGCAGGGTAAAGTTGCTGTGGGAGTTTCAACTGTGTATTTCTGGATTATTTTAGTGAAAGTAAAGTCTTCATTTCGCATTACAGCAGTGGTTTTGCAAACAATGTAGTTGTCTGTAGCTTTCTGTTGTGGAAAATAAAATCACACACAATCCTACAATTGTTTTGGAACACAAAAACCCTGTAATTTTCATTATACAGTGACTGTTTAATACAAAAGTCCCTGAATTATGTCTTAAAATTTGGGGTTAGTATTTGTCATCTCACCACGTCATGTTTTGTGCTAGCAGAAGTCTGAATAGCCATAATTTCAGTGGAAACCAAGAAATCTACAACTCTTCACCACCTCTGCCAAAAGGTCTGCATGGTGCTAACCACAATGTCTTGCTTTGTTCAATTCTGTGTCAGTTGGAAAACAATTTTTAAAATTTGGCATGCAAGGGCAGCTCTAAGTCAGCCCACTTAGCACAGCTATGCCAGGCCCAAAGGATTACTAGGATTACTATCTTTCAGAGAGACCCCAGCTGTGGCATACAGTGTAATGACTTCTCCCTGCCGGGTACATGTGCCGTCCACTTTTCTACCTGGCCAAAACATGTGTGTCATCTCCTAATAAGTGTCAAAAGGAAACACTTTCATTTCCTTAATCTCTTATTTTCCTTGATTTTATCCTTGCTTGAGCATTTAGGGTAGTGTTTTGGACTCATTCCTTCAACCTTTCTTCATGAAATCAGGAATTTCAAATCTGTACCATCTGTAGGCTCTGTATTTAAGAAATAATTTGTTTTACATCTCGTTATTGATACCAGGCCTTCAGTGCACAGTTTTCCAGTGCATGAGCTGTGAACCATAGGGTGTCTGTGAACTATGTCTAAGGAATGTCTAAGAAAAGCAAGTCTACTGCAAACAGTTATATTTTCTTTGCAAGCACCTAAATGTTCACTGGAAAAAAATTTTCAAGGGTTACAAATCAGAAAAGCTTGAGGGCTACTGCCTTAGTGTATTCTTTCTGAGAACGTAATTCAGGTAAGCTTGCCCAAAAGATGACTCCCTGAGCTCTGAGAATGGAAAAAAAAAAAAAAAAAAAAAAAAAAAAAAAAAAAAAAAGCTTCCTTTGCACAACTCATGTGATTTCTTTGTGTTTGTCATTTGGCTTGGATCAGTGAATCCCACACAGTGCATCATTTCTAATAGGAATGGCCAGAAGTGCTTATATATCAGTTCACACCGTCTGCTATTCAGATAATATTTTGGCCACACCTCTCTTCAGTGCAGACCTTTGGATTTTTTCTTTTGTGATTTGCAATGCTGAGTTGTGTTTTCTTGGCAATGGATGAACTCTGAATATGACAGAGCTATTTTTAGCTTTACATCAACATGTTAAAAACAAAGAAATCTTTTCCACTAGCTATGTACAAGCTAATATACAGGAGGAGATAAGATTTTAGATAGCTAGTAAACCCAAGTTGCTTTTACAAGCTCTCGTGGCTGGCAAGCCAGCTGCCTGTTTTGCACTGAGTAAAGTAAAAAATACTTTACTATCTGTTTTAAATAGCCTGTCCTTTCATCACTTCTATGAGACAAGAATACTTTGTCTTCGTTTACTAGGTGTCTTGTCCTCTTAAAGTGCTGAGAGGATTGATAAAAGCTAATCAGTTCCAGCATTTAAGATACAGCAAATGACACTATTACCATCTGTGTATTAATGTACATTGAGGTGATTAATTTTATTTTCTTCCAGCTCAGTGAAAAAGAGCACAGTAAGGTAAAAGGGGCATTGGATTCCCAATGAGCATTTTCTCCTGCATCAATATTTTTCTTTGACCTGCAATGGTTTTGCTTTGATTAATTATTTTTGAATGCAGCTCTTAATTACAGGCAACCCTACAACACACCCAAGATGGCATTTATGCCAAGATAGGGAAGGGTCACAAAACTCAATCTGCCAGTGGTATCTATGTGATTTCTAGTGCATAGAAAACGCTTACAGTACTACATAACACTCTGAGGATACAGACATACCGTGACCACTAAAAGTAATGCCAGTTTACTGAGGTTCCCTGTGATCCTAAACAGTCTTGTTTCTAAGTGGCATATTACAAACAAATAATTGCTTGAAACATTTCCAGGTAAATACTGTGAGGCAGAACTAATTTGGAACACCAAAGATCGGCTTAAAATGCCCTCAATACCTGTATAAAAAGAGTACATTTGGCCCTTTCTCCTCATGTGGCTTAGAGTCAGTTATTTGCAATTCTTCCTGTCGATATCCCTATCCAGGAGACAGGGATAGTTATAGCAGCTCCTGCAACAGCCAGGGATGACCTTAGCTTTCATTTGCTGATGCTTACATGTATGAGGTACCTTAAAAGCACACAGTTGAAGAATAACTGGAATTTTATTCTGTTGGCCATGAGCAGGTTATTCACATTCTTTGTCTTATCAACAAACTGGTTGCATGCAAGGCACTTCTGAGGGAGGCACTGGCCACGGCCATGATGTAAGAGCACAAACCCTTTCCTTATCAGGGAGTTACCTGCAGTTTCCTTCTGCAAACATGAGAAAGGGATAGTGTGCGGCGACATGACAACCCCACAGCTTTCCCTCAATCCCCAAATTCCCCAGCTCTGCCAAGGCAGTGTGAAAAGCTGTTCGCACACTGCAGCCTAAGGAGTGTGCTTGAAACAATGCACCATTGACTCATGCTTTGATCAACATGCCTCTCTGCATCCCCACCAGATCTACCACCTGCCCTCACCACATACACTGGGACCTGCACAGACCACTGAACAAAGATACTTTCCATAAAAACAGAGGAAAATGGAGAATATTGCAAAAGAATGGCACCGTGCCCCCTTGAACTGCCAGCACATGAAGCACTGCATGGTCAGGCCTGGTGTGTCATGGAGGCCACAGTGGGCTCTGCAAGAGAAGGCCTCCTCAGATCAGGCGTGCTCCTCATCCCAGCTCGGCAGACCTCTGAAATAATTCATACTGTAGCCAGTAGATGTCAGCAAGTGATAATAAAATGCAGGCTGAGCCTTACCATGCTGCTGGTTTGGGGCTGGTGCCTGTGGAGGACTTGGGGAGCACCACAGCGAGCAAATCTTCCCTGAAACCTGCACACGAACATCCCCGAAGAAAGCTGCCACCTCAGGTGGCAAAATAGCATCCAACGCACTAATCCATATATAAAGGCACATATCTTTGCAGCGTACTTTTATATAAGCCAGACTTTAATATAGCCATAGGCAGAAGTGGAAATGGGACTGCATTCAACTGAGTAACATAGTGGGCCTTTGCAAAATGTCAAATACATCTGCCAATACTTTTCAAAAACAGTGCTTTTAAGCAGAAGACTTCATATCAGGACTTTATATCAATTGCTGGATACTAGAATAGTTTACTTCTTACCACAGCTTACCGCCCCAGGCAGTAAATTTTCGCAGGTTCAGAGGCCATCAGCCTGGCAGACATTTGCTGATTGCTAGCTCTGTTCTGGCCTCACCAGCAGAAATAAGGGTGAGGTAGCAAATTTTAATTCTGTACTTGTTGCACTTCTGGATGAACAACTCATCCTGTCATCAAGGAAACTGAGCCTCTGAGCATTGAGAAGGCATGTGGAAAATTGCTGCACATTTGCTAGGATTTTGAAGGCTAGCCTCACAACTAAGCTTTGAGCGATCTGTGCTTGCACTGAGCTCTGCAGGCCCCCAGGAAAGTATGACAAAGTCCAGTGTCATTGAGCCTGCAGCTGAAATTTGGCATGAACCCCTGGGCAAGGGCATCTAGGAGTCAGTGGGTTACCCAAATACATATATATTAATTAATTTTCCTTGCTAATAATAGCACCTCCAGTGATTGAGCTTTAGATGATGGCTTGGCCTTTCAACTTCAAAATTGCTGAACTTATTTTCTTCAAATAGTCTTGCTTTTTAAGTCCCAACTATTCGCAAAGAAATCTTTCTCGTGCAGCTCAACCCTCTTATTTTATGGAGCCTGTGTGTGTAAGCTGGATAACTTACATTTTTTGGCACCGGTGTGAAACTTCTCATTTTAGGTGATTTGGAATTATGTGAGCCTGAAAATGTGGATTGGAACTTATGCAGAAAAATGCCATTTTTTATATGAGTATGCCAAAGGCTTTGCCAGTTCCACCCCAGCTGCCTGAATTGTCACCAACCACAGAAAATACCAGCCTCAAAGGAATTGCTCTTTGACATTTATGGGCTGCTAAAGTGAGGTAAGGCACAACCCTGCCCTACTCCTCACAGGGAATTGTGCAGGCCCAGTGCACTTAATCTATGCTTAAACAGATGAAGAAGGTGAAAGTGGATGAAAATAAGGATACTGAAATTCGTCAGTGTAAATTCTAGATGATGTCAGGAAGTTATGGGAAATTCCCGACTGTAAAACAACATATAGAAAGACTAATGGGCAATATGGCCAAAGGGCCTGGGGATCACGTAGCAATGACTATTGCACTGGATTTAGGTCTATGCAGATGGACAATAAAGCCCAAAACAAATGCAGAATTAAAGAAACTCGAGAAAGATCTACATTTTTTGGTGGAAAGGATGTAAAAACATTGCTGAATAAAATTTACAGAGTTAAAGTTGGAAATTAATAAGATCAGGTTTAAAGACCAACTCATAGTAACATTTTTTTTTTTTGGGGGGGGGAGGTAGTAAATTGCATTTTTTTTTTAATTTTATTTTGTAGTAAAGTTTTGTAGTAAATTGTGGTGGCTAATTTTTCAGGTTCTCATATGCCCATGGTGTTCCAATAAAAAGTAACTCAGAGTTAGAAAACACCACTAACATTAACATTTACCTCAGTAAAACAACACAGAGCATTTTCCCACGGAGGCTGTTACATAACCTGATATTTTCTTTTATGCTAAATTAGTATTGCTACAGTAACCCCAAGAAAACATGAAACCAAGGATGTTTGCACAGGTGCCAATGTGTTTGTTGTTGTAGGGTCTCTCCTGAGCTCTGCAGGGCCCAGGAATGGATGCAGGTGCTGGAGAGACAGCAGGACCACAAGGGCTCCCTGCTATCTGGCACCCCTGGTTGCATGGACCCCCTCACTCTCTGCCCCTTGCCTTGCTCTAAAAACACCTCTGTATGATGCTGGCCTATTTATGACAAAATTTAGAAGGGGTGCTTCAATTTGAGGGGCTTACTGGTGTTGGTGTGAGGTTTTTCATAGGTTTTCCACAGGGGTCACATCCAGTTATTAGGTCCTTACTCTCCCATCCAGCTTACTCACTATAAACCCAAGCATATACATAAAGGACTGATGCAAGTGTTTTGATTGCTTGATTGAATAAAGAGACTTTTAAATGTGTGCTTAAATGATTTGTGAGACTGTGGCCTGGAAAATCCCCGGTTTCTCCTCAGTATGAAGGAAGAATGCAAAAATGACAAGAACTTAGTCATGGAGTTTAGAGAACTACCTTCCCCTCCCTGAAATTCAGGGAAGAGGAAATTCAGGGAAGAGGAATGTGAAGGAAAAAAAAAAAAAAAAAAAAAAAAAAAAAAAAAAAAAAAACACCTCTCCTCTAACACTTCATTTTTATTGAAAATGTCTGCTGTTTCCAGTAGAGTTTAATATGTTTTCCAGTATCCACCACAATAACAACCTTTCTCAAAACACCAGCACAGATGCACCATCCAACAAGATGTTCTGACAAAGCAGGAAACAACCTTTGCAGTTCAGCAGGAAGAAGGTCAGATCATCTTGCCCCTCTTTCTGCTCGGAAAACTCAGTGCTGCTATAAGAACTCTGTTTAGATATGAAAATACTCCTTATCCCATGGCTGCTCTTCTCTTGCATCTGAAGATGGTCCTACCTCAACCAGCAAAGCTGGGACCAACGAACACATGGCATCACACTTACATTGTATTCATGTATTGTATTCTTTCTATACGTCACATTCTTAGCAATCTGCTTTTCTTTTGACTTAAAAGTCATGTTCTTCCTCCTTTAATTAAATATAAAACACCAAACTATCAGTTATTTCTCTAGACTTGGGTGTGTCAGAGTTCCATTTTTCTTAGCAGTGGTGTGTTTGACAACAGGTGGAAGAACAGCACTGCTCTCCAAAGGCAGTCTGCATTTTACAATTCTTTCTAACTTACTATTCTCTATTTACACTATTTAGGTCTTCCACTGCCATTTTCTTTGTGCTGTCAGACTTCTTTTTTGATGACAAATTAACGCCGATGGGAAGTTTTCAGGTTTTCAGCTGTTTTCAGCACTCCTTTTTTTTTTTTTTTTTTTTTCCTTTCCCCAGACAAAACAAGGGTACATCTCAGCTGTTGATGCACAGATCCTAACAGCCTGTTATCCGTTGTCTTTTCAGTCATTGCTCTCCATGACTACATTGGAGTCACTCTGAACCCAAATATCTGTTTTGTTTTGTTTTTTCCGAATTTCAAATACATTCCTCAAGTACTGATGGAAAATGATTCAGTGTGCCACAAAGCATGATGTGTTTTATGACTGAAAGTAAATTTTAGTGGGAATCCTGCTGAAACATGAAATGGAAGAGGCTACCTTGGATACAGTCCTGTCTTCCATCAGGCACTATGCATTGCTGCATTGTTAAAGGTCTGCTACTTCCCTTGATGCATGCCTCATTTGGGTAGACACAAATGGATGAACTATTAGGGTTACTGTTTCAGTCTTGACACTGTGCAATCCTACTAAATCTTGCTTGTGCTGAGCAGCAATCCAAACATCTTTTTCTCCATATTTTAGGAGGTACTACAGGTTCAACATGTACTTCTCTGCATACAACAGTAAGAAAACAATATTCTTTGAGATACCTGGATTCCCAGTGCAAGGATATGTTTGAGAAATCCTGTTACTTAAAATTTCTGAAGAGATGAATATGGGGCAACACTGAAGCAGGAACAAAGAGAAAAGATATCAACAGTCTTTGACATATTGAGGTTTATATCCTAAGTCTGAGATAAACTAGAATATATCTAAAGGTCAGAATAAAAAGCAAATAACTCTTAGAGCACAGCTGTTTGTACTCTGTCTTTATTCCATATCAAGTCTAGTGAGTTTTGGGATCCCAGAACAGCTATTTTACCCGGATTTTTGAAAACATATAGTTTAAAATGCTTTTGTAAGGAGTTAATATTTGGAATTTTGAAAAGGGCAAATTGTCTAGGATTGTATTGGTTATAGAAACTCAGACAACTTTAAAATTACCAAAGTTGGAGAGAACTACAAGTAGCTACATCAGGTCACTACCATGGTGCTCTCTAAAGATTACAAATTAAGTAGAACACATCCAGAAAAATAGAAAAATATGGATTACAGACTTGTTCTTGTAGAGAACACTCTCAGCTTCTACAAATTTCATTAAGGGCTTGATTGTGATGCTCTTTTCCATGTCAAGTGGTATCTTAATTCTTCATTCCAGTGGGGTAACTCAAAGAATTAGGCATTACTCAACTTGAGAAAGGTATCACAATCTAACCTTAAGAGCTGAGTGCTTTTAACGCAGAATAGCACTAGGCTCATTGTGGAGAAAATTAATGTTAGACTTTTGAGGCGAATAATATTGTTTTGCATAAATGATATTTTCTACTAAAAATCATCCGAGGAATTGCTTAACTTTTATGCTGAAACCTCTTGGGGGAGGGAAGAATGGCTCCAGTTTCACTGCCTAAGTGTCTGTTCCATTTAAGGGATATTAGCTAGCCAAATGAAAAATGCATGAATCAATCAGCAACAAGGACCTTGATCTCTGAATGAGACAATGCTGAGCTTTGAGATTTATAGTCTTGCTTCCAGAATTCCATTATTTGGAGGAACAACAACAATAACAATGGGAGATGACATCAGAATAGCGAGTGTTCTTCTTTTCCCTTCTTTTCCTGTTGATCACAAGATGCTGACTTCTGTGTCATTCACCCCTGTCAAATGAGTAAATGTTCAGTGCTTTAAAACATTACCACATGCATGCCCAGTTCAAAATAAAATGAGAATGTCTTGAATGAAAGGGCATTATTGCTGCTTGCATTTTGCACTGCTAATTAGTTTACACACAAAGCAATTACCTATTGCTTACTTTCCTCCTGTATTTGTTCTGCAGGCAGAACTCCTTTTGATTTTTACACAGAGAAATGTATTGTTGGGAGTCATACTCCACTGATACTGAGTAGACAAGGGTTTCTTTCTAAGTACTTGTGATTCTTGTTTTCCATTTCCCTGAATAACTGCAGTGGTTTTCTGTTTCCTTGAATAACTGCAGAAAATGTAATAGGGTTGCCCCTTATCTTTATGGTTTCTATGGTGGGTGAAGTTCCTTTAGACATTGTCTGCCTGATAAGACCTCCATAGGAGGCTTAAACTCTTCTGCCACAGCACTGAAAGGGGCAAATGATAATGAGGGGACAGGTTCAGTGGAGGAAGCAAGGACCCACATTAACACTGGCTGGGCGTGGGCACATGTTATGCCTGTGATATGCCACACAACTGTGTGGCATCCTTCCCCACCCAGGCTGGAGCTGGATATCGTGCTAGAGAGAAGTAAATCCTATTTCAATCTGGTCACACAAGTTATGTGGAGAACCAAAAGAGCACAAAAGATGTGCCCTTTTCTAGAGCCCAGGTCCAGACCAACCTCTTATGCTGCCTGGAACATCACCAAAACTTTGGTTACATGTATATATAGACAGATGGGTAGAGATAGATATAGAAAGAGTTGACAGAAACACTAAAAGATCATAAATTCAAGGTATAGATAATTAGTAGTCTTGAAAAATACTAGTTCTACCAGTTCTTTTAGTATGCAACCATTTCTGGTAGGATAAATGGGCAAAACTAGCTTATTGTGAAAATGTGCATACATTTGAAAATGACAGCAAAGATCAGATGCAAATCCAGCCCTAAAATCTCTCCAGACTAGAGGATATTTGGATTTAGGCTTTTTTTTTTTTTTTTTTTTTTTTTTTTCCAGTGCCTTATCTTGCCTGAATGGCTCCTCTCTGGGGCTGTATCCCTTCTGCAAACATCACAGCAGAGCTCAGCCAGTGAGGCAGGAAGGGTAAAGGATGCATCAGAGAAGGTGATACACTCTTTGCTTTTATGCCCTCAGTCCCTTACTTCAGCAAGTACAGGTTATCCAAACCCTTGATATAAGCTTAGGAGGCTTCAAGATAAACAGCTAAGCCCCTTTCACTTGTGACAAGATCCTTTTGTGGGATGATAGTGACTTTAGCACAGAATAAACTGTTAGGAAGGTGAAGAAAGAATTACATCACTTGAAACCTCCCCACATCTCAGGAGTGACTCCGTAATTGGTTATCTGCAAGGAAAATGGCATCCAGAGCGAAGCCAGAACTCTGTAAATCAATGTGTGTATAGACAAAATAAATTCCAAACTGCAAAAACAGCATCCTCGTTGGCATAGAATCTCTTCTCAGCACCTTTGTACAAGCTCTTGTAAATAAATCAGCACAGAATGCAACTCATTTATTCTACTAGCATAAGGAAAACATCTCCAAAGAAATTGGTGTATATGCTTGCCAACAGATAAACGTAGTTTCTTTCATTGGATGCCAAATCCAGTAACAGGAGCAAAACATACTTATAGCTTTTAGACCTGGGAAAAATGTAGTAGTAGGCCTCCTGATACATCTGTTACTTCTGTGCTACTAGTATAAATGTTGTTGTGAAAAATGTCAAAGTGCCGGTGAGTAAATTGCAGTAGCACTGCTGCTTATACCCAGTACAGGGTGTACAGGGTGGTATTGCTCCATCTCCTTGGGGTTCTTAGGAGAACAAGACAGTGTGCCACAGAAAGAAAGTCATCCAGTTCACTGAAAGAAATCCATGTCTGCTGGAAGGAACCTCCCAGATTACTTAAACATGTATTTTAATCTCCTTTCATTCTGAATATTTATAAAGCATTACATTTTTTAATAAAAAATTACATTTTTTTAATAAAACATTACAAGTTTGCTTTCCTGGAAAAACTTGCAGTTACCACGTCAGAACATATGATGAAGACCCATAGGGAGGAGAAAGCAATCGTCTTCAGTACTTCTGCCCTGATGCAGAAGCCACTGGAGTCACAAGGAGCTTCTCACTGGTTTTGGTGAGTTCAGAATTAGTCCATTTAAAATGCTGATATTGCCTCATGGCAAATTCTGAAAATATGCCAGATAAGAAACTGTTTTGCTTAGAAAAAATATTAGATTTAATACTAAAGGATAGGCATACATTGTCCATTCTGTATACCTTGTATAAATTATTATTATTTATTGGCATTACTGGGGATGCTTGCTTAACAAGAAATTCATATGTTTTCAGAGTTCACTTGCTCCTGCTGTTTACGGGAGCAGTTTGCTGAGACCAGCAGTCCTCCAGCTTTTCAGGTCATTTATTTCAGACAAACCAACCTTTCCCCGTCTGGCTACTGCTGCTGTCTTGAGTGATGTGGCGATATAGAAGGCACTTCAATGTAGGACATCACAGCATTGTCTGGTGGTGCTTAGCTGATGACTCAATGCCAGTTGTAGGCAAAGCGATTTTTGAATTTCCAGAAAACTCAGACTGACAGCCAGACCCACCAGTGCACCTCATACATACCAGGTGCATCATGTTTTGGGGAGAGATTTGCAGACAGTGAAATGAACTGCATATGAACTCAAAACAAATCTGTAACCTTAAAGAAAAAAGAGACTCATGCTTAACAACCTTGAAGAATTAGAGGATTTGTACAGCTTTGGGAAGAAAAACACAACTTAGGGGAAGGGCAAACAGTAAAGATGATCAGGAACAATGGTTTCCATTTTTTCTACATTTGTGAATGTGTTTTTCCCTTTCTGAAACAGAATAAAATTTCTTCCCAAATTTTCCTTGAAATGAAATGCTAACAGAAGGAACTATTTAAGATTTTTAAATGAAAATATAAATCAAAATGTTTTTTGTTTTGTTTTGTTTTTCAATCTGGTATATTTTACAGGTGTTTTTTGTTTGTTTGTTTTGTTTTATTTTTTGGTATTAGCTTTCAATGAGTTAATGTTTGCCATAAGCAGTTCTCTGTTTATTTCTGAAAATTTACAGACAGGCATGGAAAATGACAGGGATCAGTCACCACAGAGTTTTTAAAATATACCCCACAGTAGCAGGTATCTACACATACAGTAAGCGTTTGCTAGTGTTGTTCTAACCTGGCCTCAACACAGAGCTTCTTTATCCACCTTAATTCTTCCAAACGTTCTTCCAGACAGGTAACCTGAAAGAAGGGTCCATATGGTCGTGTTGATGATGCTTTTATTTATCAATAGATTCCTACCACAAAAAAATGGTAATGTGACTTCAGAGGCCCCCCGCAGATGGAGAAATCTGGAGATCTGAAGTTACATTTCCCATTTTAGCAACATATTTTACTAACTTCTGATGGCTTTTCTTTTAGCTAAGAGCATCACCCAGTTTCCAGCATGGTTGCAGCTGCAGGAAAAGACTGGCAGCTAACATAGTAATGAGTCAGTATCTATTGAGATTCACTCATTACTATTAATTTCCCCGTTGCTTCCAACTGATTCAGGAGCTACTTATGGAAATTCTTCTTCTTCTGTCTTACTGAAATCCAGCCCTGTTGCTGTCAAACCTGCCAACAGGCGCAGCAATGCTACTGTGATAAAATAAGTCCAATTCTATCCCAATCTTGCTTTCCTAGGGAAGAACAGAACTCATTAAATAATTATCAACTGTGACAAGAAAGTAGCTGGCCAAACACTTGCTGCTAATCTAGGCATGACAGCAGGACTATACCTTTCAAAGCAGTAATTAGCTAGATGAACAACAACATAAGTACCAGACAATGACATGGAAAGGACTGTCCCTAAAGGACAGATTCATTATACGTAGGGTTTAGTGTTTGTGTGACTTATGAATGTTATTTTGCAGTATACAATTACGCTTCTCTTCTGCTGCCTTTCTCTTTGTTTTCTGCACAGTTTATGGAAGGGGACTGAGAGAAAATCTGGAGCCGAAGCCACGAGAGAACAGGTGACAGAAGCTCTGCAAGACCTTCCTTACACGCATGAAACACGGGTGGCTGTGTAGATCACATGGCAGAACAACACCATCAGCCCGCACCCCACCCTGTGGGAGTCAGGAATTTGGTACAGGCACCCTGCCCTTGTTTTATGCTTGGACTGAACTCGGTTAGCGTTTGTAGATCGGGTACAGTAATCCTTGTGAACTCCTCTTTATCACCAGCGCAGATTCTCATTGATGTAACTTGGAGTAAAGCTCCTGAAGCCCGTGGAATAACATGGATTTATCCGTGGCATACACAGACCCAGTATCAGCACCAATGCTAGAGCAGTGGTCCCACCAGCTAACAGAAATCACCAGGCAGAACTGCTTCCACTGAATGCAGAAGGGAGGACTGCAATCCCACCTAGAGCTGATGCTGGAATCACATGCAGCCAAACTTGTTTTCAACTGGTCTGTTCAAGTGCTTTAAGTTAAGCACACACATAAGTATTTGCAGGATTAAAGCCTCCGTTTGGAATGATAGAGTAAATCTAAATGGAGATGGATTAGCTGGCAGGGGGCAGGTGAGGTGGTCAAAGGCACATGCAGTTTATCATATGGCTCTGTAATTTACTACATGATTATCACAACTACATATTTGGTGTGGGGATATAGATATACATGCACACACGTGTACACAGAGCCAAACTTTTTTGGCACGGGGGCCACACAGTCATTTCAAATTGAGACTCTGGGCTGCACTTGTTCCAGGACTGCTTGTCTGTTGCCAACACACTGAAGCGCCTCAGGCTTCAGTCTGATTCTTTGTTTGCTTGCCCATTAAAGTTCTTATCCCACACTCCCTTTTGGCAGAAAATTTTGTTATTTCTGCTTTATGCTGGCCTAGGCCCTTCTCTTGCCTCTGTTCCTATTAACCTATAGCAGCGACAGCCAGGAGCAAACTGAAGCAGCTGGTTGGAGATGCTACTATCAGACTGTGAAACAGCTGTTGTGCAGAGGGGCCACCCTGAAAAACTTCTATTACAGCACTGTTGGGCCAAATTTTGGCCATTGCAGACAGGGAATTGGGGAATGAGAGCACTTTCATTTGCAGATATTTAATTGCTGAAAAATGTAGGGGTGTGTGCGGCATCTTTATTGGATGTCACACAGAAGTAATGCTTTCCAGGTATTTTTTTGGCACCTGGTGTCATTATCCTCTTACTGCCAGCATGCAGTGGCCCCATGTTGCAACTGAGTGTGAAACTGATTTCCAGTTTTTCTGTTTAAATTAATATTTACCAGTTGGTTATTTTTGGCAGACTTTTATTGATAGCATTGATTCAAAACAAATAGCCAAATTCAGTTCTTGGTTACAGCAGTATGACATGACATCTGGAGTTAACTCCACTTTCCCCAATGTAACCAAGAGCAGGCACGGTCCTTTTTCCGTCTTTTTATAGCGTGACATTTGCCCTGACCCTACCTATAGATGAGTTGGACTGCAATTTTAACTTTGGAGAAGTTGGGATACGGCACTGAGTACAGCTCTGAAATTTATTGATTGGGCACTTCTCTCAGACACTTAATAGTACCTGCATCTTAACCTTCAGGTGACTACTCACTTCAGAACGCCATTATATATGTGCAGAAGTAGCTCTTACAAAAGCAACATAAATTAAACCTTCGCTATCAGCGAGAAGATTTCCTTGAGTACTTTTGTATCCATCATCAATCAGTTGGATTAATCACTTCAGAATTATTTCAGCCATTTCTAAACTAAAGATGTAGCCCAATCATTGGCGAGGGCATAGGACCTACATTTTAATTTGAATGAACAGACAGAAAGTGAGGTGCTCTGAGCAGCCATGCAGTGTTCCTTCTGTCCAGGTGGGGTGTGGGCTTGTACCCCCATGTCGGTGTAGGGGTACAGGAGTCTGTGTTCCCAGACTGAACGCACTCCGGTGGATGTCAGTCCAAGGAAATCTTTCAGTTATGTCTATAGGAAAGCCATACAACTGCATGACAATGTCTGTGGACTTGGCATGCGAGCCTAAGCACTGTTGCTTTCAGCGTACATTAAGAGCCGTATTTTGAACTGCATTGCTGTTTGTCATCTTAAGGGTGGGAAATCGCTGAAAGAACAAAGTCAGCCAACAAGGCTGCCAAGCTAAGTTTGCCGTGACATTGATAAATATTCAGGCCAATGTCTTTCAAATGTTATTGTGAATCACCTTCCCCTCCTTCCTTCCCCTGCTTCAGTCATCTTGCTGGCTCAGAATATTCACCTTTGTCTCAGACCTCAGCTGCCTTCACTTTATTGCATATGATTGCTATTGTCTTTGTCTCTTTTATCCGCTTCACTGTGTCTCATTTTCCTAAAGTACCTGGCACCCACTTTTCCATAACACTGTTCCTTTGTTTCAGGAAAACATAATTTCAGGAGGCAGCAGAAATACAGTTCCAAAGGCCACAGGGTGACATCCTCTCTCACCTGATCTTTATTCATATCAGAGTTTAATGACATTTTTTTTTTCCATTTCTCAAGCACCCTGCAACTCCCTTCCTCCCTGACAGGAAGGCACATTTTATTTCTCATAAAAATGCTTTCCTACTGATCTTCTGTTCTTCAGAAGTTTCAGAGGCCCTTCTGTTGCATGTTGGTTTTCTCATGTGGATCGACCTCTTGACCTGGTTGTGGTTTATTACTGTTTTGACATTTTTAATCCTTCCTACCTTAGGAGAAATTTACACCCTTTTGTCATTTCTGATCTCTGTTGTATTGCCATCAGCAGCAATCTTCCCAAACTTTGTTTTCAATTTTATGGTAGGAACAATTGATAATCTTCAATATCTGAATCACTCAGCTTTCTAAAAGTAGTATCTTTTTTAACATACAGCTAATCTTGTGTTTGTGATTCATACCTAATCTACCTGAAATAAAAAAAAAAAATAATAATTTTAAAAGGAGCTTCTCTCATTTCTACCAAGTCAGGAAAGGATGCCGTTATACAGTCCTTTGTATACACTTTCTTAGCTCCCCAAAGCACTAAAAAAGGGGCCTCAGTCCATTGAAATAATACAAAACCTCAGTTGCTGATGGAAGTGGTATGTGATTTTCTGTGTACATTTTACACCAGAAGGTACAGTGCCTATTGTACATCCCCATTTAAAACTCAAACACAATGACTCATGCAGCTGGATGGTGACCTGCCAATGAAGTTTAAGACAGCATAGACTTCCACATGAATCTGCAGATTAATGAGACAGAGAACTATCTTCTTTTCTCCCCACAAAAGGCTACTCACACATTCAGAATGTGCTGCAGACTAAAACCAAAGTTCAGCTCGCCACAGGAGTAAAGAAGAAACACGCACAGGATACACCTTAGAAGCAGTCCAGCCCTTATGGAAAACTCCTGTAGAATTTAACACAAAATGACAAGCTTTCTGCAGGCTTTTTTTTGGCCATCCTATAGCTCAGATACCTCTGCTATTAAATTGTATACAATAGCTCAAAAAAAATCATATAAAAGATGTAATGCTCCATAGGTTTTAGAGTAATGTAATTTCTGCAGTATCCTGTTGCATTTCTGTAGGACCCCCTTGTTTCTATTCCAATTATCTTATCTGTGACTTTTTGTGAAAGACTTATCTTATAACATACCCCTTCCTTCACTCTGTTTTCCTTTAGGTGTTGCAAAATCTGTATGGAGATATGTATCCTAATGCTTACATCTTGCCACTCCTTGGTTTTAGGTATGCTGCCATGCCTGGCAAAGGTGTTCCTGGTCTTTTGGCAGGGAAGCTAAGTAAAACAGTAAGCAAACTGTCAAAAACAGACAACATAAGTAGCAACTGTCTTCTCATCTTGATTAGCCCAATGAAATAACACAAGGATGAAGGAGGAAAAATGAGCTTTCAATCCTTCTTATTACAATTTTGAAGCAAAGCTCAAATTATAAATGTTTACAGAAACCTTCATTTTTGAATGCCCTTTCAGGAAGTTATGTCACAAGTAAGTTATGCAAAAGGCAATTTACCTCCTCAGATAAATCAAAAAAATCTGTAGGAAGTGCTTGGCACATCATAGTCCTATGACTCTGATGTAATTCATGTATATTGAATATATCTCTCTCTGCAATGCAGCGATAGTTGTCTTACATGTTGATTCAAACAGTTCAATGACAACGGGCTACTTAATAGTTATAATGACAATGGACACAAAGCAGAGCTGTTGAGATACTTTTGTTGTCTTTTCCTCTCCTATCAGTTAAGATTTTCAGTTTGCTCCTACCCAACTCTTACCTTCTTATGACCGTATGAAGTGAGCTCCATTCAGATCACTGTTCCCCTGCTCTCACCCCATGATCTCCTAAACAAAGTCTGGACCCACCTAGGGATGTTGGGTGGGAATTTGGGCACTGGAGACATGGACGAGCTACTTACACTCCGCTAACACACAGGGGGATAAGAGATTCTGTCAGAAGAGTGACCATGACAGTCTGATCACAAACATCCCAAATTCAGAGCAGGGTAGGTCAACAAGGAACAGCTAACACATCCCATCAGAGGCTCAGACAGCAGAACTCTGCCCAATCCTGCATCTGCCTGTTCCTCCTCCTAGGGCTCAACAGGGAAAGCTGACAGAAGATTAATATGAGCTGATATTCTTATGACCAGAAAGTGGTACTTCAACATGGGAAAACAGTTCTAGCTACAGTATAGCTAATAATCAGAGGACTGGGGACCAGGACTGGGGACCAGACAAGGTGAAAGATGTCCTCCAGCTCCCCAACCCAATTCAAATCCAATTTTTAACCCCAAAGCACTTACCTGCCTGCTTCTGAATTTGACTCACTGTCAAACAACTTCACAGGGAAGTAGCACCACCAGGGTTTTCCTCTTCTGAGTAGTCACCGCCTATGTTACTAGCTCATAGATTCTCCAAAACTATTTCTCAGAGATGCTAGAAAACACAAAGAAAAAGCAGTCTATCTTGGAACACTGAGTCCATTTCTCCACAACAGTAGAAAAGCACCCTAAGTAACCTGAACCTCAAACTCCTCTGGAGTGGCAAGTCTTCCCATACCTCCTCATGCTTCCTATATAGCAAAGGTCAAATGATCCCCACCTGGCAGATTTCACTTCACATGTGTGGAGTCATGAGACCTTGTGGAATAGGCTCAACAAGCTCATTTCAATGTTTAAGGTTCAATTGCTCCTTATTGCTAACAGAAAGAACCTGACAAGGGGCTCAGTGGTTAGAGTTGACCTAATTAATTAACTACAAAAGACATGTAAGGGTCATATTTCTGCTAGTCATTGTGTGAGGAAAATTAGTACAGAGCCTGTTAAAATAAGATAAATCAACATAAAGAGAAGAAATAAATAAAAGAAAAAAAGAAAATGACCTAAAAGGCAAAATTGCCATCCTGGATTTTCATCTGTCTAGTCACGACAGATAAGGAATATAGCAATCAGAAAGACTTTACTTGACATTAATGTTGCTTAAATTTGCTTTTCTGAGATCTCTTCTTTATGCCGGACTTTTCAAAATCTAGCGCCATGACCTCCGACTGCAGTATTTACTTTGGCTGCATATAAACTATCACGTATAAATGCCAGGCTCGGGATCCTCACTCCCTATTCAGGTCAAGGACCAGGCTGAAAGTTTTGGCTTTAATTTGGTTACATGACTACATTGCTGTCGTCGTGGTTTCCCCCAGCCGGCAGCTAAGCACCACACAGCCGTTCGCACAGCCGTTCGTTCGCTCAACCGTTCGTTCGCTCAAGGCTTGTTGGAGCTGTGCCGGGGAAACAATGGCAAGGCCAGGGGATAAGGCAATGGCCCAGCTGAAGTGCATCTACACCAATGCACGCAGCATGGGTAACAAACAGGAGGAGCTGGAAGCCATCGTGCAGCAGGCAGGCTACGACTTGGTTGCCATCACGGAGACGTGGTGGGACCACTCTCATGACTGGAGTGCTGCAATGCCTGGCTATAAGCTCTATAGAAGGGACAGGCAGCACAGAAGGGGTGGTGGTGTGGCTCTCTATATTAGAGAGTCTTTCGATGTTGTGGAACTCGAGGCTGGGAATGACAAGGTTGAATCCCATTGGGTTAGGATCGGCAGGGACAACAAGGCTAGCGTCCTGGTCGGGGTCTGTTATAGACCGCCGAACCAGGATGAGGAGACGGATGAGGAGTTCTACAGGCAGCTGACAGACGTTGCGAAATCGTCGGTGCTTGTTCTCGTGGGGGACTTCAACTTCCCTGGCATATCCTGGAAGCACAACACAGCCCAGAGAAAGCAGTCTAGGAGGTTTCTGGAGAGCGTGGAAGATAGCTTCCTGACGCAGCTGGTTAGTGAACCTACCAGGGGTGGTGCCCTGCTAGACCTTCTCTTCACAAACAGAGAAGGACTGGTGGAGGATGTGATTGTTGGGAGCTGTCTTGGGCAGAGTGACCACGCAATGGTGGAGTTCACTATTCTTGGCGAGGCCAGGAAGGGGACCAGTAAAACCGCTGTATTGGACTTCCGGAGGGCTGACTTTGAGCTGCTCAGGACACTGGTTGGTAGAGTCCCTTGGGAGGCGGTTCTGAAGGGCAGAGGGGTCCAGGAAGGCTGGGCGCTCTTCAAGAGGGAAATCTTAATGGCGCAGGAACGGTCTGTCCCCACGTGCCCAAAGACGAGCTGGCAGGGAAGAAGACCAGCCTGGCTCAACAGAGAGTTGTGACTTGAGCTTAGGAGAAAAAAGAGGGTTTTTAATCTTTGGAAAAGAGGGCAGGCCACTAGGGAGGAATATAAGGATGTAACGAGGCTGTGCAGGGGCAAAATTAGAAAGGCCAAAGCTCATCTGGAGCTCAATCTGGCTACTGCCGTTAAAGATAACAAAAAATCTTTTTACAAATACATCAACGCAAAATGGAGGACTAAGGAGAATCTTCATCCTTTACTGGATGCGGGGGGAAACCTAGTTACAAAAGATGAGGAAAAGGCGGAGGTGCTTAATGCCTTCTTTGCCTCAGTCTTTAGCGGCAATACCGGTTGTTCTCTGGATACCCAGTACCCTGAGCTGGCGGAAGGGGATGGGGAGCAGGATGTGGCCCTCACTATCCATGAAGAAATGGTTGGCAACCAGCTATGGCACTTGGATGTGCGCAAGTCGATGGGGCCGGATGGGATCCACCCGAGGGTACTGAGAGAACTGGCAGAGGAGCTGGCCAAGCTGCTTTCCGTCATTTATCAGCAGTCCTGGCTATCGGGGGAGGTCCCAGCTGACTGGCGGCTAGCAAATGTGATGCCCATCTACAAGACGGGCCGCAGGGCAGACCCGGGGAACTACAGGCCTGTCAGTTTGACCTCAGTGCCAGGGAAGCTCATGGAGCAGATTATCTTGAGTGTCATCACGCAGCATTGGCAGGGCAAGCAGGCGATCAGGCCCAGTCAGCATGGGTTTATGAAAGGCGGGTCCTGCTTGACGAACCTGATCTCCTTCTATGACAAAGTGACGCGCTTGGTGGATGAGGGAAAGGCTGTGGATGTGGTCTACCTTGACTTCAGCAAGGCTTTTGACACCGTTTCCCACAGCATTCTCCTCAAGAAACTGGCTGCTCGTGGCTTGGACTGGCTCACGCTTCGTTGGGTTAGAAACTGGCTGGATAGCTGGGCCCAAAGAGTCGTGGTGAATGGAGTCAGATCCAGCTGGAGGCCGGTAACTAGTGGCATTCTCCAGGGCTCGGTACTGGGGCCAGTCGTCTTTAATATCTTCATCGATGATCTGGACAAGGGCATCGAGTGCACCCTCAGTAAGTTCGCAGATGACACCAAGGTAGGTGCGTGTGTCGATCTGCTCGAGGGTAGGATGGCTCTGCAGGAGGATCTGGATAGGCTGCACCGATGGGCTGAGGTCAACTGCATGAAGTTCAACAAGGCCAAGTGCCGGGTCCTCCACCTGGGGCGCAATAACCCCAAGCAGAGCTACAGGCTGGGAAATGAGTGGTTGGAAATCTGCCAGGCAGAGAAGGGCCTGGGAGTATTGGTGCATAGTCAGCTGAATATGAGCCAGCAGTGTGCTCAGGTGGCCAAGAAGGCCAACGGCATCCTGGCTTGCGTAAGAAGCAGTGTGGCCAGCAGGGCGAGGGAAGTGATTGTCCCCCTGTACTTGGCTCTGGTGAGGCCGCACCTCGAGTACTGTGTTCAGTTTTGGGCCCCTCGCTACAAGAAGGACATGGAGGTGCTCAAGTGAGTCCAGAGAAGGGCGACAAAGCTGGTGGGGGGTCTGGAGAACAAGTCCTACAAGGTGCGGCTGAGGGAGCTGGGCTTGTTCAGCCTGGAGAAGAGGAGGCTCAGGGGTGACCTTATCGCTCTCTACAGGTACCTTAAAGGAGGCTGTAGCGAGGTGGGGGTTGGTCTGTTCTCCCACGTGCCTGGTGACAGGATGAGGGGGAATGGGCTTAAGTTGCACCAGGGGAGGTTTAGGTTGGATAATGTGAAGAACTTCTTTACTGAAAGGGTTGTTAGGCATTGGAAGGGGCTGCCTAGGGAAGTGGTGGAGTCACCATCCCTGGGTGTCTTTAAAAGACGTTTAGATGTAGAGCTTAGGGATATGGTTTAGTGGAGGACTGGTTAGTGTTAGGTCAGAGGTTGGACTCGATGATCTTGAGGTCTCGTCCAACCTAGAAATTCTGTGATTCTGTGTGAAGTACTCCAGGCTGGTAATAAAGCCTTACTGCAGGAGGTCCTTCCCCGAGCCAGGTCAGCCTGCAGTCCCTCCCAATCAATAACTGTGTAGAAAATAAAGATAACCTTGCCTGGCAGTCACTGGATTATGGTAATCAGGACACTTCATTCACCTCTTCTCTTGAAGCATATAAAAACACACTGTATTTCCCGTTGAGCAGTGATAGCGGGTGGCAAATATTAACCATCAGGTGTAACTCCATAACAGGCCCTCTGGCACACCACACAGTCAGTCCCACTGAGCGCCCTTGTAATTCTACCCCAAGTCTCAGTGCTTTGCACCATGCCCTTGAGCTATACGATAGCATCTCTGCAAAGAGCTCCTAAAATATGAGCAGAATACGCATGGACAGCCTAACGCCCTGTGCCGGTGGCACACACTTCAGCGGGTCCAGAGTGAGCAGAGGCAGCTCGGTCTGTACCCTGCCCAAGGCCAGCGTGTCCCCACAAGCAGGGCAGGGAGGCACTTTGCACCTAGAAAGCAAATGTGTGGAGCCCTTTAGGCAAGCTGGGAGCAATTCTTAAAGAGAGTAAATGGCTTCCCCTCCTTTGCAACGGAGGGCTGTGTCTGGGCAGCGGGAGGGAGATGTGATCTAGGAAACCACGGCAATTTTACTTTCAAGTTGATGTCGTTTGTTGTCTCCAGTGGCTGGGGGTCACACTTTCCATCAGGATGTCTCTGAAGTGCCCCGACAGCCCCACAAGGACGGTGCTTTGTGCCTGAGAGCGCAGGTACCAAGCATGAGCCAGGCAAGCTGGTGCTCTATACAGACAGCCATCGCAGGAGCTTGCAGCAACACAAGGACTGAGCTGCAAGAAAGCAAGCGTGCCTCATGACGAGCCTCATGACGAGCAATATGATTACAGTGACTAAGGAACCACTGGCTAAAAAAATAGCTTCAAATATTTCACACACGCACTTTTTTCTTTTTTTTTTTTTTTTCCCATTTCTGGTGGTAGTAATTGAAATAAGCAATTTGAACTTCTGTGAAATCTAGGTATACTGAGAAATATGTAGAAAACTAAAAGGCAAAGTTGTTGAACCAGTGAAGGTCCTACGGTCTATTATTGTTTTTTTGTTTGTTTTGTTTTGTTTTTCTTCTATGAATTTTATAGGATAACCACATTTTAATCTTAAAAAGATGCAGGAGATGAAAGCACAAAGGAAAGTAGGAGGATTGATCTCATCAATTTAAACCAAATATATTTAATTGTCGATTCTTGACACAAGGGTTATACATGCTAGCTTTTGTGCATTGAAGGCGAGCAGCCTCAAAGAGGTCTGTTGAAGTCAAGGTGTCTTTAAAATCACTCACTGAAAAAATACAAGTTACAGCCACCCTCCTTGAGAGCACTAACTTCATTTGTCAAGCAACTATTTTGTGTCAGTTTTGATGCATCAAGAGCTTATTTTGTTCACGAGGATACCTTTGATGGTGTAAAAGGAGCTCTGAATACATGAATCACAATTCAATGCCTTCCAAAGCAACTGCCTTCTCAGGAATTATTTCATCAGATGTTACATAAAGGGGTAAGTTCAAACTCTCAAAGTTTTTATGTGGATAATGTATCCACTTAGTTTTATTATCTAATCTTTTTTTCATTTCTGAGACTACGATGATATCTTTTCTTACATCTTTCAGGACTGTTTCAATTCATCTACTTTCTGCATACTTTTGAGTATTTACTTTTTTTTTTTTTTTTTTTTTTTAATGTAACTCCCTTGAGAAGCAGCTTTGAATTGACTCATTTTCTTTCTTTCTTTCCTTTAAGGAAGTTTTGTGGATTTTCTCTGAAGACGTTTGGAACTGATGAGCTGTGATTTCAACACTGTTTCCCAAGCTCCTTTGAGCAGTTGACTTGCATCTATGTCATGACCGTGTTTGCTGAAGTTGGTACTAAGGGTCCAAATGAACGTAATTTTCAACTGTTAATTCTGTCATCCCGATGCATCTTCTGCTCTCTGTCATTACTTTGATCTTTTAAAAATATTTCTTGAAGTATAAACAAGTGCCTCTCTTCTTCAAGCGCTGAAGGAAAAGTACCATATTCATCTTTGGGAGTGATGATTTCTGTTTCTTGTTTTTTAGTGTTTGGAGATATCCTGAGTTCCTGTTAATTGGTCATTAAGCACATAATTGGCACATAAGTTATAGTTAATGCATTTGCCCATGTGCTCCTGATTTAATTGTATTGTTTTCATGGAATACATTAAGAGAAATCAAAAGAATACATGTTTATTTTCATTGTAAAGTTACACCAAATCCTTGGGTGGATCTAAACCCAGCTACATTAACCAGATTTGTTGCTGAACAGCCTGATTTCCTCTGCTATGTATTCAGGTTTTCCCAGTCATTGTCTTAAAGAATGTCTGCTTTTCCATCTCATTCATTTATGTCTACTGTACTGGTCCTTTCTACATGCCTGGGCCCTACAGTCCATTTACCGTATGCAGTCCTGATGCTCCAGCCATACCTGTGGAGCCTGAGAACTTCCAGCACCACATAGCCTTCCTATCTCACCACTTTCACAGGCATCTCAGTGACAGAAACTAGCAGGGCTGCCACTGCTTGAAGATAAAAGTCCCCTTAGTTTTAGCACTATAATTGTCACTGCCATTCTCTGAGCTCTGAAAGCTCATATATACTGATAATGGGCAAAGAAGTGTGTATTCATCAAAAACAGACTTGCTCTGCATCTAAAATACATTCCCAATGTATGTCTCCACAGTGCTGGATAGCATAAATCCCTGACCAGTTCAATAACTGACAGGTTATTCCCTGGCCTTGCTCTGGACTGCTCCAAGTACCTCCCAAGAAACGTGCCCTGGCAGTTTGCTCCAGAAAGCATTCCCAAAGGTGGTACGGATGAGACCACATCCTGTTATCTCCCTGCCCTATCCCAGCACCATCCATGCCCCACAAGTACATTACAGGGCTTGCTGCACTTTGATCTGTGGAAATAGCACCTAAGGGGCTGCAGCCTCAGTGCCACATTATTTCATGTACATCGAGCAAACCCCACAGACTAGGGGTGCTCTCCTCGGGGCATAGGCTCACCACCCAAGTCCCAAAGGTGACCCCACATGCAGAGATGACACAAGAGATGCTGCCAGCCTGCTGCAAAGGGTGTTGGGTCTGCACAGTGTGGATGTGAGATGGATCAAGCCCCAACCTTGAAGTCTGGGCTGTGTCCCACGTCCTCTCCTAGCAGCAGTGTGGACACAGCCAGCAGCTAGCAGCATAGCTCTCAGACACATTTTAAAGGATTTTACAAACAAGGTTGAGGTAGAACTTTTTTTTAAGTTATTTCAATATTTTTTTTAAGCTATTTCAATAAGTGTAAATGTAACATAGTACCTGGCCTAAGAGCTACCTTCCTCTTATCCTAAAATAGGCACAGACCTACTTTCATTCAAAGTAAAACTCCAAGCCTTTGACTGTATTTTTTTTTTCCCCTCCCCTGCTAGGTAAAAAAGGATCCCAAACAAGAAAAAACACCACCAGCACTATTCTTGCAAGGAGTGAGAATTCCCCAAGTTATCAATTGCAACAGAAAGACATTTGGCTTCACTTTCAAATGCACTCCACACCCATGGCTTGCACTGGGACCAAAAGCATGGCTGGGAAAATGCTGCATTTCTGTACAAACACATCTGGAGGCATTCTAGCTGCTGTTATGCGATGCCTCGTAGCATGGGGTCACTTACAAAAATTTAGTACTCTGCTGGACCAGATTTCATCTTCCAAGAATTAAAATATCTGTCATGTGGTGATGGATGGGGACTCTTCTCTTAGTAAAGG
The DNA here is from genome assembly GCF_964035555.1 of Netta rufina. Taxonomy (NCBI): domain Eukaryota; kingdom Metazoa; phylum Chordata; class Aves; order Anseriformes; family Anatidae; genus Netta; species Netta rufina. The sequence goes on from NC_140125.1 coordinate 20,643,964, forward strand.
TGTGTGCATTCTCAGCTTCCCTCCAGGTAAGAAAGTGGTCGCAGAAGGAAAAGGAGATGTGGTTGATAGAGAAACCACCAGCTACACAGGCATGAATGAGCCTCCTGGGAGATGGACCCCTTGGGCAGCAGGGACCACCAGAAAGGGGAATAAGAGAAAGCTGATATCGCTCCTCCTTAAAGAGGGTTCTTTGGTTTCCAGCAGCCACCCACTCAATGGTTTTAGAGGACGGGGTGAAGTCAAATCATTCATGAAGTTAAATAAGGAAAATTAGAAGGTAAGAACAGCATTAGTTAAAAGTAATGACCTAAAAGTAGAGGCACCTGATGACAGCAGAAGGATGAACTCTTTCCTTCCCCTTCTCTCTCCTCCCAGCCATTACTTCAGTCTGTAGGAGGCTGAGATTAGAATAGTGGTCTACAGCACAAGGAATAAAAAGGGGAATCATGACAAGTGTAAAATTGAAGCTTAAGATATCTGCATACCCAGCAGTATAAAAAGATACACACACAGAAAAAAAGAGTATTTGAAATACATTATACACAGAAGAAGACCCAGCAATGGAATTAGGCAGTTCCTAGATGAAGATGGCAAAATCATTAATAATAAAGAAAGCCTTATTCAATAAACACATCTCTCCTCTGTTTGGAAAAAGTAGGATGACAGCAGTATCATATCAAGCAGCCGAAGCCTTTTTCAGTCCATTAGTAACCAAACAGGATGTTAAACATCTCCTTGTGATAAAAACCTGTAATTCATCAGGCTCAGATATCCTGCACCTGAGGAGTCTCAAATAGTTGCAGAAGGAGATTTTTGCTTCCACATGTTAATTTTTAATGGGTTTTGAAATAATATGGAAATTCCAGGAGAGTGGAAGAAGACTGATGTTTTGCCAGTATTCAGCAAGGACGAATATGATGACCTTGGTAAATAAAAGCCAACTAACCTACCATCAAACTGGAGGTGAGGGGGGAATAATAGAATATGGGATTCAACTGATAAAGAATGAAAGGACAGGAAGTAATTAATGCCAGTCAGCATGGCTTTATGGAAAACAGGTCTTGTCAGACAAACCTGATTAGATTACAAATTTGGCTGAAAAGATAACTGCTTTGGTGCAATATATTGAGATATCTGTGAGGCATTGGATTTAATTTTGCAAAGCATTGTGATTTTAAAAAATCCTATTGTGCAGTCCCAGTGAAATACCCCCTAGTGGAATGGTGCTCTTATTAAGCAGCAAACCCAAAAATGAGTTATCACTGAGAAGCTATTGTTAAATGAAGATATTTTTAACAAGGCTGCAGAGGGGTCAGTCTTAGGCCTGGCACTTGAACTCGCTGCTGCTGAGGTAAATATAAATCACTGCTGCTGGCTTTGTTAGTGTGACCTCTGCTAACACAAATGGAAAAGCAAGTAATACCGAAGTGATGTTACATGTTTGTACTGCATTGGTGTGATTACTGACATGCCACGCGTTTTCAGTGATCGTATGTTTTGATGAAGATGCGGAAAAAAAATCAGAGGTTTGGAAAACAGCTATAAAACTGGTGGTAAGAACTGAATAAAACATCTTGCCCTGAGAACTTTGGATATTGTTGTGGGCTTCCTTGATTGTAGTGTGTAAATATGTTAATAAGCAGAAAAGCAGCAAAGCAGCTCACCCTCTTTCCTTTTCCAGCATGCCCAGTAAGCTGGGACAAAAGTGGTGCACAGTCTTGCTTTGTCAAGACTGCTGCCACCCTGAAGGGTTTGTTTCCACATCAGTATCAGGACAGGTTAAGCAGTGGGGTGTCCCTTGTGTCAGGAGGGGTGCCTGACCTACTACACACGGCAGCACTCGTGTAGGTCATCTGCATCTGTGAAGGCTCCAAGACTTTTCTCTTGCCTGTTATCCCTCTCCAAGTAAAAGGGCAGCTAAGATGACCCTGGATAACTCAGGAAATGTCCTGGCCAATTATCTTAGGGACAGAGGGAGCCTCAAGGAGTTATCAGAGGATCAAAGACCCTACTCTAGTCTTCAACACAGAAAAGTTGCTGCTCGACGACAAAAGGAGAGGCAGGGGAAGAATGTGACAACTTAATGATGCTATAGTGGCACGGGGTAAGATCCTCAGCTTGAGCAAGCAGGTGCTGCTCCTTCAAAGTCGGTGCAGAGATGCTGATTTACACCAGTGGTGAATCTGACATGTTATATTTTTTTATTTGCTTGAGTCCTGCCGTGGCTCCATAAGCAAAGGTTAATGCAGGTCTGCCGGGGGCAGGCTGAAGTTAACACAGAATGGCAGTTGTGAGGTTGCTGATTCTGATAAAAGCAAATTGTGAACTGCAAGCATCTGAGTGTTGAGTGTCACATTCACACCTAACAGCTGCCCTTGCCTGTTCCCCACAGTCATCCAGTTCTGTCATCATGATATGTTCCCGAAATCACATTTGTGCTGCTGTCACTTTTTGTCTTTGGAAATTTGTGTACAGGCTTTCTGTAATGACATACTGAAAATGCTTGTAAACTTCAAATGAGTGGATTAAAACATATTTCACCCAGGCAAATCGCTTCCATGTATTAGGCAGAAACTTGAATCTTTACTTCTACATCCACACTCTCCCCGGTAGAGTAACCACTTGCAAGAGGGATGTTAATATCCCTAAAATTGGAGGAGGTCTCTGATGGGTGAGGACACAGAAGAATTTGTTCCCTTCATGAAAAAAAAAACTAAAGAACCACTTACTTTCCAGATAGATCTCTGGGTCTATCACCACCACAGATATCTCTGAAAGATGGAGACAGACACCTCTGTTGGGTTGCCCCACTTCTCCGTTTCCACCAGCCCTCTCTGCTTGGGAACAGCCTGACCATCCACGGAGCCTGGGCACCTCTGGGTGTTTTGTCTGGGTATCAATACTGGGCAGTGTCAATACTGTCAACACATCAGCCACCCATGGCACAGATGTGGGAGACAGCAGGACGGCAGATTTTGAATGTCACGCCTGGGCCCCTCCAGGGCTGGGAAAACTGGTGATGTGCCATGCTGGCAGCCCCCACTGCAACACAAGCTTCCTGATCTCCCACCTTGCAGGTTATCTCCTAAAAGTGATTAACTGCACTTTTCCTCTATTGAAAGGCAGCGCTTCCCAGTGCCTGCTGAGTTTTACCTTCACACTTAATCTGCGGTTTGCAAAGAATAATACCGACCTGCCCTCACCTGCTGAAAAGGTGCAGTTCTCTGACCCCCAGCCACCCCTAAATTGCCAAGAGTCCAGCAGCAGCAGCTGCCTAGCTGCCAGCAGGGCAGAGTTTAGGGTGAGCCCTGAAATCTGCCCACGAAGCCTATTAAAGCAGCTTAGGCTGAGTTTGTTGTTGCTTGGATGGCAGCGTGAGACAGGGTTCAGCTTCCCCAGCTGGGCTGCTGTCAGTACCTGCACCAGCCAGCCGAAAGTACTGATGGATTTTTGGAAACATTAAAAAAGGAAAAAAGAAAAAAAAAAAAAAAGAAAAAAAAAAAAAAGACAAGGTTAGTAAACCAGATCTCTCTGGAAATAATTGAATTAAATATAAAAGAGGTTACATGCGCTTTCCTTTGTCCTTTCTCTCCCCACGGGCTGGTGCCCTGTGCTACTCCTCGTACCTGCCCTGTAGCTGATTTCATTGTTTATTCCGCGCTCACCCCTCGGTTTGCTGGGGGCCCTGTGACTCCCTGCTCTGTTTCCAAGTTCAAAACCTTTCTGGCTAAAGTCTGCGGTGACACGTAACACAACAAGACAGCTTTCAGCACAGGGTGCACAGCAGATCCTGGAGAATACCATCTGCGGGTTAGCACTACAATTTCTGGAAGATTAAGTATTAAACCTAACTAAAAGTGACTAACGGGGATAGATCTTTTCCCGTCAAATGCTCGCAGCTTTCTGTCAAGCACTTCCAAGGTTGTGAGTGAAGGTGAATGGCTCTACTTCTAAAGACTCCTTAATTTTAAGAAATTCAAAGAGCAGACACGACACTTTGTTCTTTGACTTTCTTAAACCCAAACCCTACTTCAGATCCTTTCATGAGCTATCGTCTTTCATATTTAAAGCATACGGAACGGAAGTTAAAAAAAAAAAAAAAAAGAAAAAAAAGACAGAGGGGATGAGAAGTGTAAGTCTCTGCAGATGTAAGGTATCATTTAGCAACGTATCATTTTATCACCCAATCCTGCCAGGCCCTCAACACATCCTGTGGGGTACAGGATCCTCCCCTTGTCTCATATGAGCAGTGGGAACTGAGAGCACTCCAGTCTTCTGTGGGTTGCTTAAATCTTCCTGGTACTGGCCCTTTATTATAACTGGCCCTTTATTATAACTGGCACCCATCTGGTGCACAGTTATATGGATACAGGCCTGAAAGCCTTCATAAACTGATTAACAAGTGTTTTGTGTTTTGCAGTACACAATATTTATTTAGGCACCCAAATGGATTTATAAAAATCCATGTTCAGATTCTCTGATGAACACACAGATAAAATAGGTAGAGCCAAAAAGAATGTTTTATTTAAAGGTTTTGTATAAATATAGAAAAAAGGGGGGGGGGGGAGGACGACAGGATAAATACAGGATAAATAGGATAACTCCTAACAAAGTACTTACAAAACTGTTTTCATTAATAACTTATCAAACCAGTTTTATTTCTTGAAAAGCTCCAAAGTAAGTTAAAAGCTGTGCCGGCAGCTGGTTGAATTTCTCCTGAAGGGTTTGGATGGGGCTGCAGGCCGCTGGTGAATTTCACTCTTGTGAATTAATTCAGGCATTATCCTTTGGAAAGCTCCATTTTTCAGTGTGGAATAAAGCCTATTTAGTAAATTATTATTTTTGTTTTTAAAACTAAATGACTGTTTATTAAAAAAGAAAGCGACTAAAATTCAAATTTTTCCTCATTACCTGAGGCATAATCAAATTGTCAGCTGTTCAACAAGGGTGATAATGTGGGACAGGAGTGTGATAACATTTGCCATCATCCCAGCTGGTTCCCCCCAAAAAAGAAATCTCCTCACAAGCTTCTAATCGGTGAACCCACGCAATTTTTGAGGAGCCTATGACCTAGCACAAGGTATGGTTTAGAAGTAATCATAAATAGATAATAGGTATGAGTCGTTAAACCTCTTTATTATCATTATTATTATTATTATTATTATTATTATTATTAATTTGGTCACAATGTTATTTGAAACAGAAATTAAAACCTGACTTTATTAAGGAGGTAGGAATTTGTCATTGACTTCAGAGTGACAATGATTTCACTACTGGAGTATATAATGCTGTGCTTCCAGATTTCAGAAGCAAACACCGGATTGTTTAATTAATTTAATTTACCAGTGTCTACAGGTACTAATGTAGAGAAAAAAAATAAAATAAAATAGTTGAGAACTTTTCAAAGCAGTTTACAATGTTCTAGCAAGATTCAGCAACTAAAAAGGAAACTGGGCACATTTATGTGAGAAATAAAGCATACATGCTTAGTAGCATTTCAGAAAAACAAATATATATATATATATATATATTAATGACACTTTGAAATCAAGACTGGGTGTTTCCTACAAGTTTGGGTCTCCTTCAAGTAGGCATTAATTCAAGGAATTCAGTAGCTTGTGCTATGTCAGAGGAGATGGTTTTATAAGCTGTGACACTATTTGTCTACATATAATGGAGCCGTCTATTAATCAAACTGGATTGAACACAAGGGCAGTTTCCCAGTTAATGCTAATTCATTCATAAAGTGAATACATTATCGATTATTATTTTTAAATATACTTTGTTGTAGAAATGCCTATAATTAAGTCTAGACCTTTGAGCTAGACTACCATGAGCTGCTACATTGAGCCGGGATACAAAGAGTAAATGGCAGCCCTCACTCGTGCAATGTGGTAGTTGGTTAGTCAATTAAATACTGCTTTTATTATTCCAACTGGATACACTCATTCCATGCCTGACATCTGTAAATCTGCAGTGGGCCATGATTAACATTTAGCCCAGTGCCAGAGGATGATAGCATACTTTTCAGTCATTGAACCCATTTTCATTGATCACTCTTTCCTTGTAAAAAGGTGATGTTTTAGCTACTTCAAATAATGCCGGCCCATAAAGATACATCATTTTTGCAATAGCTCTAATTGTTTCATCATGTTATATTTCATCCTTTACACTGCAGCACTTCCAAATTCTGATTCTCTGGGTGGCCCTTACAAATAGTTGAGCTCACGCAGCTGGTGAAGTGCTTCACAGCCAAAAATGTGATGGGGCTAGGACAGCCCCAGATGTGGCTACACCTACTTAGGGATCTTGTCAGAGCACTTTTACAAGCTAATTTCATACTTAAAGTTAGGTTCTTCAACATTCCTCTTTCCTTTCCATTTTACTGCTTTACTTTCTTGTGGAAATTTTGAGCATCAAGTTTTAACCTTTGTGTTTAGTCAAAAAGGAGCTTACCAAAGATTTACTGTACAAATAATTTAACATAAAACTAAGTACACAGATACTAATAGCAGAGATTGCATCCTTTGAAGGCTTACATCAGTCTACGCTGCTCATGAACTGCAAGTGGCACCAGAAATATTCTCATTCTCTTCAGTGCTTTGCTCATATTTCTGAAAGGAATATTCTTTTGGTGCTATATCAGGGTATTGTAAAACTGATAATTGCATGCAGAATACTTGTGCACAAAACAATAATACTTTATTAGCACAGACAGCTTTAGCTGTTTCTCTTGGGTTGCGTTTTACAGCATGCTGAATTTCAATAATAGATTTATTCTTAATGGTAGTAATTATTTTGAATAAAATCTTTTTGTTTGTTTGTTTGTTTTGCTTGGAGTATAGATTTTGTTATATTTACAACATGGCTGTTGACGTCATGTTCGGACTTGTTGGTGTGGCAGCAAGTGGGCCTTGTTTGTTTGCTTGTTTGCTTCTTAATTTCTTTATTATCAAGAAAAGCCTAACTCTTTATGCTGGCTGATTATGACAGTTTGCCATTAATTCCATAGGACTTTTTGTGCTTAGACTACTGGATATTATCTAAAAGCCCCAGGACAGGGTGGTCAACTTTCAATCCTCCACTGCATAACCTGGGAGCCACAAACCATGGATGACAACATTGGACTGGCTGAGGCCCTGGCATGACTCAAAGGCAGGGGATGAGGCTGGCCAGCTCTGGAGGTGCCTTCCCCTGACTCATTTTGTGATCTCCTGCCCGTCTCACCATTCTTGGTGGCCTTGCCACCCCATACCACCAGGCATATGGCTAACCTCCTGCTGTTGCAGCCCCACAATGCCTGAGGTAAACCAGGATGGGCACTGGGGGGACCTGGACAGCACCTTGCCCTAGTTGGGAAGCAAGCCATGAAAACAGCAGCCAGATCTGAGCAGCAACTGCTCATGATTCTGTGGCCTACAACTTGTGTCTTCTGAGGTCCTGTTCCTGTCCTAGACAGGGGCTGTGGTGTTGGCGGTGCTAAACCTGGAGCTGGGGGTTGGTCTCTTCTCGTAGATAACTAGTGATAGGAGTAGAGAGAAAGGCCTCAAGTTGTGCCAGGGGAGGTTTAGGTTGGAAATGAGGAGACATTTCTTCTCAGAAAGAGCAGTCAGGCATTGGAATGGGTTGCTCAGGGAGGTGGTGGAGTTACCATCCTTGGGGATGTTCAAGGAAAGGTTGGACGTGGTGTTTAGGGACATGGTTTAGTAGGTGACATTGGTAGTAGGGCGATCGTTGGACCAGATGATCTTGGAGGTCTCTTCCAGCCTTAAAGATTCTATGATTCCCTTTAGTCCTACCACTGGTTATCTGCAAGAAGAGGCCAACCCCCAGCTCCCCACACCTTCCTTTCAGGTAGTTGTAGAGAGCAATAAGGTCTCCTCTGAGCCTCTTCTCCAGACCAAACAATCCCAGTGCCTTCAGCCACTCCTCACAGGACTTGTGCTCCAGGCCCCTCACCACCTTCGTAGCCCTTCTCTGGACACGCTCCAGGGCCTCGATGTCCTTCTTGTAGTGAGGGGCCCAAAACTGAGCACAGTACTCGAGGTGCGGCCTCACCAGAGCAGAATACAGGGGGACGATCACCTCCTTGGTCCTCCTGGCTACACTATTGCTGACACAAGCCAGGATGCCATTGGCCTTCTTGGCCACCTGGGCACACTGCCGGCTCATGTTCAGGCAAGCATCAATCAGCACCCCCAAATCGTTTTCCTCCACACAGCTTTCCAGACATTCTGCCCAAGCCTGTAGCGCTGCATGGGGTTGTTGTGACCAATGGCCTCACGTTGAGGCAAGGGAGGTTCAGGTTGGCAATGAGGAGACATTTCTTCTCAGAAAGAGCACTCAGGCACTGGGATGGGTTGCCCAGGGAGGCGGTGGAGTCCCCATCCCTTGGGGTGTGTAAGGAAAGGTTGGATGTGGTGTTTAGGGACATGGTTTAGCGGTGACATTGATGGTAGGGTGATGGATGGACCAGATGATCTTGAAGGTCTCATCCAGCCTTTATGACTCCGTAATGACCAGACAACCCGTTCCAGGCTCGCTGCTCGCAGCCTGGCTCCCGAGTAGGGCTTTCCACGGCGTGCAGCCGCGGCCCCATAGCACCGTCTTCCCCCCTGTGCCTTCCCCGGGCGCCCCGCCCGGCGCCGCCGGGTTACGGGCGGCTGCGCCCCGGCCGCCCGGAGGAGGCGCTCGGCGCCGGCCCTGCCACCGGGCGGGACCCGGCCGCGGCCTTCCCGGGCGTCGCCGGCCCGGGTCCCGCTTCCCTCAGCGCTCCCGGCTCCCCTCTCCCCGCAGCGGGATGCGCTCGGAGGCGGCGCCGCAGCCGGGCGGGCTGGAGCGGTTCGCCAGCCCGGGCAAGGGCCGGGGGCTGCGGGCGCTGCGGCGCTACGCCGTGGGGGAGCTGCTCTTCGACTGCCCGGCCTACACCGCCGTGCTGGCCGTGGGCGAGCGGGGCAGCCACTGCGACGGCTGCTTCGCCAGGTAGGGCGGCGGGACGTGGGGGGAGGAAGCTGGGGCGGCTGAAATGAAAAAAAGTGAAAATAATCTTTTATTTTATGTTGGTGCCTCCCCCCCCGGCTCGCCGTGGGAGCAAAGCTTGCCTCCCCTGCAGCGGTGCCGTGGGGAAAGGCGGTGCTTCAAGCTGCTCGCTGAAGAGGTCCGGGAAAGGAGGGAGAGCAACAACAACAACAACAAAAAAAAAATAAAGTTGGGCTGTGGCTTGTAGGCTCGCATCCGCGAGGATACAGGGCTGACTTCTTGTGGGATGTTGAAGCGGATCGCTCCGGTTTGGTAGCGGCTCCCATTTTGATGCGGGTTGACAGGGGAGGAAGGGGCTGCGGCTGCCAAACTCAGGCGTTGGGTTTCCGTGCTGCGAGTGCCTCATCCGTGTAGCGCTTCCTCCGTGCCCAAACCCGTCGTTGTTTTGGTGTTTTTAGGAAGGCCGAGCACAGGATGAGAGGCGAGGCTGGTCACCGCAGGGCCGCCAGCGTTTCCCAACCCGAGGCCCCAGCCTGCTGCTGCCTCCAGCTTCGCTCCCCGGCCTTGTGCCAGGCAGCCCGAGGGAGCCCCGCTGGTATTTCTCTGGTTGCCGCTGACCTCTCGATGACAGCCACTGAAGCAAAAAATATATTGGTTTTGGCTTATCCTCAGAGAGTTAGACACAGACACCACACCGTTGCTTGTAATTTTCAAAACCAGTAGGGTTGTTTTGTTTTTTTTTGCAAGCCCGCTGAGGAAGCGCAGTGCCTGACTGGTTGTAACTCAGCACCTGGTAGTGGGTGCCCCTGTGAATGAAAACCACTGTTGGGCTTTTAGTCTCGTTATCAATAAGTGAGTACTGCCTGCGTGTGTAGGCTGAGAAGCTGAGCAAAGCATATAATTACTACACTCTAACAGGTCTTTTCGCCTCTTGTCCTGTCAGCTCCCTTATGCTTTTCATTTTCTTTTATCTTGATCTTGTCCATTTTCTTTCAGCTTTACATCACCTACTTATATTACCTATTCACTTTACTCACTTTCTCTCGTTGCACATGGGCACCTAGTGAAGCCAGGGAAATAAGTCCCATTAATTCAAAAATACTGTAGAACTGAGATGATTTCCCCTTCCTTCACACCTGGGACTTTAGCAAGCCCCAAAGTTGTTTTTTTTTTTTTTTTTTTTTTTCTTATAGTCTCTAACCATAAATTCCCTTTTGTCAAAGAAACTGGCTGTTTGCGTGTCACATCCAGCAGATTTCCCTCTGGAAGGAATACTTTACATTCTCAGTTGACATGGAATAATATTGTAGTGATAATAGTTAACTAAGAATACTTAGGTCTCAGGGAATGACCTTTAAAGATCATCAGGGACAGTGTATTTCAGTGCTGCTTAATCTCTGTGCCAGCTTTTTCCATAGAGTTCTGGAGGAGCACAGTGATCAGGGAAAACACACCCAATGCAGTAGTCCCAAACCTATTTCACTCCGGAGCGATGTTCCTATAGAAGGAAAAAATCTCAGTGATGTGTGTAACTGGATCTGTCTGTGCTCAGAGACTGTATCTGCTCCTTGTTGCACTGCAACTGAACTAGAAATAAACTTGCATATATAACCAAAAAAAGGGCCTGATTTGAACTCTATTCATTGAAATTGCAGGTTTAGGAAGGTTGTGGGGCCAGCCCTGGTCTTGGAAAGAGACACTTTTCTGTGCCATCATAAACCCGTTGTAGTAAAATTGACAGATTGAGACTCGAAAGATGTATTTGTGTCTGGTGATATTTGTTACTTTAAATAGGCAGCTGCACTAGAGGTACGTGCTGTCAGCCAGCAGTTGTGATGTTAGCCTGCCACACCCATGTCTTCACTGTCTGCTTTGCCAGAACAACCAGATGATGTCGGGGCTCCCTAGGCCTTACGGACTCCACATGACAGTGACCTCTGTGAAATGCTGTTCGCTGTCATGTTGGATGAGGACACTTGCCCTTGTTTTACTCAAATGTGCACCTTATAAAAGCTCCCTCAGTTTAAGACAAATTTTGTTGCAACTTATACTGGGTGTATATACATTTTAAATTATTTGGTACCACAGAAATCTCTAATGTCACATTAAAATGTCACATGTTGTATAACACATTGTATTTTTGATAGGACCTGCTACAGCACATGTACCTTGAAGCAGAAAAGGACCTTCATTTTGGCAGTTCCCTGTGCTGGGATACACACAGATATTAAAAAGTGCAAGCCTTAGGTGACCTTAGAATACACAGCTGTCCCAGGACAGGACAGGATAGTAAGAAGCTGTGTGGTGACAGATGATACAGATTATTTCGTATTTTAGCATGTTTTCTTGGTGTTGGGAGGTGGTTACTCACAAAGCAGCAGTCATGCTTTCCGTGGCCAGATGGAGAAGGAGTAAAACTGGAAGAGCAGAAGCAAAAAGTTAGTATTGGTGAGCAACTATATGGAGCAACAGGGAAGTTTTGAAAATGAGGAAAAGTTAGCTATAGGTATACAGCTTGGAGTGGCAAAAAATGTTACCGTCAGTCCAGCAGCATAGAATCACACATTTCCAAACCTGGTAATTTAAGACAACAGAGTGCTTTTGCATAGTAACAGATGTTAGGGAAAAAAAGCTTTTGAAACTCTAAACAAATCAAAATGGTGTCTGCTGTCCAAAGGCAGAAGCTGTGTTTTTTTGAAGGAAATACAATTTTTGGTGAAATGTCGTGCTGTACTTGGATGATTGTGGTGTTATGAGATTAGTCCCCAGTAAGTGGTGCATCTCTGTTAGTGATACAGGACACACTTGTATTTCGCTCAGCTTTATTAAATAGAATAACTTCTGTTTTCTTTTTAAGGAAAGAAGGATTGTCCAAGTGTGGAAGATGCAAGCAGGCTTTTTACTGCGATGTGGAATGTCAGGTATGGCAATGCAATTTGTGAGGATGCTGAACACAATTTTTTTGTTTGTGTGGGATTGATAGCCTCTAATTGTAATTCTTGGTAATGGTAGGCCAGGCAGCTTCAACATCCGACAGATGCTGACCATGGAGTTGTACACTGGACAATTACAGGATTTGGACGTGGTCTGCGTGAGTCTTTCAAGATCAGTAGCTCCAGGGCTTGGTACCACTGAGACTTTGATTAGAGCTGCCTGTCAGCCCACTAATTATGTCTGTATTACTTCTTTTTTTAAGCACAAACCAGATAATTTAACATTAACTTACTAAGCTGGTAGGAGAGTCTGTGTCTAAGGAAAAAATCAAATCACTAAATATCTATATTAAGATCTTAAGGGCCTTCTTTTTAAAGAATCTTTGCAAATATTTTGGGTGGCTGCAACTGACAGTAGACAAAACCATTTCAAAACTACCATACGTCCTCTCTAAATCATTTATTCTGGCATTCTTTTGTATGCTTTGTTTTTTAAAAGCCTAACAAAGTAGAATATAAGTGTGCACCAGAGTGGAGCAATATGAAGACTTCCAAAACATTTGTTTTAATTACATTTTTACTTATTGGAATAGGTATCTTTCAAAAAATATTTTTTCATGATCTAGTACCCTGAATGCTTTTATTTCAAGACTGTATCTTATTCTTCCATTGTGCAAGTTGTAATGTTTCCTTCTGTTGCCTCCCCCACCTTCCAGCTTTCCTACACTGCCTTAGTGAGTTGTGAGTGAAACAAATGGCCTTTTTGGTTTTGAGGCAGCATTTGGACTCACAATGCTTTCAAGAAATAAGTCTTTTTTACTGTATTTTCAGTATTGAAAGAGCATCAGCCAGCAGAAGCACTGAGAAGAAAGGAAACATTTACTGTGTGAGCATTCTTAAAACCCTTGAGAGAAGTCTGGAAGAGTTTTTAAAGACAGTGTAGTGAAAAAACATGATTCATTCATGAGAAATGCTTACTTGGAAGAAATGCTTCCATTTGACATTATTTGTTAGCAAGCTTATAACTAGGTGAGGGAAAGCAATACTTTGAAAATAAATTATTTTGCTGTTTAGCACTTTCTATCTGAGATTCTGAGTTTGTTCTCTTAGCGTACAAGAGAAACAGCAATGGTTTGTGGCTCACAATGGTTTGAGAAGCAGATAATTGTCATTGCAAGGTTTACTGAAGTTGGAAAGCTCCTGGTTTGTGCCAGGAAATACAGCAAGTGGATACCATGGTGGAAGTAGTCAGTCTTACTTATAAATCCTTAGTTGATGTAACATTGTCTGCCATGTTTTGGGCCTTTCTGAGTCAGCCTTAGGAAATTTGTGAATGTTGCTGAGATTGAACTCTTTGACATTGTTTCAAAGTTACCTTCGAGCATAATATTCTCTGGAAATTGGTCTCCACTGACTGTATGTGATGCACAGACAATCTGCACTGTATCTTCATCCCTGGCTTGTTCAAAGGCACTTTTCAGCAGTTCAGCAATTCTTGGTCAGAGCCAAAAAGGACATCTTTGCTTGATACTGCACTTGTAACTCTGGCATGTACAGTAAATGTTTCCCTTTTGCCTCCATGGATGCAAGACTTCATGTGATGCTAGTAAGGGCAGGGCTGTACTTGAAAATTGTTGTGTCATTGTTCATTTGTTTTTTATTTTTAGTTAATTTTCTCTGTAAATCCACATCTTCTTTGCTTAGTTCAGCTAGAAATTATATGTACCCTAACAGAACACGGTACAATGTCAGTGTTGGTTAGTCCCTTGTTATTCTAATAAAACTCAATGCAGTTCAGTCTGAGAACTGTTCACTGCATGATGCATTCTGTACAGGATGGAATAACAGTTTCTTCTCAACTTACTCTCTTCTTAAAGACTGGCTACACCATAATTCATTTAAAGGATTTTTTTCTAGTGGTGAGGAGAGGTGGATCAGAAGGAGATGAGAAAGGTGCAAAGTGTGCAGCAGGCAACAGATTCTTTGGATGTCTTTTTCAGAATAATAAATTACATAATTGCAGACATCTTCCTTACTCTAGAGTACGTTTCGACTGAGCAAGTTGTGTTGTTTTTTTTCCCTGTCATAATAACATGGTTCTTGAAAGCAAAGATATCAACATTGCACAGATTTCCTTGAAGGCATCCTTTGGACTGCTCTCTGACACCGTACAATAGCCTTGTTTTGAGGTTCTTAAAGCACTTTCCAAGCATTTAATGAACGAAGCGTCACAACAGTGTCTGTGGTATTTCTCTTGCTGCAAATGGGGTATAGATGCACAAATATGCACTGACTTGCTGACACAGATGGTAAAAGGGTGCATCTCCTGCCATATGGCCAGGCATTTAGCACATAAAATCCTGCGTTGCAGTGTGATTTCTTTGCCCTGCTCACCAGGGAGGGGTAGCGCTGAGGTGTCAGGGTTTGATCCCAGGGGAAGACAAAGCCTTGCAGTTGTGTAGGGGCTGATCATTTTTGGGCTCGCTCTGGGCCTGGTGCAGATATGCACCCATTGGCTGTTTTGCTCTATTATTTTGCTTCTAAGACATATAACCTTAAGTCTGATCTGTGTTTGCACAGGCACGGGTTCAGTTGCAGATGTGGGGCATGTGAGAGTGGAAGTCATCTTCGCTGCCGGACCTTGCTGCCTTGATTTTTCAGTGGGTCGGGTGGGTGCAGCTGAGGATGTAGCCTGAGTTTGCTGCTGCTTTCCTTTTCCAGCCCCTAATCCAGTTCTCCTTTTAAAAGGGTTTGTGAGTTCCAGCTGATTCGTACCAATTCTGCTCTTCACGATTGGCTCCTCAAAGCCCAGGCCTGTTATTATAGTAGTGGCTTTCAGACCCCATCTGCAGCTGTTCAGGTCTTGACTTCTTAAATTATAATAATTTTAGTCAAACAGCAGGAGACCTGTGCTTATCTTTTCTCCTCAGAAATTAGCTGCTGAAACACTCTGAAGAGAAATGTTTTAAGAGGGTTATGTGGCTGCAATTGTGGAACTGGTGAACTTGAACCAGCTACTGGAGCTCCTCTTTCTGTTATTACACATAGCTATTATTTATCCCAGACAGAGTGGAGATCAGCTAGCCAAAGTGCAGGAAGAGATGTTTTTGTCACGACTTTCCGCATTTGAAATACGTTTTGCATCAAATGTTTAGGGGTTATTCTTAACATGTCGTGTTAAAGAGTGTTGTAGTTGGTATTTCCGGAGTAAGGGAAACGGGTATTTTTGTCAGCTAGTAAGCCTCAAACTGGAGTTGGAGATCTGGGGGTGGCACTGAGTGGGTGTGTCGTAAATGGGACCTTGCAGAAATTGTCCAGTCCTCTTTAGCAAGCTGTAGGAGACACAAAAATCTTGCTGTCGCAATTCTGAGCAAGAGGAATTTGAACCGCAAGGCCCTGGTTAAGCCTGCCATTGGCAAGAGTCCATTCCTCTGCCCAAAAACTTTGTTCTGGGTAATTTTTTTTTTTTGCTAAATGTCTCCTGTCTTCTGAACATTAACCCATGGAAGTCAAATACTCTCTCTGGCCCAGAACTCAATAAATGGTGGTAGGGAAGGATGTGAAGGGTGTGTGAAACTCCTGCCTTTGCTGCTTGATGAAGGGCTGTGTGGAGAACTGTACTGGAACATGTCAGGGATCAGGAGATGCCTCACTGGAATTCAGTTAGAGACTAGGATACCATTGCAGCGTAACCAGGTTATGAGCATTTGAAGAAGTGGGCTTAACCCCTACACTGGCTTGTCAGGCATTTCTGTCAAGTATTTATGTGTGTTTGTTCTTGATCAGGTGAAACACAACAGGAAGTTTACATCCTACTGAAAAATTCCATGTGAGAAAGGAGGGGCCAGGAGATTTGTTTGGGCTTGAGTCTTATTCTTTGAGAATTACGTGTCTTTTTTTTAATTTATGCTGAGATATATGTCAGCGTTCTGGGAATTAATCCAGTAGCCCTGGACAGTGGAATCATTTTGAAGAACTCGATGGAGAAGATTGTTTCCATGCTTTGATGTGAAAAGCACAAGCTTTGAAGAGCTTCCGTTCCAAAAATGTTGTCACTTACTCCTAAACGAAGGGAAAAAACACTGAGGGTGTAATGAAAATAGGAAGAAAATACCATTAATGCAGCATTAGGGATTCAACTAGAACAATGCTACCTGTTATAATTCACACTACTTAGAGAAAACCGTGGAAGAGAATGCAAAATACAGTCCTGCTGAGATCGCAGGGAAAGCTGCTGTCACGGGGTTTCCATCCCAGGTATTACTCAGTCCTCAGTGCTCTCTCTTCTTGTAGTGGTTCAGGCTTTTATCTCCTTTCACACAATTCAGCCGTATCTTGTCCCTTTAACCTCCCTACTAGTTCACATAACTCAGTGTGATTCTGCCTGGGGAAGGATTTTAATTAGCAATGCGTCAAGAAGAAAGGGAACAAACGGGTCTTTCAAAACACTGCTTTGAGACATGCACGGGATTCTGCATTTGATTTTGTTTTAGCAGGTAATCTCTCCTGTTTGTTTAACCGGCGTGTAGGAGTGCTGGTGGTACAAAACTTGAGCTTCTTTTCCTTCCCTTCTTGCACGCCCAGAAAAAAGGTTGAAGCTGGCAGGTGGTGCGGGTGCACCAGAAGGGGTGAGAGACGAGGCCTTTACTTTGCAAACCTTAGCGTTAGGGGTCCTGCGGATTCCTAAACAAAGACTATCAGGAATTTTCCAGAAAGAGTCTTGGGGCATACATAGGAAGGAAGCCTCTGGGGGGGATGCATTTTGTAGTGTGACAGCTGTAGGACGGTTGCGAGTGTAATTTCACATGACATGATTGCAGCGTAATGTACTATTTTAGTTTGCCTGGTCTGCACGGCCGTGTCCTCTTAGAACAGCTACGCTTTAGCTCTTTTCAGGCAGCCTGTGCACTGTTTTTTAGGGGAGAAATACCATCCTGGGGTATTTAGGACGATGAGGCTGACGTTGTGAGGGGCTGAATACCCTTGCAACGTTGCACGGCTTCAAGTTCTGCATGAGGCTGGGGCAGGCATTCACCTTTCTTTTAATAATAGAATAAACTCCGACAGCTGCGTGTACCCAGGGCAATTAAACGTCCCTTTTCAGTGGAAGTATAACATCCCTTTTCAGCTTTCTGCAGGCCACAAGAAGCTTTTCAAGTTTTTACTTTCAGTCAATTAGAAATTTGTGGGATTTGTTGTGATTCCATTCCTCTGCTGCTCTTTACCACCAGTTTAAATCTGGTCTGGAAAAAAAACTAAAAATTGGTGCTCCCTCTACAGGCAGAAGACTGTGTGTTTATTCTAACACCGAAATATGTCTGGGGAGAGAGAGAGAAGTAAATAATTGCACATTGCTTGAATGTAGAAGTAAGAACCTGAACACACCTGAACAAAGATATAAAATGAAATTTCATGCAGTCTGGGGACAGCCCATGCCAAGCTCTGCTTGCCATTGCAGTGTTAATCTGATTCTGTGCTGATCTTTGAAACTTTCAGTTGCTCTGGAGGAACTCTGTAGGGGTGCAAAAAGCCAGTGGCTTGTGCTCTCCCTCCAAATTTTATCGTATGCAGAGCTAGGAGTATACTGTACGTTCTTAATGGAAATGTGTTTGTCTTTGTAAGTATGTTTTTGTTGCCTATCTGTACTCTTATTCTACAATATTTAAGGAAAAAATCTGGTAATTCTATTCAGTAAGTCTGGTTTTGACCTTACATATACTCATTCTTAGTGATTGTGAATCCATTGACTTCAGACACATTACTCCTGATTACACCAGGGTCGTGTCATAATGAGGGGCCAAGGTATTAAATGGAAATGAACCCAATAAAGCCATCAAGCTCAGACCTACTCTGTCCTCACATGCTTGATCTGAACAATAAGAACTGGTGATTTATAAATCATGTTGTCTGTTTGCTTCTTCACCATTTAATTCTTTTTTTCCGTTGAATAAATGAAGATGTTCTGACCTCAGCTCATCCCTTGTGAATTTGTTTGAAAAAAGCAGGATAGCTGTACCCCTCCAATGTGACTCAAGCTTTTGTTCAGAATTAGTGAGCGTCATCTTATTTTTTTAAAGGAAACACATTTTACTTGACCTCCAGGATCTGGCGGGACTTGCTGTATCCTCTTTTTCATCACTTTATCTTCACGGCCTATTTTTTGACAAATATTTTTCTACCTTTGCAGAAGGAAGACTGGCCAATGCACAAGCTGGAGTGTTCTGCCATGTGTGCTTTTGGGCAGAACTGGAATCCCTCAGAGACTGTGAGGCTAACGGCGAGGATCCTTGCCAAACAGGTGAGCAGAAGGCTGGGCTGGGGAGGTGCATTCCTACTCCGGGTGCCAGGGAAGGCAGGAAGATGAAAATTGACCTACAGTAACTGTCCCCAGCAAAGCACATGCCTGCTGGCTTCCTGTGTACAGGGGGGTGTAATACAGAGCACGAACAGCTCAACCAGAGCACCGTCAAACCGCTGCAGCAGTGTCAAGGCCATCCTGGTAGTCCAGCTGCAGACTGATGGGGAGACAGTAAAAGGCCAGTGAGATTTTAAGCTGCACAGCTATAGCTTGTCACCAAGGTAATGGTTGAACAGA
The DNA here is from genome assembly GCF_964035555.1 of Netta rufina. Taxonomy (NCBI): domain Eukaryota; kingdom Metazoa; phylum Chordata; class Aves; order Anseriformes; family Anatidae; genus Netta; species Netta rufina. The sequence goes on from NC_140125.1 coordinate 20,662,471, forward strand.
GTCCAGTGAAGTTGACTGGTAAGTTTCACGATGTGCACGGCGTTTCAGCCTCTGTTCTGGTAGGTGGGAGCTCATGGTGACGTGTGGAACAGCACCAAAGCCGTGCTGGTGGCAGAGAGAGAAGAACGAGCCTTGGTGGTGAATGTGGTTAAATCCTGAGGTTAGGTGTCTGCAGGCACAAACATCTTCATGAAGCAGTTGCCTGCTGTCTGTTTTTCAGCTATAACTCTGTAGCACTGTACTCTATGCTGCCCTGTGCTTTTGTGAGTCAGAAACACCTCTGAGACACTCAGGTGTCAATGTTTACCTTTACTGGAGTTAACTGGTAAAAAATGGAGACTGAAAGAGAAACCTCAGGCCCTTGGTCCTTGGCAAGAAAGAACGTTAGTAGTAAGGCAATGAGACTGCAATGTCAACCACTGTTTCAGCATTCCTCACTGTATGGAAACTGAGGATAACGTAGGTCCTTACAGCAAGGGAAAGGATCCAGGAGTTTCAAGGTTATTACACTATGTGTCTTTGTAGAGCTCTGAACTCTCTCCGCAAAAACAAATCCTCTTTGAAGCATATTTGTGTGATTGAGGTCTGCTTATGTGACAAGGGCGACCTGGATATTGTATGTAGTGAGGATTTTGGTGGCCTGCTGGGAAGGTAGCTGCTCCGCTTGCTGCGTGTGCCGATGTGTGTGTGAATGTATGTGTGTGTGACTTAATTAAAGCATGGTTTAGTGGTGATCCACAAACAAAATCGAATGTTTAATGACAAAAAGTCATTGGAATAAATTTGTGCTTTTATTGCTTACAGGGAGGGGGGAGAACCCTACATGTCATATAAAAGCTAAATATGCAAACCATAGTCCCTGAACCTCAGCTGCTGGGCCACCTGCAAAGCCATATTTAATGGCCAAGATTACAAAGAAGTGGCCTTAGGCCAACAATGGAGCATTGCTTTTGAACTCTGTCAACAGTCAGTTTATTCACTTTCCTCAAAGCAAAGCCTGTCTCCTGCCTGCTTGCTATTGTTAGCAGCTTTCTGGGTGTCTAGAACAAAGCAAATGACATATTTAAAATACTGTTCAGTTTATGTATATAAATTTGATAGGAGTTAATCTTTGGCTGCCTAATTTGGTGTAGAGCGAATATTGCTGTGGCTTTACTAAGGGCAGTCCATTTAACCCATTGCTGGTTGACTTCTGTAAATTCCATACATGTGTGGATTTGAGTTATTGTTTGACTTACAGGTAAGAGTTCCCCGCTTATAAAGAATAGACAAAAGTGCCTAATTAAAAACATTAAAGTATTTTCTTGTTGTTGCCTTTTTTTTTTTTTCCTCCTTATTGCTAGAAAACTCACCCTGAAAAAACACAGTCAGAGGAGCTGCTTGCTGTAAAAGAGTTTGAGTCACGTAAGTAAAAAAGGCTTGCAGGTAAACAGAGGCAGTTATTTATATTCATGTTTGCTTTATCCCTTTCTCCCCCTTCATCAAATCCTTTCAGAGCATCTGACTTTTTTTTTTTTTTTGAGAAAGGGGTAAACAAAGAGAATCGTGGTTCCTAGTTTTTTTAAAAGTGTAGTGCTCTTATTTCTTCTTCTCTCTTTTTTTTTTTTTTTTTTCCACCCTTGGCTGCTTGTGGGGGTTGTGAAACAAGGGTGAAAACGTAGACAGAATTAATTATGTAGCATACATCCATCTCATGGCTTTTCTGGTACTCTAGTGTCTTTTGAGAATTGTAATGTTGTAAAATTAAAATAGCTGGTATTTGTTACCAGGAGGCATAAAATCAGAGACAGCACAGTTGCTTGATGGTGACAGTGACTAAGGGGCTAATTGCAGAACCCTCTGGACTGTGCTTCGATATCTGTCACTGCCAGTCAAATCTGACATGTTATATATGATTGTGTTGAAATTCCATGTCCTAAGTGCTCCAAAATAATCCAAGGAAGGAGATGAGGCAATGGCTTGCTTTTAACTGGAAGGCTACTCTTCACGTCCTGTGAGGCAGTTAGAAATTGAGCAACTAGGGGACCAGTAACTGTCCTGGCATAGTTTTCACTGGGCTGTCATTTCTCTTGGTGCTGGAGGCAATATACAAGGAGACAATAGGTTTGTGTGTTCACAGTTCTCACTGATGGCTTCCAAAACCCTTTGTAAAATGCTGAATAAATGCAGCCATTGCTAGAACCTGAGGTAGCAGAGTAACCAAATACAGCAAAATTACAGCTTTATTTGCTTCCTGTACGAAAATTTCCATCACAGCTCTTGAGACAGCTGGGGAAATAAGGGGGAAAAGTGCCAATGTTTGACTTTGCCTAAGGCAAGGATAATTTTCACAGGTAGGTTAGTAAGTGTGAGGTTGAGGAAGATGGGTAAGTGCTGAAATAATTTCTCTGTATTCTTCTGTGTTGCAGTGTGTCTTCAATCATGTATTAATTTGGGAGCTAAAAGGCTGAAGTGTTTTGTTTTTCTTTTTTTTTTTTTTTTCTTCTGTTGCAATGTCTCCCTTGTCCTCTAGGAGCCCTTGTTTTGTTTCTTTTTTTTTTTTTTTTTTTTTTTTTTTTTTGCTAGTAAGATTGCCCTTACTCTTTCTGTCCTTTGACTTTCCTCTCACCACACCTTTGCCATGTTCAGGAGTAGTCTTACTCTTCATAACAACCTTCACAGGAGAGGAAAAGGCACATGGCTTTCATCTGGAAGCTGTAATCTATTATTTCTGGCGAGTCCTAATTATCATCAAATTGTTGCATTTAATTTCTCCCAATATTTTTGGTGACCCTCAGATCTGCTCTTACAAATCCTTTCCCCCTTCTTCCACTGTTACACACCCTTTTCTCTTCCAGCATGTATTTCTCTCTGCTGGTACTTTGAGCTGGTACTTTTAGGTCTGTATGAGGACCTTTCCTCGTGTAAAACGTGTTTTAAGAAGTGTGACAGCAAGGGTAACTTCATACCACAGTAGATGGGACCAGGTAGCTCGTAAGATTGGGGCAGGCTGCTCACAGTACCCACAGTAGATGTGTTTGTAGAGGGCCTGGGGTTGCTCATCTGCTCGCTGAGTTTAACAAACGCCTTTTAAACAGTGTAACGCTTTGCCCAGCAAAGATAAATTCATGTCCAATTACCTGCTAATATAAAGGTGTTAGAAAATGTTTTTTAATCTTGCATGTTCTTGTACTGCACGTGTGGCCTTGGCAGAAGAAGCATCACATTTGTGGAAGAACAGATGCTTCTTGTGGTACTTCCAAGCAGCTTTTCCTTGAGGGGTTTCTGTTTAAGTCCAGGCTTGTTCTAACTTAAGCCTTGCTGCTGTTCGTGGGGAGAGTTCCTGTTACTGAACTGGAATGTATTCTTTGTCCACAGACCTTGACAAACTAGACAATGAAAAGAGAGAGCTGATTCAGAACGACATTGCTGCTCTTCATCACTTTTATTCAAAGCACATGGAGTTCCCTGACAATGCTGCCCTTGTAGTTCTCTTTGCACAAGTAAGTTGGCCAGATCACAGTCTGCTTAGGTTGGTGGCACTGTAGGAGTTCTGCCTTTCTAAAGAGGCAAAATCTTAATGGCACTGGAGGTGAGAGCTCTTTGCTTGTTTTGGGGAGAGCTGAGTGTGCTTGATGGCAAAGGTGCACTTCTGTGGCCAGAAGCAGCTGGACATCTCCCATTTCAGTAGCGAGGGGAGAGATTCTTGTCTGCAGACTTCTTTATGAGGTGCTTCTTAAACATTGAAGAAAAGGAGAATCAGCCCATAACAGACCCTGTAAAGTTAGGCTGTGGGCCAAGCACAGCGCAGCTGCTGTTGGACATACACAGAAGGCTGCTGGGTTGAGACCCTGTGAAGGCAGAATCCTTCTTTCGGGCTTCCTTTGTGGAAACCCTTGCTGGTCAGGCCATCGTTGTGTTTGACCTTCACAGGGAGTAAACTTCAGAGAACTGGGAAGAGCAGACTGAAATTTTATCTGATGTATGGCTTTTAAATACAACCAGTTGGCTTGGTCATCTGGAGAGGCGAAAGAAGGCAGGATGTCTTGGTAGATAAGTGCACCTCTTTTCTCTCACCTGATTTTCATCCACATCTAAACCATACGTAGTGGGTGGAATAACACCAGTGAATGCTGGAAGATGCATTTTCTTCCTTTTCTCCTGTACTTCAAAATAAGCTAGTTTTATAATAAAACCTCTGAGTAAAAAGTTGGAGACGTGGATAAATATTGACTGCTGTAATGAATGCTGAGATGACACTACCCTCTGCACGTAGGCAGGCACATATCAGTAAGGAGGCACCATTACTATTACCTTAATACTGCTGCTGTTGTGCTGTAGGGGAATAATTCTTCAGTATGTTTAGCATCTGCTCATCGTGCATTTAGTTGTTCCAAGCTATACATTTCCCTTTGAGTACGTTTTTTTTATCTGTTTTAAAGATTTTGGAATTTATATTCGTTAGAAAGGTACTCTGAAGAAGTTTGTGCATTCAGTTTCTCACACTGCTTCTGTGTATTTTTGCGAGATGTAGCCAAAATCCCCCAAGAGTTAAGTTATTTTGTATAAAATGAGTTTCCCTTCACGTCCTGTCCTGGACCAGCTCCACCAGATCATGGTACTTCGACTGCTGGGAGCTGCTGACTCCTAGGTCTGGTATTCCATCCAGTCTTCCCTCTGGGTGCTTAATGTCACCTTCAGGTGTCACCTTGAGTTCATCTCATTACAAGGCAACTATCTGTGACTGTGGACATTGATTTATTTATTTATTTGTTTATTTTTTGAACTAAAACCTCTAAAGATCATCTGGATGTTCCTCAAAGGTGTTTTACAGGACACAACCTTTTGAGGCTTTGGCTCTAGCACACATTTTTCTGGAAGAGGAGGCATGTCTCTACTTGATACATACAGACACGTTTTATAATAATTAGTCAACCCAAGCTAAAAGCAGTAGTTGGATATGGTGATGCTCCCTTGTTTTGCTTCAGCAGTTTCTCTGGCCCCATGGTGTTTACTTTGCTGCTTCATTCATTGTTCTTTCCTCCCGTGGCACAGAGCAGTTATTTGAGACTATGGCACCTCTGACTTCTTGTGCGCTGCTTCTTGTGGGCTTGGTGTGGTGTTGCTGCTTACCAACACAGCTAAGGCAGAGCTGGTCCTCCTGCATGGAGCTAAGATTCTTCTCCAAACCGTCCTAGTCTTTCCTAGTCCCCAGAGAGAAGAGAGCACTGCTACCGTTCCACTCTCTTCTGTCCCTGTGGAATTTAACACTTGAGACTGTGTCACTTTTTACCTTCTCAGTCTCATCTCATCATATTCTTTAAAAAGTTTCCCTCTTGTCTCAAGTTCTAGCGTCTCATCCTTTCCTCTCACATCTTTTTGTCCTCTGTTCCACCACTGGGAACAACCTTGAGCTCTACTTCTCTCACTTAAGTCTCCTGCTCCCTCTGCATTGCCTTTTTTAGTCATGCATTCCTCTGGTGAAAACAGGGCTATCTCATCCCTTCTAATTGTTCCTCATGTGTCATTTCTGGTATGATGCACTCAAGAAGTGGGTTGTCTCTGGCTTGCTGGAGGGGAGTTGATGATAACTCACGACATATTTTTAAATATTTTCCCGTGATTCAGAACCACCAAGCTGTTCGCTGTGTCAGCCTTTGTAGCCTTATGTTCTTACTTGCTGTTGATACGATCTTTCTCTCCTATTGTTTCTGTATTCAGCAATTACATTTTGGTTTGGGTTCAGGTATGCTCACGCGTTGGCTAGCGCAGTAGCATGCTCATCTTGGGAGACAAGGAGCCTTTGGATGCTAAAAATAGAATGAAGATCAGGTAAAGATACCAAAAAGCACTGATGAGTGAATCAGAGAAACAGGATGCTTACCTGGAAACTCATCCTGAGCAATTCATGCCTGAGGGGTGGCTTTGGGAAGTACTTGTGCATTTCTAAAATTCAGTCTGACTCGCATGCCAGCTTGCAGAGCAAAACATTGCTGGTAGTGCTTGTTTTTAGCTCCTGCCCTTCCAGAGCAAGTCCTTACACTGTACTTGATTGAATGTGCCTTTGCCCATTATAGCTTCAGCTGGACTTACCATGTGACAACAGTTGCTGTAGTGCCTTTCTGGCACTGCTGTCAACATTTTGAGGATTGTAGGGAGATGCTGGTGAGTGTGGCTGGAGTTCTCTTCATGCTGGCACATATGTGACTTGCAGTGCAAATGGAAGAGGGTACTTGTTTGAGGTGCATTTAGGTGACACAAAGCTGAAACTCTGGTAAGATTCCCTTGAACTTAGTGAGAATAGAACAGGAGAAGACTTTAAAACCTGCTTGAATCTATAAGAAAGATACATGAACAAGCTTTTTGTCCTCTGATGAAATTAGTAATAGACTTCCTCACACATTTTTTCCTTTTCCTGTCCCCTTCTTTGTCTATATGAGGTTCCAGTCTTTCTTACTCCTTTTATTGCTCTTCATGTGTGCTTTAGCTGATACGTAGCTTTGACCGGATGACAGTGTCATTGTGCCAGGTCTCTGTAACATACACTCCTTCAGAGCTCTGTGCTGCCCTAGCCTGGCCGAGTTTGCTGCTGTCATCCCTGCCTTGTGCCTTGCATGTTTAGTTCCGCTGAGGCCCCTTACATGCAGCAGCCACGTGAAGTCTCCTTGCTCTCTCCGTCAGTGTCACACCTCACTTTGTGTTTGCAGCGGTCTGCTTTGTCTGACAGTGTTTGCAGCACTTTTTGCAAGCCTCTTTTCTCTTGATTGGCCATCCAAGGTGTAATCCCATAGATGTCGAGCCCTGAGCAGGCACAAGTATAGGGCTTTATAGTCCCGCACATTCCTCTGGATAGAGGAATTTGGTCCTCACTTCACTTTTTGAGATGTCATGTAGCTTCTCTGTACTGGTGAGGGGTAAAGAAAATCATAAGCAAATAGCTGCCACTGGCTTTGGAGTCTGAGAATGGGATGTGAGTGTGGAGCACTAAGCTGACCGGAGTCTGAGCTAGCCTCTCCCTCTTTTTCCTTAGGTTAACTGTAATGGGTTCACGATTGAAGACGAAGAACTCTCTCATTTGGGATCAGCCATATTCCCAGAGTAGGTTGAGTTTAATATGTTTTAAAATAAAAATAACTTACTTAAAAACAAACAGAAATTCTAATTATTTTTTCTAGATTTGTATTGAGATAAATTTAATCAAACATTTAATATTAATTTACATTTAATATTAATTTGTCTTGTTTAAAGTATGCTAACTAATAAAGTACAGCTAATGATTTGCAGCAGTTTTGCTTTAAAATCTGGTAAATTTGTTAAAATTGCACTTGCAATTTGTTTTGAAGTACTAAAGCTTGGATTGTGAACTACATTCAGGCTGGTAGGAAACAATGGCTTACTTAGCAGATTCTGGACAGGGACATCAAGTAATGATCAAAACAAAATGAAAAGGATTGCAGGTGACTTGCTGTATTCACAGCTTTCTGTTTTGGCTGGGTATAATCCTTCACCTGGTGTTCTCGGAACAACATCCCTTCTACCTTTGTTCCTTTGCAAACAGTAAATCCCTTTCATAAATTCTTTCAGCCTCCTCAGATGTTTTTAAAACTGCCATGCTTTATGTTGCTATGACAGTGGGAAAAATATGTACAAGCTCCTCAGCTTTACAAATAAACTGCAGATGTTAAGCGTTAACTGCAGTTCGGGAACTGGGGAGCACAACTCTCTCTGAGGCTGAGGAATCTTTCTTCTGCTTAAGTTGGTGCTTCCCACTTAGCTTTGGAGCAAAGGAGGATGGTTTCTGCCCCTGCTCTTTGCAAACCCCATGCTGAAAGCACGGCCACTTTGCTTCTGTCGACTTCCTCGCTAGGCATGGGTTATTAGCAGGTTATCTGTGCCGAAGCTGTCTGAAACTAAGAGGTGCCCAATTAGAGCAGGACCTGATCTGCTGCACACGGGTTAGGTAGTCCTTGCTTCACAGATCGTCCTTCTTTGGGAGGGTCTGTCTGCAGTTCTTATCCCTGACCTACAGACTGGAAATGGAGGCCCCAAAGTCCTGCCAAGGACCAGGGTCGTGGTGGGGAGAGAGAATATTAAACCAGGATCTTCTGGAATCACATCCAACACCTTTGGGAAGGCTCAGCATCCGAGGGCCACGTCCTTCCTACTTAGCAGTTATGCCCGTGAGCTAAGAAGACTGAAAACACAATTATTATTTTGGTAGAATGGAAGAGAAATAATTAAGATTATACATTTTATCTGAAATAAGCAACAAATTACTCTTCCAAGGTTGGTAGCGTGGCAGAGCGCTTTCCTCTAGCAGACTGAGTTTTTGTGTAACTTGTGTGCTTGTGCAACAAACAAACAAACCTCCTCCCTCCCACTTTAAACAAGGAGGTCGGTTGGTTGCACAGAAGCCAGCTAAAATGTTAATGCTGATCTTAAGTTATGATGCAGCAACTGACTGTTTTCCTGTACTTTCTTGTTTCTTTTTCATAAATGGGTTTCTCTTTCTGTCTCCTCTAAGGAAAACTGTCTGTCATAGGTGCCTAAATAGGTTGTGGATAGTTAAGCTGTGCAAATACCCCACCAGCTGCACTGTAGCACTCTAAGAATGGGAAAATTATAACTCGCCTCGTCCTGCAATAATAAGATCTTAAGATTGTAATGATTCATTAGCATAGCCTTTCTCCATATCATTAGGATAAAAACCAGCACAACAGATTTTCCCAAGATTACCTTGATGTTAAGCCTCAGTAAAAACAGCTTGCAAAGAGAGACTGACTCAGTCTTTCAGATGTGTTTGTTTTGTGAAGTGGTGCTTAACTTTCTGCCTGTTGCTTATGGTGAGGTGGAAAAAAGGTTTACTTTTCTGCTTTTACAGTGTTGCATTGATGAACCATAGCTGTTGCCCAAATGTGATTGTAACTTACAAAGGGACCTTGGCTGAAGTCAGAGCTGTTAGAGAGATTGAGCCTGGAGAAGAGGTGAGTGCACTATGTTTGAATGTACTACAGTGCTATGTATGCACGTGTCCTAAAAACAGGATCCGTCCTGCTTTCAGTCTTCATTCCAATTAGATGACAATTTAATAACAAGGGGGAAGGATCTCTTGTTTCTCAAAGAAGCCTAAGATGCTGTTTTAGAAAAGTTGGGTGGCTTTGGAGACCTGAAGTGATTCCAGGAGGCAGTATCCTATTTTGTGTTGAAACCAGGGAAGGGCACCTGCGGCAGTCACTTCGTATGCCAGCCTCTGTCTCAGTTTACCCACCTGTAAAAGGAGGGTTAATTTGCTGATATGTGGCTGCTGCTTTGAAATTTCAACATCAAAGAAAAGTGTTACTGCTGTAATAGTTCCCAGTATAATGGTAATGCAATTGAAGCCAGAATAAACAAGGTAAATGGGGACAGATAAGTCCTCTGACTTGAAAATCTCCTGTTTTGTGGATGCTCTGTCCAGTGATACCACCTCAGCAGCAGAGCATGGCTGTGTAGTCACAGAACCAGAGTGTGTTTTCAGCTGGAGCAATGCTGAAGAGTGGCCCCAGTAAACTTTCTCAGTCAAATATTGGACTTGACAGGGAGACTTCAGCAGCAGAGCTTCTTTTTGCATTATTAAGAAAAAATAAAAAAGAAATGAGGCAGAGCTGGGGAGGATGCTCGTGCATCCGCATGGGACAAAAATACCACATGTTCTCTTTGGGGATGGAGTTTGCATCGAGTTTCATTGGTGTCATTCACTAACGTTAACCTAGTGGGCAAGGTTAATCCTGGTCAAAATAAGTTCAGAGTTGATTTTGACAACTCTAACCAATTTCTGCAGTATGTAACAGTAGTTTGGGTGAAGAGTTGGGGTCGTTGTCCTGGATTGCAGCTGTTCACCCCTATGAGCAAAGCGAGTTTAATTGCTGGAGCCAGGGGTGACTCAGGTGAGCAACTTCTCTGCTGATAGTGTGATTTGACTGTGGTGTTGGCAGTCACTACATGTGCACTGTGGTAATGGACAGGGACCAGTCTCCGTTTTGGAGCTTTCCGGTGGAATTTCAGACATTCTCAGCATTTTTGGAGAGTACTTACAGTGAGAGGTGGAAATGAGCGTTTTATCTTGCTTGGTGTCTTTTTTTTTGGTTGAATTGAGTCTTATAAGCTGCATCAGTTCTACAGGCTCTCATCGCTTTTGTGCAGTTGCTCTTCTGACATGTAAGGATTTTTTAAAAGTGGACCAGCTACTCTGCCTGGGCTCTGTGCAGTCTTATGGGCTGTGTCTCCATCTTCAGGTCCAACGCAGCCACTGCGCCAGGAATTTTTGAAGTGTTTGCTGTAAATGCAGTTCTGCCTTTTGCGTGCTTTGAAAGCAGGGAAAGGAGGAGAGGAGCGTGGGGGAAAATGTGAGATCACACTGAGTAAGATTAGGAACATATGCAATGTGAAATTACACATACATTTTACTTTCAAATAACTGAAAATGAAGAAATGAAACTAAAATGAAACTAAAGCTGCTTCTCGGTCTGCAAAATGATCAACGGCAGCGTGCATATGGCATGTTTCTTGGGGGAGATGTCATTTAAAAACAGCATTGAAGGTAGTTGCAGGGGTTCTTTTCTGAAGGTCGTTGAAATGGAGGAACACTTAAGAATAGTGTATGTGAAGGGCCTTTAAAATGATCAAAAGCAGGTTTTCTTTGCTTTAAAATGTTGCCACTGAAGTAAATCTGATATTCATTCTCCTAGAACTGGAGCGCCGGGCCTCTCTTATTTTCAGAGATCTGAAGGTCTTCTCCCAAGTTTCTAAAGCTTCCAGTGGCTGCTGTTGCCCCAATTTTTGTCACTTTTCAGAAGGAAAAATTTGAGACTCCAGCCTCCAAAAAACCAGGCCACTGTAATTTTTTTCTAGGCTGGATACCTGAAATCATTATTTTACTTCTGAAAAGTCGGCATCTCTTTGTAGTTTGACAGGAGCCTGAGATTTATGGTGTGATAGCTTCCTTATCCACACCTGAATCTTGCTGTCCTGGGTTGAAGCCAGGGTAATATTTGAGGGAAATTCCATAATGAATAGAAAAGGAAACACTTCTCTGTCAGATTGCACTTGCAAATGGCAGCTCCTGATGCTGCCGAGAGGTTTGGAATGTGAGGGGGAAAGGCAGGGGAGGTGGCTGCAGGGATTCACAAGTTGTGTCAGTGTGTGGTTGTCGTGCTAAGTATGATTTCCACCGAACTGGCAGAGATAAATATATATATTTATACTGCTTTTCACTGGCTACTGTGTTTTTACTGTCTAGGTTTTTACCAGCTATATTGACCTGCTGTATCCCACAGAAGACAGAAATGAACGGTTAAAAGACTCCTATTTCTTCAGTTGCGATTGCAGGGAGTGCACTACAAAAGAAAAGGTAATAAAATTGGATAAAATGGATGTGAAATACGCTTCTGACTCTCAGGGCACTACCCAGGTCCTTAGATGTAATGTTCTATCTGATTCATTAAGTTTTGGAAAGTAGGATAATAGAGAGGAGACTTGGTTTGGGTTTTCTGTCTATAAGTCTTTTGCTACCCATTATTTCGTTAAGTGTAAATCATGACACGTCAGGAAGTTTCCTGTTAGATGCTTATTTAAAGTCGAGCTACAAAGAGAAGATTAATATTTTGATAGAAGTGGATAATTATATGGTGTTGACACTACCTGGCCAAAAGAATTTAGCTCAGGACTGAGTTTTCTCAGAAAACTACATGTTTTCTTGTTCCTCTCAGGGAACCTTGCTTGGAGCATTTCTGGGCTCCTGTTTGGCACAGAGTCCTGCTGCAGTCCCTGGTTGGGACATCCCAGTCCATTTTAGGTGACATTGTGTGATATTGCTGGGCAATTTGGAGACCCAGCAGCATCTGCAGAATGTGTTTTCCTGCAGTGGCATCATGCCAGTCTTGTCCTGGGCGACAGCCCCTCGTGGTGCACAGGCCAGGTCTGTGTTCAGGAGGCATCGCTTGGTGCCCTTCAGGGGACAAAGGCAAACATACAGACGGTGTTCCTTAAAGCAAGGTGTCAGTTACTTTGATTAGGAGAATTGAGCTTTGTGCTGCTCATCTGTCATTCCAGTCAAAGCAGGTTGTCATAATCCTGATCCTTATGTTCCAGATACTTCCCCCCACCCTTTCCTAAAGGTGTCCATTTAAGAGCTGCTTCCCAAACTGATCAGACAACCATCTCCTCCCACTAAACCGTGTCGTCTTTTGTAACTTTTTTTTTTTTCCAAATACTACCCAACATTCTCATTTGAGGCCATTCTGTTGATACTGTAGTTGTGTTTTTCCCCGCAGCTACCTTGATAATTTTTGCACTGAGTTTAATGAAGCCAGGATTTCATCCGTGATTTCTAAGAACATGGAATCACCTATCACTCAGCCTCCTTCAGTTCTGGAAAGAGTTCCCTATAGCCCTCTCAGCTGACAGTTGAAATCATAAAGGATGAAAGAAATCTAGCAGCAGTGTGAGGCTTAAACAGCAAAAGATTGTCTCCAGATCACAGCTGACTCTTCATGAATTTGTAAGGTAGATAGAAAAATAAGAGTAAATGGAGCTGTCCAGCAGAAAGCTGGTATATTAACAACAAAATGTGTGGAAATGTGTTTTTGTCTGCAGATATGAAGGATACTCTTCTCTATTTAATATCATGCTATGTTCGACTGAGCTATCACATTGTAGAAGGCCTAAGGTACTTGGGCTTTTCTAGCCTTAAAACTAAATTTATTTTAATCCTTAATCTCTTAGAAGCAGTGAAATTTCCTATGCAAAACTGTTTCCATCACAAAATTGAAAAGCTTTTGAATCTTTCAGAAAAGAAAGGGACCTCATGCAAGTAGAGAATGGCAAATGAACTGGAAAGCAGAGCGTTCTAGGATTCCCAGCCAAGGCTTTAGAGAAAATTGCAGGTGCATGCTGTACCCTTGTTTTTACACTTTGAGGAGCTTAAGTTCCCATCTGTGTCTTTTTATTAATTTTGTGCAGCAGATGCACCTTTATTTGTAGGCCTTGGAACCTGCATTTATGACATCCACTCTGTTTCCTTCAGGATGAAGAGAAACTGAAAATCCGCAAGCTGAATGAACCTCCGTCGGCAGAGGCAGTGCGGGACATGATCAGATACGCCAGGAATGTGATCGAGGGATTCAGGCGAGCCAAGCACTACAAATATATCCTTTGTCTCTCTGGCTTGGTGCGGGACCTAAAAGCTCACCTGCTGGTTGCTTCAGGAGTACCTGCAGGAGAAGTGCTGACCTCTAGAAGTTAAACGTGCCTCTGCCCTTCCCGTGTCTGAGGGGTTCTTCCCGCAGACAAGGGGCAGTTTAACTCTGCAGGTGTGGGGCTGTGAGGGCCTGGGTCTGTTCCTGTCTGTGCAGCTGGCAGTTTCTCCTAGCGTGCCATACGGCTGTCCTCATAAAACAAGCCAGAGACTAGAATGAGCGTGGGGAGGGGGGTGTTAGGACACGGTAACATTGCCTGATTTAGAGTGCGTGTGAAGCTGCAGGTATTGCTCATGGTCACAAGCCTACCTTTCCTAGCTGGTGCGATGCAGACAAAAGTGCAGGATTTGGTGGGCCAGAAGCAGACCAGGCTGTCTGATGCCTGATTCAGTACCCACTGCACAGGGAATTTCACTCCCCTTCTCTGATGCAACTGAAGAGAAAAGAGGACTTCTCAGAACCGCTCTGAACAAGGTCAAGGCATTTTCTTTTTGGTGCTACCAGGTAGCTGTCTGATCAGAAACAACCTATTCATTGGGTTCCTTGACTTCTTCGTACCTCCTAGTGAATTGCTGGAGATTTGTGAGCTGAGCCTAGACAAGATGGGTGCCGTGTTTGAAGACAGTAATGTCTATATGTTACATATGATGTACCAGGCCATGGGTGTCTGCCTCTACATGCAGGACTGGGAAGGTGCACTGCGTTATGGGCAAAAAATTATCAGACCATACAGGTAAATACGAGACTCTTTTATTTTTTTTAATGCTCTAATTCAGTAATCTGAATAATTAAGACAAGTTTGGGCAGAGATCACTCCTCTCGGTGAGAGAATACCTTTTGTATAAACATGCTACCCATGACATCACTTGTAAAAGTGTTTAAATTCTGCAGCAGACTTTGGTACAATCCGAACGCTGCCTGCTTCAGTCTGAAGTTCTTGATTATATAAGTTTATATCATCATGGGTACTGTGCTAGTTCTGATTAGCTAGATAAATACTGCTGGGTTTTGTTTTGTTTTATATATCCTCCTAATACTTCACTAAAGCAGAGCTTCGAAACCCATCTGCAGCCTGAATTTTGTGTAGAGGCGTGGAGCCAAAGCCCAGGTGTCACAGTCAGCTCCTGACCCTCTCTGCAGCAGCACGGTGGAAAGCAGGGCCCTGTCCCGGGCTGGGGCTGAGCAGCAGAGGGAGCTGGAGCCGAGCTCAGCTCCAGTGCTCGTGGCTGTGCTGGTGCCCCGATGACCCTGATCTCGCTGCAGGCATGGGAGAATGGACAGGCTGAAGCCCTCGGTGGAGCAGGGCAGTGCACAACCTCTGCAGGAAAAAAATACTTTTTCTGATGAATTTCTGGTGGTTTTACAGCAGTGGTGTTATTAGAGCCAGCCCACTGGGTGCTGCGTTTGGTCCTGCCGTGCATCTCCCAGGCAGATCCTCATCTTGAGCCTTCCCTGCCAGCTGGGGGGGCGCGAGTCGAGCTCTCCCTCTGGAGCAGCCGCCAGCGTCGAGTCACAGATCACTTGGCAGAGGGCAGTGATACAAAGAATGAGCCAGTGCTTTCTCCCCAGGGACTCGGTGCCATTTATCTTCCCCGGGACTTGCCCAGCTCCGCTGGCAGGTGCCTGGCATTCCGGGTCAGCTCTGCCGAGCCGCGCTCCGCTACCTCCACGTACCGCAGGGCCGAAGGGTGCGAGCTGCTGGGGGCCTCGCTGCCTGCCGGGGACCCGGCTGTGGAATAAGCAGAGCTGCTTCCATGGGTGCAGGGTGAAAACCAGGCCTGATGCCGTCTCTTTCTGTAGCTGGCTGGGTTAAAGCTGGTGGCAGAACAGCCCTGCCATCTGACAGCTGCGGCGAGGCATATGGTCGTGGCGGTTCAGTTCCCCAGTGACAGGCAGCCCCGGCCCACCACCAATTGGTGCTGGCTCCTGGCAGCCGCAGCAGCGCTGGGGCTGAGCAGGGAATGGGCCGGGGCAGCGAGAGGCAGGGGAGGGGGCTGGGGGAACGCTCCGCCACTGCCGGGTTTGATGAAGTTGACTTTCCTTCTCTCTTGCAGTCAGCATTATCCCGCCTACTCGCTGAACGTGGCCTCCATGTGGCTGAAATTAGGGAGGCTGCACATGGCGCTGGAGAACAGACCGGCTGGGGTTAAGGCCCTGAAGAGGGTATCTCCTGCTTTCTTTGTTAATAACACCGGTTTGGGCATGGAATTGCTGAAACACGATGTGCTGCTCTGACAGTAAGCCTGGCCTGGCTGAAAACGCAGCACGTGTTAATGTATTTGCTTACAGGAATTTTGGCTCAGCTTCGATTTTTCCAAGATTGGATGTTGGGCCTGTTCTCTCGTACGAGGGGCCTTATCTTTTCACAGTGGACTTCCACTGCAGCACTTGGAGGGAGCGTTACCCTAAAACATTTGTTACACGTTCTTCTCTGAGCTAGAGCTGTGCTAGTGTAAATGAAACAGAACTCTGGGTTCTCCTGCCTGGCAGGGTAAAGACAGGAAGAAACGTTTGGTTCTTATAAAAGGCACATAGTGTTTCATTGATGCCTGCGATTCCGATGTCCAAGTTAAACTAGGCATGCTTTTGGTGGTTGTTTGTTCTGGAACCAATTTATTTTTAAATAGCTGAAGGGAATTTAATGCATATGGTAATGCTGAAGTTGGCAAATACAGCATTTGGTTTTTTACATTCTTCTTCACCCCTCTTTATTAGCCTGTTCCTTATTCCTCAGGTTTTGGTTCTTTTTTTTTCATTACTATTAGTCTGTACCATGTTTCTTGACTTTCTCCCCCTATTGCTGTTGGACAGAAGTTTATTTTAGTTTCTTAAGTTTGAGCGACTACTGCAGCATATAATGGCTTAGGGTGGAATGTCATGGTTTGGGGGCTTTTTTTTTTTGTTCTCATTTTTAGATGCTGGCAAGTGTTTAGCCAGCAATAACAAAGCCATACAGCCATGGTGAAAGATACAGCATATATGCTCTAAAATGTAACCATCACCTAGTTTAAAATTCGCAGAGGTTTTTCTTCACCGTGGTGTTTAAGCTTCGACTAAAACTGGGATTTGTGCCACTGGGAACATGGGATGGGAGCGCGGGGGATTGTAGGTAGATGTGCTGGCATAGTTAGCTTCCTAACACAAACATTTTCTAATGACTCATTTCCAAAAGCTGCCTACAGGAACTGCCCAAAGTTATCCCAGCCCCTGATGTTTGGAATTTAGTGGAAAAACAAAACCATTGTTCTTTGTCAGTTTGCAAGCAGCTCATCCAGGAGGCTGCCATTTCTCCTCTTGGGCAGGAGGGGGATGGAGCCGTTGCTCACCGCTGTCGAGGTAGAACCCAAGGCTCCTGCTGTACTGGCTTAACAAGTGTAGGAAAGAGGCTAAGTCCATAAAAACTTCCTGAGAAGGAAACAACTAAACGTTCTTACTGTTAGGCTGCTGCAGTTCCTTGCTTTATCCTACTACTGTGGTCTTTGAATATTCTCAGGCAGTCTAAATTTACTTCTTCCAGTCCTATCTATTACATTTTATTGCATTTGCTTGAGGCTACTGCTGTCCTTTTCTGAAGTGGAAATCTTGCCTCTGCACTCTATCCACTCTCTGTGGATATTGGCAGGAAGCTGGAAGACAGCGTGTTTGGCTGTCTGAAACGTCCGCTCGTAGCACCAGAGCTGTCTGTAGGTAAAATTGCAAGGAGTCTGCCACAAGGGAGCCTGGATCTGAGGAGATCTTGCTTTCACTCCAGCAGCTGCACAAGCAGATGCTTCCTTCCTAAAACATCGGTGGCCCCCTGGAATCAGTGAAGGGTTTACAGAATCGAGTCTGAAATGCCTTTTTTTTTATTAAAAAAAAAAAATATATATATATCCTCCTGCAATAGCCATGCTTGTCAGTCTGATGGCTGAAGGATAAATTGGTAGGAGCCGAGCTCCATCTGACAGTGGTTAAGTGTACTGCCAGAACATTACCCACCCCATGTGCAATTTTCTGTCCTGGAGCTGGTTGCATTCAAAGCAGTTTTGTCAGGAATATCATTTTGAAAGGTGCTTTGGGATCCTTTAAGATGAAAGATGTATTCTATGAATGTAAAAACCTTTATTACTTAGTTTTGAATTTCATTTTATTTCCTACTGGGTTTATGACTACAAGGGGACAAAAAGTAGCTAGAGGTGTCAGACTGTTTCAAACCTCCAAAGAGAGTATTTATAGCCTGGTGTTATATATGAATCAATTGTGTGAATATTTTTTTTCTTTTCATAGGCAATTGCTATCATGGAAGTAGCACACGGGAAAGATCATCCATACATTTCAGAGATCAAAAAGGAATTAGAGGACCACTGAGCCTTTGAATCTATGCAATCCTTCAAACCTTTATTTAAAAAGCCTTGTTACGGGAACCTTCAGGAGCACTTTGAAAAGTGATAGAGTATGAACACAGTTCTGTCCTATAATTGGAATGACAAACACACTTAGGGTTTGCAAAATGTTTCTATCTTCTACAAATCTACAATTGCCTTTTTTTTCTTTTAAAGGAAACAGCCATGGTTTCTTAGAGGGTATGCTGCTTAACAGCTTGTGCAAAAATGGCCAATTTTTCTTTATGGATTTTAATGTGCATCTTATTTGTGTAAAATAAATAAAGCGGTCTTGACCCCCCTCTTGACTCCACCTGTGCATTTACATGAGCGCAACTCGTTTGACACTTACTTTAAGTTGTTTCACTTAATCTGTCAAATTAATGAGCAAAACTGGGATGTTTTTATTGTTGTTGTGGTTTAGTATCCAATTTCTTGTTTCACAAATCATTTGTGCTTGCAGTGGCTTAGCTGAAAGAAAGGAGAAATGGAGCTGGTGAATTCTTCAGCACCTTGCCCTCAGTTAGTTCATCTGCAGGCCCAGCATTGTGCCTGGCAGGTGGGAATTCATTGCTGTAAGGACCTGGAGCTCAGCATGCTTTGTACAGAGAATGCTGGCGCCTATCTCAGGGCTCAAAAGGATCACACAAGACATGCACTGTGCAATTCCTGGCTTTTTAGTCCCCTTTACAAGTTAAGGTGATTTTATTTCAGTGGGGTAAAGCTGTACTAGTTTGTTAGCAATTACTTTTGAGGGAGGGACAAGACCAATTTCTGAGGAAAAAGCCAGAGGGAACTAGCTTTCCTTGCACATTTTAAGATGTTAAAGGCTCTTTATCCTTGAGTTAGATCGATGACAAGAGATATCTTTAAAGGATAGGAGGAGGAAGAAGAGTGATAGAGTGGCTCTGTACTTTCAGTACCACAGTTGAAGGATGTTGCACAGCAAAACTACGCGACTGTTCCTTATTGCTTTCACAGCTTAGGAAATACAATGAGAGAGACAGCACATCACCATTGTTCAAGATCATATTTTCTTTCTTGTAGGTGTTAGTCTGAAAATAAAACTGCTACAGCCCAGGGGTTTGTCAAATCGTTCTGCTGAAAGCTTTCATTGCACTCTAGCCAGCAACTGTTGGTGGAGTACGTAAAACTGCACCAGATCTTAGGGCTGCAGAGATCCAAGGCCCTCTCCTCTACCCACAGCCAAGTCTGGGAAGGGCGTATGAACTGCCTCATTCTAGTCTAACTTTATCTCACCACACGAACCACTGTCCAGGGAAATAAATAGCACCTTCATTTTAGAAATGGGATGTCTGGCCTCCGATCAGTAGCAGCAGGTTCCTTACAACTCACTGTGGCCCCATTGTGCCATGGCAAACAAACAAGCGTGAAAGGTGCTAATACGAAACCTTAAGCTTGTATAGGAAAGAATGCATGCATACTTCTCCTTGAAAAAAAAAAAAAAAAGGTTTATTGTATACTGTGAATATGAAGGACAGCCTTACCAAAAAACCTTAGTGATGGAAGACATTTTCATATTTGAAAAGGCATATAAGAAACTATTTACATAAAGGCAGTGAAGGGTAAAAAAAATTATTGCAGTCAATTAATGCTGAATAGAACTTTATAAAAAGAGAAAGAAAAGAAACAGTGCAAAAATACTGTCAAAAGTAATCAGTTCTATACACAAGATAAAACTGACAAGCATAAGCTTATGTACTGATATGAATAATACATTAGAATATAAAATAGCATGCATAGATTTTTTTAAAGGCTTTCAATAGCATAGCATAGTTCTGCCATTCAGCCCTAACAAGAGGGATGGGGGGGACAGGAAGGGCATGCAACGGATGTCCCATTTCTCTACAAAATGTGTACATACAGTGAGGCTGTGAGATTTAGATCACTGTTCACGCTTAATTGTCATGTACAGAATTAAAGAACAAAATACAACAGAAGCATCAAAATACTGAAAGTAAAACAGGACAGTAAAATCCAGTGACATAAAACTTAAACATGTTATTTCATTTAACATGTCCCACACAATTATATATGGGAATATTACAGTCATCTGCATGTGTAAACTCTTTTTCCTTTGTAAAATATCCCAAGAAGGTATTTTACTAATGAGGAAAACATGTTTTCCATATGGAGCAATCTCAACAGGGTAAACAATTAACAAGCTATTAATGATGTTTCTGGCTCTGAAGAGTTGGTTTCTTTTAAAGATTCTGAGTAGCAGCAAGAAAATACTTCTAGTTAACATACATAAGAAGGAAGTTCTTACATATTTATGGATTACTAAGCTGTGGAACTCCCCAACACAGGACGTTGTGAAGGCCAGAGGAATAAATGCACTTTAAAAAAAAAAAAAAGCAATTCATTGCAGATGAATTCGTCAGTAATTATTAAACGCGGTAAGAGGGATATAGCTTTAACCTGGGGAAGCCCCTGAATCACTAATGGCCAGGTGCGCTGGAGGGACTAAACACCCTGTGCTACATTCATTTATCTTTCTTACTTAAGTGCCAATTACCAACCTGCCACGGAAGTGTTTTGTAGGAAGCCGTCCTCATTTTGTCTTGCCTGCCTGATAGGGAATGCTGCCACCGAAGCATCTGTGTAAAAAGGCTCAGAACAAGACACTGAGTCCTGATGCAGGTAAAAAGTAAAGCTACGAAGCACTGCATTCAGTTCAGGGATCTGCTCAAACATTAGGCTTCTCATTACCACTAACTAGTGCTGGGCTTCTTCAGTGAGAGCTGCTGTCCCACCAGCATTCACTCTCCTGGGGCCAGGTCCTGCTGGTGCAGGAGGGAGCGCTCAGTGACGGCACAAAGCACAAGCAACAAAACATTAACGCTGAAAAAAAAAGTCAACTGAAAAATGGCTGGGAAGAACCAAGCAAATTTCACTGTTTTTAGATTATCTTACACTGACAAAAATCTATTTACTTTTAAATATTTATATAAACACTGCTATTTTTGAGCTGTACAGTAGTGTTTTGTTTCACAAGCTAACAGTAGTTTATCTGTGGCTTAGAACTCCATCTCCTCTTGTTGGCCCCACAGCCCAAGCAAGCAGCTGTCCCTTCCTCAAAGCACAGTCCTTGCAAGCCTGCGGGACACATCTTATTTCACAAGATGTGTACCACCCGGGACTTTGGGGTGTGAAGCATTCTTTTCCATAAAGACAAGCAGCAAAATCTAACCTCTCCCAGTGAGGTACAGGAGCTGCTACATGAGGTATCAGCCAAGCTCATGCTCCCGTTTTTTGAGCATGCAGCTCACAAATGGTTAGCAAGACTGACGACAGCTAATTCAGTCATCATCTCATCCCAGGTGGGAGCTGGGAAGTCAGCTGTGGTGAACGCAGTACGGTCTGTAGCTGCTGCATCTCCCCCCACAGATGTCTGCGCTATACCCAGGTGAGAGACTGCCTGTCAGCATTTACCTGAGGGTCACTTTTGGGCTACAGCAACAGCAAGTGTTGGATGAAAAATAATGCATTGGCTTAAAATAACCTTCTCTATTAGAAGCAGAGACACTTGCTCATTCCTTTCCAACCTATGGTTTTCTATTTGCATTTGTCTGATTACAAGAAAGAAGTAATTAAAAAAAGCTCTTGAAATCATGCAAATATTTAATATTTGCAATTGAGGCAAGTAATTTAAATAAACGGAACAAGTGTCCTTCAATATACTTCTTATAAAGGACTGCATTAGCAATAAGTAGAATAAATTCTCACAGGTGTGTCTCTTCACCTGAAACACTAGTTTAGTAGTTTAGGCAAAAGCTATTTCCAATAGGGCTGAGCATTTGGGGTCCCTATACACTTCTATAATAGGAGAAGGTTTGTGGGATCAAACCTCATCTTACCTCAGCTGAGCAAGGGCAAGAGATGCCAATGCAGGCTGAGCTCCACCATCCTTTGTGCAGCCCATAGAGGACAGGAAGAGGAGCTCTGCAGCCCTGAGCTGACTTGGCGAGAACAGAATTCAGCCATCATCTCTCCCATCCTTGATCCAGGTATTGTTAGGCATGAAATGCTCTGACCATAACTTTAAAGAAAAATTTGATGCCAGCAACCTCAATACCACCATTGTTAAAGGTTTAAGGGAAAAAAGCCGTCAAATTGCAAAACTAAATACAGATTAAGTACATGAAAGGGAAAATACACGCAATGAATTCCCAAGTCACACTTACTCATCCACTCCAACTTCGTTCTTAGAAAATAAGTCGGGGAGTGTAGGCTGAGCTCACCAGACTGCAGCATGGGAACCCTGGAGAAGACTGGCCATTTCCAGCTCTTTTTTTTTTTTTTTTTTTTTTTTTTTTTGAAACTGACACATTTTTTGGCAAGATTTTCAATCCAAACCACTCAAAACGGATGAGACTGTTCTTTTGTAACCTACCCACGGTCAGGTCGTGCTTTGAGGCTAAGAAGTATGGAACCAACAGAAAGTCAAAATGTCTCCTGCTGCAGGACTCCTCTGTCCGGTCCGTGGGCCAACAGTACTGTTGCTTTAAGCCTCACACATTCGTTCCTGCTATGACTAACGAAATTGGATACAATATGCATTTTCCTGTCACTCCCTAAAAGGTTAGGAAATGCTGCCCAAGCGGTTTAGGACTGATAAAGCTACAACGGGTTCAAAGTCAGGAGGTTCAGATGTTCCCCTACAGAAGTGGATCACATTTCAATCACAACCCATTGGCATGCTGAGGTTCGGCTGCGAGCTGGGGTGGAAGGGAATCTCTGAAGATATGCTCCAGCCCAATTCACGCAGGATATTAGCAGATCTACTCAAGATAAAATCTAGCAGGGAAAAATACACTGAAGTGAGATGAAAGGAAAAGTTTAAAATTACCATTCTTTGACAATGAAAGGGAAAAAGTGAGTCACATTGGCCTCTATCTACCACACCAGCCACGTTACGAGTTAATTGGAAATGACTGTTTATTAGGTGGCCACTCATTTGGCTCATTAATGGGCACTGACTTAATTTGGAAAGGATTTTCAGTGCCATTTCGTAATTAATATTTTTCTAAGACACCCGTGATGTATCTTTGCATAGAAGGTGCTTGCTTAATTTTCCTTTTAAACACAGCTATTTACATTCTTTTATGAAGTAACTTTGCTGTCCCGACTGCGGGAGCAGTAGGATGCGCTTCAGCCAAGAGCAGCTGAATAACAAGACACAGGAACAGATTATTTCCCCTCCTGATTTTCTACCTCTCAAATCCAAGTGGAGCAATGGGACTTGACAGCTCTGAGTTCAAACTTAATTCATCATTAGGAAATTATTCAAAAAGCTATAACGAGATAACTAATTTAATACACTTCGCTTCAAGGTTTATTCCTTGGATTGTTTCCCAGATATAAAGCATCTCTGTGCAATTATCATGCAGATGCTGCTGAAAAGACTTTAAATGGTTGCTGCTAATTTAACAAGAGATATGTTGGCATTGGCAGAAGGAAATAGAGGAAAACCGAAGTTGACTGAAAACTCGACTAATCCCTAAGAGGAACATGGTCGAGATACTACAGCTCAATAACTCTTAACCATGTGTTAGTTGCTGGAAATCTCCACCAGGATTCTCATCGCACCGTTACATCCCTATTGCATAGCACCAAAACACTCACAGTGGACTTTTACATGAATTTAGGAAGCTC
Organism: Netta rufina; assembly: GCF_964035555.1. Classification (NCBI taxonomy): domain Eukaryota; kingdom Metazoa; phylum Chordata; class Aves; order Anseriformes; family Anatidae; genus Netta; species Netta rufina. The sequence goes on from NC_140125.1 coordinate 20,685,725, forward strand.
TCTGGAACATGGCCTTAGATTAAGCTCCTGCTTTTACAGAAAGGTAGATGTGTGGGTCCCTTTAGTGATCCCTAAATCGAGAGTGCTCATTAGGGTAGGCCTTTGTACCAACTTAAAGCTACTTATGGCTTGGTCACGTGCATTTAGAACGAGAAAAAAATGGTATTTTGTTGCCAAACAGGAGGGAAATTATAGAAAAGCTTCAGTGTGAGATGCCCACAAACATGCAGAGTGATTCTGACTATCGTAAAGAGAAAACGCACTGCAGTCTTTCCAAATTGCAGCCTGCGTTTCCACAGCAGGTTTTAGGACACACCTGACTGATACGGGAGCTGGGAAGTGCTGTCCCATGGCCTTCAACAATACTTGGCTTGACCTGTCCCACCTGCTGCTGCAGCTGATCTTTGCAGAAAGGCAGATAACTGCAGTTCACACAATGCCACCACATAGCAGCTGTATCCTCAGAAGACAGGAAGACTCATCCAGGAAGGAGAAACGCAGTAGGAAGTTGGGAGACAAAACCAGGACACCAGCTTGTTTATCTGTCCAAGCTGTAGGATGACATGAAGACAGGGCACCAAGCAACCAGGGGGGGAATTAAGGGGATGCAAAACCCCAGGCAGAGGAGGATGAAGCATGCATGGAAGGTGTGGGGGTTCTGGAAAAGAAGAGCGATCTTGGGTGCAGGAGACTGAAATGAGGAGTGAACAGATAAGGACAGGCAGCCAGGGGTTCAGAGTGGGAACAACAGTGTGGGAACCCCAGCACAACTTGCTAAAGCTTTTTCCAAAAACAAACAAACAACAAAAAAAACCAACACTAAATACAGTTTCTATGCCTTCTAAATAACTGTAAGTGAATGCTACCATTCATACGCTGCAAGGTAGTTCATAGTGTGATTTGCTCCAGTGAAATAAAGCCTGGAGAAAGCGATGTGCACAAAGTTGTGCAAAAGCCTCTGGTCAACGCTGAGGGACAGAAAAAGAGAGTGTGGAGGACAGGTCCAGCTGCTGAAATACTTGCAGGACACATGGGCTTGTTCTTAGCTCTGCCACAGATTTCATTTTTGGACTAAAACAAACCACTTAAGAATCTGTTAATCCAGTTACGAAGTGGAGGAGGTTTGTTTCCCTTTTCTGTTCCGATTGTAAACGTCAGGCAAGGACTGTTTCTCCATTATGTATTTATACAGTGTCTGGCAGAACAGATTTCTAATCCTTACTGGAATCCCTGAAAACTGCCAGAATAAAACAGTTATAATAAATAGGAGGGAGAACCCGAAGTGACCAGACATGGAAACAGCAGCCTAAGAGAGCTGGTATGTGCAATTTAATACAGAGAACACCCTAACAAAGTGAGGGCTGCCAATACCAAAAGGAAGACTGCTTGGTATGCTCATAAACCACAAGACAGTGATGGGGGAAGAATCAAGAAAGGCTGTAAGCTAAAGCCCTCATGGATCACTGCTAGGAGAATGCAGCTACAGAGTAAAGACCATACTGATCATTTTGGCTAAGTTCAAAGAACCAGAAAATAAAATGACTACAGCAATGAAGACACAGGAAACTAAGACAGGTGACAGGAGATGTCCAACTTGTATGGGGTTCCTTTTCTACCCTACACAAGGTTAGCCTCTAGGCAATAAAACTTCCTGTGCAGTTCATGAGGAGATGCTTCATTTAATTTAATTTTTTTTTTTTTTTTTTTTTAAAGCTGCATTTAGTTGAAATTGGTCTGCTGTTCAACTGTTCAACCCACAGGAAAGACTCATTCACTGACGTCCCAGTGCTCTGGGTCACTTTTCTAACACTGCTTCAATTCTTAAGAATCCCTCCAAGGACTGCAGACAATAGCAAAGGCTTTGTTTAAAAGATCCAATATTGCTTTTTTCAAGGACTAATCTAAAAGCTTAATTCTCATGGAATTTGAACAGTTTAGCACCCAAACTCTCTGCCTTCACAACGGCCTGTGTTTGAGCCCTCTATAATGTGCCCTGCTGCATATGCTCAGGTCTCCCTGTCCCAGGACTGTGCGTTCTCAGCTTCCTCTCATACAGAACTGTAGCTGGCATCTAGCAATTATTTTTTCTTTTCTTTTTTTTTTTTTTTTTAAATCATAGAAGCCACTTATCTGGGTCAGAATGTTCTCATGTGAGAAAAAAGCCCACTGCCAAATAACTGTTCATTTCAGAAACTATGTAGTAAAATAAAAGCCAGTGTTTCAGCTTTATGAAGGATTGCTTTCCCTATGGACATGTTACAATGCAGACCAGTCATGTCAAATATAGTTCAATTCAAAGCTCACTATAAGTTTTACAAGTTATTAAAGTAATTCACAAATTATTCTAAGAAAAATAAATTATATCTTCTATAAAATAATCCACGGGACACTATAGTAAAGAACATACATTCCTTACTTTCAAGACAACTTTAAAAAGTGCAATATATGCACACAGTGTTGTCAAGGCAGTTCCCCTTGTTCGTAGGTATGGTTCAGTCAGATCCACAGAGATGGGTCTGGGATGTTTAAAGAGATTAAATAAGTCTGGAGTTTTGCAGGAACTGGATGAGCACTTGATAGACAAATTTGTACTGGGCTATGGTCTGGATCATAAACATTCTCTGCTCCCGCAGGTGTCTCAGCATCACAGGGACGTCCACTTTCTGTAAAGTAAAGGAGAAAAGGCATAAGGATGTAGGCTTATCAGGTCAAACAATCATTACCTCAAAGTTCAGTTGTCTGACACAGAACTCTTATACAATGAAATTAATTTTAACCAACTGTAGTGAAATATTGCCTTTTTCCCCCCCCCACCAACTTTTTAACATAGGATCCCAGAATGGTTTGGGTTGGAAGGGACCCTAAAGAGCATCCAGTTCCAAGCCCCTGCCATGTGCAGGGACACCTCCCACCAGACCAGCCTGCCCAAAGCTGCATCCAGCCTGGCCTTGAGCACCTCCAGGGATGGGGCACCCACAGCTTCTCTGGGCAGCCTGTGCCAGTGCCTCACCTCCCTCATACTGAAGAACTTCCTTATTATCTTATCTAAATCTTCCCTCTTTTAGTTTAAAGCCCCTTGTCCTATCACTCCACCCCCTGACAGAGTCCCTCCCCAGCTTTCCCTTAGGCCCCCTTTAGGTACTGGAAGGCCCCTGTAAGGTCTCCCCAGAGCCTTCTCTTCTCCAGGCTGAACAACCCCAACTCCCTCAGCCTGTCTTCATAGCAGATGTGCTCCAGCTCCTTGATCAGCCTCACGGCCCTCCTCTGGACTCGTTCTGATATATCCATGTCCCACTTCTGCTGGGGGCCCCAGCGCTGAACACAGAACTACAGGTGGGGACTCATAATAAATGATTTCTTCCCTTTGAAAGTTTCTGGTTCCATATGCCTGTTTTCAACTAAACAGAATAAACCCAGTATATTGTATTATCTCGGGCTAAAGGCTAGATATATCAGGAAGGTCTAAGGCAAAAACTGAACATTTAAGATTATACAGTTAAGTCCAGGCTCCATCACTCAGTGCACATGGCTCTGATCCCTGGTGAGACTCATTCACAGAGGGAGGATCTGAGAGATTTTTCAAATGGCAAGCAGGCATTAGGATCTCTAGAACAAAAAGTTCCTCAGACAAAATTAAAGTGCAGGCAAACAACTGACCCTTCCACTAAGAGAAGGAAACCGACTGTCACCAAAAGATCCAGAAACCCCAACACCTGACTTCCCCCAGCCAAGTCTGTGCTAGAGCACAAGGCTCTGGAAGACGTGCATCCAGAAAGTGGAACAGTTGGCCCTGAGGATCCACAATGCTGGGATTGCAGACTTCAGGCTAGCATCTGTCTGTTGTCACGTATTGAATGGCCACGAGGAGCTGGGACACATCAGGTGCCTTCCAAAAGGACATCTTCCAGCTTAGTTTCATCCCAGAGAAATTCACTCATGCCCTTAAAATGCTCTGCAGCAGGAACTAGAGCACAGTAAGTGGGGACAGACTGGGAGACCCACTGCAAAAGTGCACCTCTAATCCTATGAGCACACGGGTGCACGTGCATCCTGTCATGTTCTGAATGAAAAAATGAATGGGTTGTCTGAAACATAGAGCCTCGTGAGGTAAAGTGTTAGAATTTGCTGGAAAACTCATGAGGCATTACCATCCTACATCCAGTGTTGAGGGAGGAAAAGCACTGTGATGTTACCATGTCTCAGCTGTTCTAACAGTTACACCAGGAGCTACTCCGAAGTCACTGAGCCAGGAAGCTCAGCCTGCCAGGCTCAAATTCAAAGAACGTGCATGCAGCCTGACCCAAGATGGGGGATTTTCTGTTTTCTACTGCAGCACTAGATGCAAGCACTGGGATACATGCTCCTGTTGAGGGAAGTCCTTAAGTGGTGCAAGACAGAAACTGAGGAATAGTTACTCTATCAGGCTACACAACGCGCACTTTGCGATGCCAGCTTGCATAGAGACACACAAAGGAGCTTGGCAAGCCTTCTGGCTGCAATGAAGAGTGTTTCAAGTACAATGCCTGGGCAAAAAGACAGAGAAATGTATCAAGATTTCTGCTAGCCACTGGAGAAGAAACTGAGCATGGACTCTGCTTGCATGCACAGTAGAAATTTTCTGGAAAGTTTAAAATAAAAATCACGCTGCATATTTATTTCTGTCCACTTGTATAAAGCTCAGAATCTCCATTCTTTGTAAACAAGCCCAAACTCATACACTGTCACTTTCTGAAAGCGAGGTTAAATATTCTGCCACATCCCCAAACAATCTGTTACAGAAGAACAGCTCTAGAGAGTCAACAAGCATAAAGATTTGTAAGCTGGGATGAGTAATGTCGTATTATTTTCAGCAGGTACAAAGGCAAACATAAGCTCTTTTCACTTGCAAACTTAGAGAAAGCCTCCCTGTGGAATCAGAAGCTTACGAAAGCCATTCGGTCCTTGCTGAGCAAAGTCACGCAGAACTCGATCTCAGCTGAGTAACTACAACAAAGACACAGACCAGCTTCGACCTGCACAACCACATCACCATCTCAGTGGTTCGGTGTTTGACAGTTTGCTGATGTTTACTTGGCCTGCAGCACACCGTGATCAGTGACTCCACGCGCCTCCCTGTAACCGATGAGGCTTCCTTTTCTCTCAGAAACGAAAGAAAAGCCCGTCCTGCCTATTTCACCTCACTATTTGTATTCACCTTAGCATCTTACTTCAGGCAAGCAGAACCTTTAAATTCACCTTCACCAGAACATGTGTCAACCAAAGACAGGTAATGCTTTGCTGAAGTGGCATTCACAAAAAAAAAAAAAAGCAATGTTAATTTCTGACTCCCAACATAAAAATCTCCTTATGAGGATGCACTTGGAAGTGTAATCATGAGTTCATGTCCCAGTGCCAAGTCTGAACTAGAAGTCAGTAGAACACAACAAGCTCAATTACTTTCTTCTACATGACTAGAGAAGCAAGGATGTAATGATGTGACTTACTGTATTTCTTACCGTATGGCAAGCTACTGAAAATCTATCCCTGCAATGAGATACACTGCTTCAGACTCGAACAGCAAGTGCCCACAAGTCACAGTGACTGAAGTTGTACAGCAGTTGACCAAAAATGTCTTTTCAACTAAACCTGAACACTCAGAAATCAAGAGACTGGGTTTGAACATTGCTATAGACGTTCCAAAATGGTTTATATGGGGATTTTCAACTTTTCTCCTTTTTTCTTCTTGACTAAAACGTTAACATTAATGTGCCTCCTTACTAGGACGCTTCTGAAGAAATCAACCAATTCATAAGACTAAAGCTTTTTAAGTAATAAGCCATTTGATTTCAGAAAAAAAATAATCAAATCTACTTCAAAATAAACCCGTAAAATTGCTGTGTGAAAAGGAAGCCTCTGTCCAGAATGCAGTATCTGTCGCAAGCTGAAGACATACTGCTTAACAAATAATGAAATAATAAGATATTTTTTTAATTAGGTTTTAACAAACCAAAAATATTAACTTAGTATGATCTAGAGCAACAAAGCCCTTAAGGCAAATTGTCTTTAATATTACTGATGATTTCCACCATTAATCAAGACAAAAGAATGCTTTAATTAAGAGACATCAGAGAAATCCCTTATTATTGAGTGCTACCATCCGCTCCTACTGAAGCTGATGGAAATTCTTCTGAACATCAAGGCTCACCCCCATGCTCAGAAGTCGAGGTACCTCCTTTATCTTCACTTGCTATTTGGCTACTCTTGTCCAAAGAGGTGACTTCTGTAAACTGCAGACAAACTCAGGTGGCCAAAACGTGTTGCACAACTGTTAAGCATGTGTTCCGGGCACACCATTAGCATCCAGAGGTTACCGTAAAGCTGACCCAGCTAAACTTGTTCACAGTTCAGGCCTGGCTCTTAAAACCATCCAGATTTCTTCTGGGGCACAGCAGAGGTTTCATTGCTGCTGTGTGCACAACAGAAGAAGTCAGTTCCAGACCTCAGTGCCTACGGAAGTAAGTCAAGTGGTCTCAAATAATCAGAACCACTGCCTCACACAGCAGCAGTTATTAAACAGCAGCTGCCGTAAGAAGGCTGCAGAGCTCCCAAAGCACATTCGTGTGGGTTCTTTCTGTCCAGGCCAGTTCCTTCTTGCCCCTTTCCCCACAGAACAGTGGGGATTGTGACACAGATCTAGAGGCCAGCTGCTACAGAAGCCCAGCTGAAGTTGCAGGAGGTTCGTTGTGGCTGAAATGAGCCCATGGTCTCTAGGTGATCTTGTAACTACAGAACCATGAGCTGCTGGAGGGTGACAGAGAGTAGAACACAAGGCATCACTTTTTTAAAAAAATGTGATGTTCTTGCATGACTTTTTTTTTTTTTTTTTAATAGTGAACAGGAAAGTGCAACTTTTCCAAAAAAAAAAAAAAAAAAAAAAAAAAAAAAAAAAAAAAAAGCAATGAAGTACCAACTTGTCTCCTTTAGGATTTGATTTTGGAACGAGCCAGGAGCTCTTCACATGGCACCCTGCACAGGAAGGCTCCAATCTATAACTGCATGGTAACACAGAAGGTCAGTGAGCATTTTGGGCCTGCACATACAGTCTTCAAGCAGCTCATCTAATGGATGATTACTGGGAAGGGCAGGTAAGTGCCAATGTGTCACCCCTGCTGTATTCTTGCTCTGCAAGAGGTTTTGGTCTCTGAGCAGTTCCTCTGGCAATAGAAATCCCCCGTTTCAATAGCTGTTTTCCATATGTTGAAACTGCATGGCATGTTGTTATTCAAGATGTAGTGTTTTTCCTGGACAGGCCTCCAATGACAAAAGACAGTTGAAAAGCAAGCACCTACACACGGTTACTCTCCCAGTGCTCTTATTCTTAACATTGCCTCAGACTACATTACCAGTTTTATATCAGCTGCTACTCTTAAAGATCTGTTCCCAACACATACACCTTTTCCTCAAGGCACCGCCAAGTTTTGTTCCACATGACATTAGACACAATACGAGGGAAATGAAGGAGTCCAAAGAGTGAATTTATACAGCAGGAAGCATTAGTTAGAAGAGCATGGATGCTGGCATTATACTTCAGACTGTCTTGTGAACACGCTGACTTTATCTAGACTGTTAATTAAATACAGGTATGAATTAAACATAAAAAAAAAAAGCCTTTTTTAATGTATTAAAATAATATCAACAAAAAATGTGTAACATCAACCCAACAGCAAACCAGAAGTACTTTCTACAATGGTAGATCTCTGCAGGTTAGATTAAGGCCCTTGTTTCACAAAAGTACTAGAAAGGAAGCATTCCAATACCCTTTAAGTTTAACCTCAGAAAGGCAGCTAGTCAGTCAAGGAATGAGCTCAGGGTTTGCACTGAGAAAAAGAAGCTTGCTTACTTCATTGTGCTCCAAGCACCCGATCATCAGTTCTGTTAGGATAACCACGCCGGTCCTTCCCACCCCTGCGCTGCAGTGAACCACGATGGGAGGGTTGCAGTTGTTGCTGCTGTCCAGCACACTGTTGGTATGGCGACGCACCGACTGTATCTCCTCCAAGTAAGCTGCAGGGTAAAACACAAAGTTGCAAACATCTATAGGTCTAAATGTAAAAACTGGAGAAAAAAAAAAAAAAAGTAGTTCTTTGTCAAAATGGCAAGAATTTACATTTTTTACAACATACTAATTTTTTGGCCAGGGTGAACTGAACAGTCCTGAATCCAGCAAGTACCAGCTGGTTGTCAATTACTACTTGGGAGTCTGCTCCTTTAAATTAAACTGCACCTTTTAAAAATTAAATTCCATTTTCACCTCTGCAAATCTCCAGGTTTCCTAAACAGATGATTCCAGACATTACTTACAGCAATTCTTGCCATTAACAGGATCAAAACAACACTGTCGCTGACTCTGGTTTTTCCTCCTGTTATGTCAGGACCAAGACCCTCAACCACCTCAGCTCCTACCTCTTCAATCCTACTTCTTTCTCCAAATCACAGTAACATCTGACCTAGTTAAGACCTCTGTTTGCCGAAGCAATAAATATTTGCTATCAGTCTCAGCTCTAACCAGGTGCAGTGAGCTGAATCCAGTGCAAGCAACCTTTTGTTTGATGTCTTTTATCACGCAAGTTAAAGAATTCTTACATAAAAACCCTTGGACTTCTTCTGGACAACCATGGTCTGGCCAGTCAGTATACTGCAAATGCCACACTGTCCTCTCCTGCCCAGAGAGAAGATGCTTGACCTTCAGACCAGTGGTCGCGTAGCAGCCGGAGTCTGTGCGGAACTTAGTTGTCACCTTGAACTTCCCATAAGTGGCTGAGCTGTGCTTAGAGCCCAGTTTAGGCCAATAACGATGACTCTTACTTCTTCCTCCCTCCTTAATTACACAGAAATAAAAGAAAAAATGGTAGTTAGCTGCTGTAGCTATTATTCTCTACAAACAGAGAGCATAAAACTCTTCAGATAGGCCAAGTTTTCACATTTCAAACTACTGGAAGAGCAAGGAGCATCCCATGAAGTAAAGAAAGTATCCGTTAAAATTCTCAGTAACATATTTCTTATTCCCAGTTTTTACACTTAGAAAATGTTTACATAGGTAGATCAGACATATTAGAAACATGTGAAGAACAAACTCTTGTCTCAAGGCAAAAGCCAGCTACTGCTTACAGCATCCCAGGAAATATTCTTCTCCTGGGTATGTCTTTCCTTTCACTTGAAAGAGATTCCCTACAGTAACTTCTAAGTATCTGTTTTTCATCAGCCCTGGGAACCAGACAGTGACTTGATGTAGTATGGGACTCCCCTGTGCTTGTTAAAAGCAACCAGGCATAAAGCTCAACGCAGAGTTAGTTAGCAACGTGTGTCAGATTTTATAATATAAAGAAATCCAAGCATATAGTTCTTGGATTACAACAGAAATAGCTGTTTTGCTTGGCATAAGAATAAAAAGATGTTATTTATTTTTTACACGGACACTTCTACGGAAACAGCAGCTTCTGGTCTCTTTTCAGCTGATAAGAGCGACGGTATGCAGGACTGGCCTTGGACAGGGTGGAAGTCTGTGTCATTTTAACCAGGAGCCGTTCAGCACTCTCACATTCCAATGGAAACATCTTTGTTTTGCTTGGCCAAAGTGGAGTGAAGCAGGGGGAAGGGGCTGTTCTGGTTGCTTCACTTCAGTACTTGCCAAACTGAATATTAGAGAGTTACAAAATATAGCATTATAGCACTACAGGCATATGCTCATCAAAGAGAATGAGAGGAAAAAGGGCTGTCGACAGAAAAACAGGTTACTGGAGTGGGAACTGACGATAACAGGAGACTCACTCACATCAGAACGAACTGTGCTCCGTGATTTTACATACCTCTTCAGCTGTGACCATGGCTATAACATTCACCCCCTGTTCCCACACCATCTGCCAGAAGTCATGGCACGTGTGTGGCAGAGGTCCTTGGGTAGCAATGTAGTGCCACTCTTCCCCACCTACAGTAACCTGGAAGTAAAAATAACATAAAATATAGTCAGTGCCCAAGGTCTCAGCAGTGTTTGTGCCAGAACTGCCCTTTAAACAAAAGAGAACCTTTACTACTTTGTTCTTCCACTGTTGATTAAAATTTTTGAACATGAACCATCCTTTTGGTAAGAGCAAATCCGACAAAACACCATGTTTGGTATTTCCAAGTCCTTCTTTGATGCCCATAAACAAAGCTTTGAGCAAAACGTCACCCATTCTTCTTGCTATTGCATCTAGATCATACAGATGAAAAAAATATTAAGCCATCTCACAAACAGGGCCTTAAGTACAAATAAACAGCTGACTGACTGCCCTGGGCTTTGTGACAAACCCATGACAAAAAAAGAACTGAGCACCAGAGAAAGCATCTATACGTATTTAAAGGCATTGCATTGATGCAAATTAACTCATAGTAGTGTAGAAAGCCTGAATGCAAATGGCATTTTGCACTAGGAAAACTAAACATCTCCAACTATTTAAGGCCTCTCTCAACAGCTTTCCAGTCAGGGAAAAAATACTTTCTTTAATAGACTCTTACTGCACCGATGACTGTTGAAGATGAGGCCAAAGCCCAAAGTTGATGCAGTTATGCCCACACACTGTACGTAACACAAAATACAGAGGCCCAGCTAGGGATTAGATCAAGACAGGCACCGTTTCAAGTTTCTATTCCTTGCTCATCGGGCTTTTCAGTTTAGAATCTGCCATCTACTTATATAGTAAATCCAGCACACTAAATGGGTTTCAAATGCCATGTGAGATTTAAAATTATCTAAAGCTGGAGTCATGTAAGTCTGTTTCCCAATATGTAACTGGATTAGCAACCACATCCTATATCACTATTTTTCTACATGACTAATTAAAACATTTTAAAGCACAGAAATCACTTGTGTGTGTGTATAAAAATATTATCACTGATTATTTGCTATACATCAGGTAAACTTTTTTTTTAAAGCAAAGATTTAGGTCAAGAGCCAAACCACTCTTAGAGTTACTAGATCTCATGTTTAAATGTCCTTAACAGTAAGAAAAAAAATAACAAAACAGACAAAAAAAACAGACAGCTGAACTAATTATTTTGAAAAAGTTTGAACATTTTTCCTTCACAGACTAAGACCTTCTAATTCTACATGTCAGCCCAGAGCCACTTCTCACAACAGAGTTATAAATCCCAGAGAAAGAGATTTACAACTGAAGTGCTGACACGTCCATAAATATCAAGGTGCTGGCGGACAATGCTACAAGGAGAAATCAATAACTCTGACAGGTTTAAGCATATACTACATTTGAGGTACACGTCTTTGAATACATTTTCAGAAATGGAATCAAATTTGTTATTCGAACAGCTGCTCATGAAGCTGAATTGCTTGGGTTTTTACACCTACAGCTAACATAGTGTTTGTATGGTAACAAATTTCTCACTGCACTGGAAACAATTTTCAGTCCTGTACACCTAGCTCATTTTCTTATTTCATACTATGCATCAGTCTCCTTTGTGACTGACAGTTAAAAGCTGCAAGGCCAATGCAGGCAAATCCCTCATGTTCTTGTACTAGGTGGAAACACAGCACAGCACTAATCTGCAACTTGCTCTGCTCTTGCACTTGCCTTTTGGTCCACAGCCACAAGCATTGGTATAGAATTACTGAGGCCTTTCAGTTAGTACTGGCCTGACCCAAACAATATGATGAAGCAGTCTTAAGAACTTTTTGCTTAATCCAAAAAATTAATTATGATTTGCATCTTTGGTGTAGGCAATGATCTCGGTGTCTTAGCAGCACAGGTCAATGGTAAATAAGCAGATAAACACTGAAGAACTGTAGGGCTCACAGACTGAGCAGTGGGAGCTGGAATCTTCCAGGCATGGATCTTATCAGGATGATATAGGAGTTTTCTTTGTCTCCTGACTTCTGGTCCAAATATCCAGCCTCCTGGCACACGAAATGAAAGGTCCATAAATAGTCTGGAGGGAATGCGATGCCTGGAATGTTTGCTGCATTCTAATGCCCTGACTGCAGGATATTAAAAATTGAATATTGGGCTGCAAACACACACACGCTGTGACACCGAGGTAAATTTCGCAGATGCAATTTCACCTTCTAAGCAAAAGAACATCTGCTTGGCTTCAGTAAGCGCCACTTGGAGTGCAAGAGAAAAATACTGGCAAGGACTGCTGTCATGCTCTAAAATATTTGTGTGTGTTCCTGGGTGCTCTGTGAATGTGAACCGAGTGCGTGTCCAACACTGACACACAAGGTGAAATGCAGACTCAGAACTGGCCAGGGAAAATTCTTTTTCTGGCTAGTACTGGCTTGTGGGCATAATTTATGTTAGCAATCTCTTTTTTCGTCCTCCCACAAAGTATGAGAAACATTTTGGGCTCAGAAATCCATCATCACAGCAATGCCTGATTATGCAAAAACTCAGTATCTGCTACCTCCCAGGCTATGGCAGAGAAGTGATAGCCAGCCAGGATCCTGGTTCAGAAATTGTTTTGAATCAACACAATTTAGCACTGTAAATCACAACCAAAGAGGCCAGCAATTCTCTTTAAACTTTTAAAGGGCTTTTACCCCAGTAAAATATCAATTTAACAGGATGCTTTATTTATTATTTTTGAGTTATTTCTTTATAATTTGGATTTTGACAAGGAAATAGAGCAGACAGCCCCCCCAACAACAAGAGAATCCGTCATCTGAGGGAGAGGGGTGCTGTTAGTTCTCACAGGATAGAGCAAAAAACAGCAAAAAATTTTTAAGCTTCCAATAACTATTTGTAAAGAAAAACCAAGCATCTGCAGCCACTGCAAGACAGTTCGCTTAAAACTGGTCATGTTCATAAGTAAGTCATATCATGGCTTAAATTATTTCCACATTGAAGTATCTGAATCAATCTGAAGTATCTTGACAACATCTTACTTTGAAACATAGAAATCTAATGTAGTACCTTAGCAGAAACATAGGGAAGTTCTTTAATGAAGTGCTCTCTATCACTGCAAACTTATACACACACACACACACACACACACACAAATACATAAAATTCAACTCACAATGAAAGAGGCAGAAATCAATTACTGATCTACACAATTGTAATATCTATGTGGATATGGATTACTCATAACTGCATACGTTTCCTTTGGACATGGAGCTATGTATATGAAACTACATGTACATGCCCGATTTTTTTTTAAATAATAACCTATATGCTAGTAAACAGAAAAAATATTTCAGTCAAAGTTAGTAAAGCATTACTTCTGGGCTGTCCTTGTCTGTTGCAGGAACCCTTTCTATCTAGGAAAGAAAGGGGTTGCTGTGGCCTGCAAGGTTATTGGGACCGATCGGTCAGAACATGTACAGACTGAATGCACAGTCTGCCTGCCGCTGTTTCTCTCTTGAAAACTTCCACTCCTGGAAACTCTGAATGTACTCCCCTCTGACAGTAACATCTCCTTGCTCTGTACTTTGCTGCTTTTTCTTTCAAGTACACATTCCTGACAACTATATACATTGCAGGTAGTGAGGCAGATCTAACACATTTTCACGAGTGTTAAGAAATGCAGCATCTCTTTCTACATTAGCCAACAGAGACATTCCCCAAGTTGGCAGAGATGAACATAAAGATGCCTCTCTAAAATGAATTCCAAGTCTCTAGCAAATTAATCAACTCATGCATGTTAATTGATATGGGACTTTACAGATGCCTGTGTTGACATGAAGGTACAATGACGCACCCTGTTTTGACCAAGTTACATTTTTAAGTTCCAGAACTATGGAAAATGCTGCTGTACATCCAGAAACGAAGTTCCAACATACCTTAATTTGCAATACAAAGCCTAAGAAAGCTTTTACCTTTATGTGTGAAGCATTGATGTAGCCTGTGTTATTTTCTTTGGTTGGCACCAGCTCTACTCTGTTCTCCTCATAAGGGACGACCTCCCTGATGCGGTTGCGCTCCGTGTTTTCAGGCAAGGCAGCAGTGGTGAAGATCCCGTCTGCCTTCTTCTTTGGAATCTGCTCATATTCTGTAAACACCATCCCCTCTTCCAGCTTCCTCTTCAGGTTCTTGCACTTTGATTTAACAGAAAGTAACATCAATCAGTTAACTCTTCCTGGAATAATAAGATGTACTACTAGACCTGTTTATCAGATCTCTGAATCTCTTTCAAAAATACAAAACAGTATTCTCTCGCTTTTTTTTTTTTTTTCCAGTCACGTTTATCTGAGTAAACATGACTTTCTCTATTTCTACCAAATAAAACCACAAGCAAGTTTTACATTTTTTTATTGCACCTCCATATTTTCAAGGCCAGTACCATAAAAAAGGAAAAACTTGCTAAATACAATACCGTTCAGTATGAATTTGTACGCTATCTCCCCACAACAGATATTTGTGAAAATATTGCAATTTTATCTTTTTATGAAGTAGATCACACCAAAAATGTGGATGCAATCCACATTTTCAAAATACTGCGTAACTCGCATGTATGCAGTTTCTGTGGTTGAACAAAATCCTGCATACATGCAAACTGAGGTTAAGTTTTGGCGTCTGCATGCCAGGCAACAAGATAGGGCTGCAAAATTCTTCTCAGAAAGCCAGAAAGAAAGATTCTTAGCAAATGTCTCTCAAATCCTAGCAGCAGCAACCATTTTTAAATTTCCAAAATTCCATTTACATGAACACACCCGCATGTGCAAATATTAGGAGACAGACGACTTTTTTTTTTTTTTTAATTCAGTTAGAGATATTAACTGAACTTGTTAGCTGTATCAGAGCATGGAGATTGCAAGGATGATAAAAAGTAAAAAATGTGCAAAAGATTAGATTTACAACTTGATTTTATATGACATTGATTGGTCATGTGGATAAACAGCCTCAAAAACTTCCACCAACTTCAGTAAACACTGAAGATATTTAACACCTAGCATCTGGAGATGCACCAGTGGTAACTGCAGATCTTTGACATTAATTGCTCTGAAAACAGTTATGAGAAATTGTTTTGAATTTTAAATCAAATTTTAATATTTTTAGAAACTTTGTGCTGCTGGGAACAAAGGGAACAAACAACATTTCATGAGCCTCCATCTTACCCTCTCGTCCATTGGCATCTTGGATGCTTCATCCTGGCTATCCTCCGGCACTGGAACCCTAGCAACTGAGAGTCCGTTCAGTGCTGCCAACATCAAGGGCCTCTTCTGGGCCTCCAGGCCTGCCATCTTCTGCTTTTCTAGATTCTTTTGGCAAGAAAAGGCACGTTTTCATCTCTGTGTGATTATTTATAATGCCAGTAAAATGCTGGAATGTTTTTTTAATCTCCAAAATCTGCAACTCTCTGGCCAAGGAATGCAGATGATCACCATTAGCATCGTAAATTCAAATACAACCTCTATTCTTCCTGTTATTCCTCAAAGGCCTGCTCCTACATGAGCAGAGAATTTTAATTTCAAAGAAGCAATCCCAGCATATAATACAGTTTACATGCCATCAAAAGACATACAAACACAATCTTGAGCATTTTTCTGCAAACATTATTCTGAATGTAGGACACAAAACGCATCACCCTGTTACGTTAAAGTAGCTCTGCTGTAGCCAAGATACCTGGGGCATCTTTTAAAAAGAAATAATTTCAATCTATTACAACAAACAGAAAAACACAGGATAGTTTCTTCTCTTCTGTGATGTTAATACAGAAAATGAGAAGTCTTCTGATGCGCTCAGTTATTATGGCGATTCAAATAGCACCCGTGATATATTTTGCACTAAAAATTGAGCTCACAAATCCTTGAAACAATGCACCAGCAGACAGGGAGGGTTATTGTTTAACATATTCATGCATCGTATTATGCTGCAGCATGGAGAACCCAAGTATGAATTTTAAATTCATCCTGCTGCCACTGGGAGCTGAAACATTGAGAAAGAAGACAGACAACCTCCAGAAGGAGTCCAAGCAGGAATATTTTACTGCATTTCCTTAACAGTTCTTCCTGTCAGACTTGGACGGAGACATGAGCACAAGGAAGCCGGGTTCTCAGCATGCATACGAAAGCTGTGGTCACCACACGGGCCAAGTTTAGTGTGGAAACACACTGCTGAACCTGAATACCCTCAGACATATGTAAATGGCATGACTTCACCACCACTGGTTTCCTCCAGAGCGCTAAATAAAGACAAAAAGGCAAAACAAAATCCCAAAACACTGCTCTCTTTTCTTACTAGACTTCCTGAAAGGAGGAAAATGCAAGGATTTTTCCTTTATTTGGGGATTTTTTATTTATTAATATTTACAAGCTAGATAAAAAAGCCTGTGTTTAAAAGATTAAGGTCTTCAAACCAGGATTAATGTAATATGTGATTCCTATAAGAAGAGAAGGTTTGCATGCCTTTGTACACCTGTGCTGGGCTAAAACCACCTTAAAAGCTTAACACTAAGACCACCCATTTACTTCAAACATGAAATCAACAAAAATACCTCTTGACCAAAGGCTAATCAGCATGATTATTCAAAGGAGCACTCAAACACAACCTTTAAGCTCTCTTCTCACCTTCATTTGTATCCAAATACCCACTGCGTTCCTGCTTCTCAGTATGTTTTATTTCCCCAAAAGGTCAAAAGAGCCTATATACACTTGTTACACCAGTGTCTGCAGTATTCATTCATGAAATGTTATGTTTTATACTCCGGTATCTGTTTTATATTTAATGTTTAAGACTCTGTATGGAGTAAACTCAGTTTGCATGACACAACGTAGAGGCCCAAGTTTAATTCCTAACCATTACATCAATGGAAGAATCTCTAATGAGTAAGAAGCATTATACATAAATTTAGAAAATTTCTTTGAATATACAGTAGTAATATGTAAATCTAACTAGTTATTAATCTAGCATATTCTAAACTCTTTCCTGCTCCATTTAGATGTTTCATTAATTTGTTTTGGGAATTGTTTATGGCCCTGTTTCTGAAAAATTGAATCACCTTGCTTTCTGTGACTGCAATTGCACTTCCCAGAATGTAGTATCAAGTCCACAAAGTCACTGAAATTTAAGCACCCCTCTTTTCTCCCACTGCATGCAGTGGCACTTAAGTCTTTATATACACACTTTTTATTCTAAATTAATTGCCTGTTCAAAAGGACTATTTCTCACACTTGAGCACCTCCTCATTGCCCAGCTGCGTGCCCTGCCACCCCCTGTGGTCAGCATTTAGTTTACATAGTTTACCAGGTCCCCATAGTCAACCAGCTACATGGTCCCTATAGTTTACTGATCCAACAGCTTTTTTGGATGTAAGCAGTATGATTACTGGTTTTCAAGAAGCCCTAGCAACAAAGGAAAGCACTTACCCTCATCATGATTTCTCTCTCTATAATGCTGTCCTCAATAGAAAACATTTCAGACACAGGCCTTTCTTTGACAGGTTCTTTCTTGACCCTCTCCTTTACACTCGTGAGGTCAGGCTCTGAGATAGAGGGCCCAAGCGAAGACCCATTTATTGCCACTTGATCAGTCCGAGACACACTAATGGCCTTGGAAGGCCCTGGCCTCATGGCCTTGGCCCTGGCTACGGCCACAGAAATGCTAACATGGTCCTGCCTCAGGGCTCCATTGCTGACACTTTTACGAGGCCCAGGGTATTCTGGAGGAGGTTTGTTTGGTATTCTAGCCAAGGCAGCTTGCAGCTGAGCACTGTACTCCATGTTCTCATGGAGGGCTGTTATCTGTGACACAGATTCTGTGGTTTCTTCTTCCTCTTCGCTTTCGCTGCTGTGTATCAGCATCGTGGCATCAGAGAATGTCTTTTTGTGATGGTAATGAGGAACCTGCTGAACTTCGTGCCCCATCTGCACCGACTCTTCAGGCTGCACCTGCTCCCGCAAAGTGTTCCTGCGCGGCAGAGGGGCATTTAAAGTTTTTAGTGCCATGGCTTCTATACCGCGTACCATATTGCTGATGACCTCCAAGCTGTGGCGCTTGTTCACAGCTGCGTGATGCTTCACCGCCATGAGAGGCTCGCTGACCTCCTGCAGTGACTGCCGGACAACCGGCGAGCTGTCCTCTTGGAAAGTCTTCACTGAGAGCTGGACTTTGCGTGTGACCAGGTCGGGACTGCTCCCGCTGACGTACTTGTGCCGGTGGCTTGCCAGGTCAGGTGTACTAGTGGCGGGACGCGGGCGCGGGTAGGGAGGCGGGGGCCTGAAGAGATAATTCTTTAACATATGAGCGGTGTTGTAATTCTGGCTGCTCTGTAGCTGCATGTTAGCCAATTCTGGTGTGCTGACCGTGTGTGATATGGCACTGGCTGCTGTTTTATTTTGCACAGCGTTATTAGGGGTCATTTGGTCAGACGGGGTGACAGGCTTGTTATAGCCTCCACCCTGGGGCCCGTAAGTAACTGTGTAAGGATGCCTCTCTCGAATCTCAGGCTGACTGTAAACTAGGTCTTCTGGCTGGTTGTAAGCATGTGTGTTTCCAATGTTGAGATTTCTCAAAGACTGACTTTGGCTATCCATCTGGATCACCCCCCTCTTCATTTGCCTCATGACGGTTTCATAATCCGGAGTTGGCCTGTAGGATGGCACTATGATTGCACTATGTCTGTGGCTGGGGATGTAGTCTGCTCTCATGATGTCACTTCCAGGGATGCTCAGATTTGAGGACATTGGGGATGCCTGGATGAAGTTCTGTGAGCGATTGAGGGAGTTCATGCTGTGCGCACTGCATACACTCCCATTGGGTCCATTACCATTCAAGTAGCTGAAGTCCACTGGACACCTGTCCAAGCTGGTCTGAGACCTACAGTAGAAAGTTTCTTCATTTCCATGGAAAATGCTGTCTGTGTAGAGCAGAGATAAAGATGTTGACAATTTAACATACAAGGACTCATTCAATGTTATCAACACTTCAAATGCAGCCTGTACCAACAATTAGAGAGAGAGCTTCGTGTGTACAACTGTAGGGAACATTTGGTCTTGGGAGCATCCTTGAGTCACCAAAATAGAACTAAAGCAAAACTATCCCCGTAAACTCTCCCAACAGTTAGCAAAACATGGTATCTCAGATCCTTGTGGGAGACATGAAATGAGAAAGAGAGAAAATGCTTTTTGCTAGGGGTGGTGAGGAAGAAAGGGATGACGCCTCTCTCAGCATCTTGGAAGGATTTGCTGCTGCTGCTACCACCTTAGAAATTCAGCGCTGCTGGACTACAGTAATCCTTAAAATTATCTTTTCTGCTGATGCACTGCTCTCCATTACTCAAAGTAGTGTCTGACTGTCAAATTGGAAATCCTACTTCATACAAATCAACAGTTTTTGAATTGGAAGTACAGAGCTATCAAGACTAAGGAAAAAAAAACATGCAAAAAATTAGTTCAGCTAAGGATATCTGAGAGGGAATCAAGATGTTAAAGATGATGTCCTGCATCACAACTTTACTGCAAGGCCATCCATATCAAAAACCTTATAAGAAACAAGTAGCAAAATCTCTGAAATTAGATGTTTTTTCAAAAATACTGAGAAATCTGTGGTAGAAATGAGGAACTTTACAGTTCATCTAAAATTAAAATCAAACCTCCCCTTTGAAAGGCTCTGCTTGACAGTGAAATAGTAGTAGCCACTAAAATAAATCTTCTACTGTACACAAGGAACGATACTGAATGGCTTCTTTCAAAACTTATCAAATTCTACCTTAAAACTAGTCAGACAACCACAATTCTAAAGTGCTATCACATACAACTAAGAGCACTTCAACTGTACTTCTCATGAGCTGCTGAGAACATAGCCTAATAGACCTGGCTGCATGTCTTCCAAAAGGTGGGGTGGTTAAGGGTGTGAGACTCAAGGTGTTTAAAGGCTGGGCTCTATTCCCAGCCTTGATCAAAGTAACCGGGTACAACCTCTTAGAGGATTTGTTTCTCAAACATGGGGATAGGAGTAGTTAATTCTACTTAAGTTCATATGGATAATAATGCAGGCAGATATTGGTAAGTCAGTAGAAAACATTATCTAAATATCACCAGTTTTGTGACTATGGCATGCTGATTTCTCCTATGGCAATAGATGTTCTACCGTCTCCTTTTCCCTCACTCCATTTCTCTCCAAGATCCCAGCTGGCACTGCCTTTGAGTACAGCCATCATACTTCCTTCAGAAATTATTTTTTCAGTTCGTTTAACTGGAATGCCAAGTCTAAGATCCATACAAACATCTGCAGATATTTTAGAGAAATTTTAAAACTGAAATTTGACTTTAAACACAAGACTTACTGCAGTATTAACTATAAAACTGCTAGCTGTCCTCCAGCACAGCACTAGAATTCTAGATATAAGGAGTAGTATCTTCTCTGCATATGCATAAAATTTAAGTCCCCCTAAGGTAATATATACATTCTACGTACCTTGTGAATTATGTGTTTCAGTGTAGTGTTCTCCACACTGGACATGCATAGGAGGCAGTATAAATGGATGTTGCCTTGGCTGAAATAAAAGAATAGGTTAAAGAAGCATTAGGAACTCAGTTTGCTAGAATTTTTGCAGATGAAACACAGGAAAACGTAGGAACTGAATGCTGTTCTTTCTTACCCAGATGAATACACATGCTCAGCTCTTCTTTACAAAACAGAGAACAGCATTTTGTAAATTGTTAGGTTTTGTTAAGGAACCCAAAACTGACCATTTAGACTCCTTTAAAGTAAACCACTTCAGAAAACAACAGACTCACAGCTCACTTAGAACTTTTGAAAAGTTTATTAAAAGCCCTTACCCTTGAACAATTAAAACAAAACTAAATTAAAAAAAAAAAAAACACCTAATCAGGACAAAAGCAGATGGAACAAACTCAAGGCCCTAGAACACTGTTATACAAGAAACAGGAGTGCATCCAGACTTAAAATAACTCTGCAGATGAATTGAATGTTGCATTCCCCTAGATAACGAATTGGAGCCTTGCTTGAACAATCTGCACCACAACAAACTTTTTAATGGTATAGGTATCACAGGGGGTAATTCAGCATTAAATCGGTAGAGTTATTTACAGGGAAATAAGCCACAGCTGATTCTATATTCACTAGTTTGTCCATCAGTAAACTGATGAATTTTGCAATTTCATTTTACCACCTACATTGTAATGTCCTGTCTGGTGCTGCTGAGCAGAGTTTATGAAAGCATGCTTTGATATACAAGGAGAGAAGGAAGATGCTCTTGTCTCGTGAACGTGTCTTCCTTAACAACAGAATACAGGCTTTTCATCTAGGCTTATTTAAGTAGTTTGAACTATTAAGGAATTCTGTGGATGCCCAAGGCAAAAAATAAACGCCAAACAATTTAGCTTTGCCTGCACAAAATGAGCACCAAGCAACAATTTGCCACTGAAAAGAGGTGGGGAATGGGTTAAATTTACATTTTCTTTGTAAATGGGGAGAGGTAATGAGAATAAAAGGAACTGGGTGCATATATGAATTCCTGCATACAAAATGGCTGTGTTAAGCCAGAACTGGAAGATGACGGGAAATATTTCTGCTAGATGAATTATACTTCTAAGGGTATAAAACCGTATGCTCACTGAGCATTTTGGGCAAAGGAGACTGCTCCTGACAACCCATGAATGAGAGTTTAGCCTGGAAGAAGCCAAGATGTTTGCAAACCTAACAGATAGTGGGTGGAGGAAATACACAAGGAAGGAGAAAGTTATTTCTACTTGAGAATGTATAAATTTGGGGCAGACAGTTGTATTTGAGATAGGTATTATGAAGTAATGGAAGCTATTCACAAGTGGGCTGAAGGTCCCCCCTCCCTCTTCTTTTTTTTGAAGGCTCATCTGCCTCTTCCAGAGAAATAAAAAAAAATAGGATTAAAAACGTAGAGAACTTCAATATCCATTTTAGGGATCACTTGGAGAAAAAAAAAAAACAAAAAACAGTTATTTAAACATATCACATACATGGAGGAGGTTTTTCTGGAAAAGCAACATCACCAGGTAGCCTGACAGGAAAGAGACAGTGTAAAATGACTTTAAAATAATGGTTAATAAAATACAGGTTCACTATGATGCCAAAACAGTGATAAGGGCCTTAATCTAAAAGTAACATATATGATTCTCGGTCAAGTGGTAGTCTCATCCCAAAGACTTGGCTTCCCATCTATGTTTATTGATTTACTACCATACAAGAGAAGTGAATAGGTAGGCAGACAAAGTTGTACAGAGCGGAGAACAGTCAGGAGTCTCTCCCCAAATAAGAACTGTACAATGATTGTACCAACAAGTTAACAAACAACTGTACCATCAAGTTAACAAAACAACTATGAAAAAACACTTAAAAGTTCTTCGTGAATAGTTTACAGTCCAGTTCACTTTTTAATGTGAATCACTTTTTTATGAGTATATATTTATTCCTCCTCTTGATCCTTCTGAGCCTTTTTGCAAAAAAAAAAAACAAAAAAAACACACAAAAAAAAAACCAAACACTTGTTGCCTACATATGTTCAAAACAAACAAGCAGCAGTTTTTTTTTTTCCTTTTAACAAGCAGATTTATATTTTCCTTATCTAACAGAAGAAGGTTCTCTCTTTCCGTTTGTGATATATCTGAAGCTGTAGCATAAGAATGCAAAGCACATTTCCTTTCTTCACCTTAAGTTTTTCAGAGTCATCTCCAGGGACCAAAATAGCAGATACCAAAAATAATGTAAGTGTGCTTAAGAGAACACGATATACAGTCTCTGTGTAACACCCCAGAAACATGCTGAGAATGAAAGGACAAAGAAATCTGAAGTCAAGATTTCAGGAAAAAGTTGTATTTATTTATTTATCAAGATCAGTTAAAATGGAAACAGACTAAGAAAAACTCAGAGGTCTTGGACTGATGATAAAAGTTTTACTTAAAATCACAATAAACTTCACATGGAGAATAAGCTCTCAGCCCAAGAAGCTGAGAGTAAACAGTAAAACAGTAAAAGCAGACTTTACAAAAACATGAGGAATAGAAGAAACACAAGATGAGAAGCTCTAAAATTACGCAATAAATAGATTTTGACGTATACAGTGTAAGACATTTCAAGTTCTTTCTAGTCTGTAGAGAATTATTTTCTCTACATATTGAATATAATCTCAATCCAGTAGAAAAGATGCTTAGTTTCTGTAGGGCAAATAAAAATATAATGCCTTGAAGACTGTAATTTCTAAACACTCAGTGATGATATTATCCAGTTAAATTAATCAACCTGGGCAGCCACACCCTTGAAACTCATTCCAATCATATTGCCTACAAGAAACAAGCTAATGTGCTTATTTGAAATTTAGCAAATATTCCATCTTACACAATGCCCCATTCCATTAGAAGTGCCATAGGCATTCTTAATGAAAACACCATGGTACATACCAAAGATGATCTACTCCAAGTGGGCCGTCGTCGGATAGGGGGAGGAGAATTTGATTGTCTGTGCAAGAAAAAGTAAAGGCAAATATTAGAAATTGCAGTGTTTCAATTCTAATTCACAAATGAATGGGAAAGACAAGAGATGAAGAATCTGTAAATACTTGCTCATTCATGAGATTAAAAAATATGAATAAGATGAAAATAATTCAGGTCCTTCCCTAAATACAGACAGTATTCTAATTCCAAAATATACATGCCTTCTGTTCATTATCCTATTTAGCTTATTTGGAAACACAAGGAAAAAAAAAACTTCATTTAAAAATGAATCAAACAAAAAATCTCTTAAGCAATAAAAACTGAACATGCCACGCAGGCATTGTCTCAGATGACTTAAAGTGAACATTGAAACAATGACAATTTTATGAAATTCATAGCAATCACTCCAAAGCAATGCACACAGATCATGAGGAAGAAAGCAACTGGTTAGATGATACTAGCAGAGGCAGATACAATGTTAGAGTAGCCAGGTGCAGTGGAAAGCAGGAGGAGTGTGGGAGGAAGAAAATTAAATAGGAAGAGAAACAATTTGAAGGAGGCAGAAATATAGTGCTTACGTGAAGAGAGGAAAGGTGGGATTTCTCCTCTTACAGTTTCTGATCTGGTGAATGATGTTATGTGCAATTAGAGGAAATGCACACAGGAAAACAAACAACTACAATTTTAACACAGAGGTCAGGAAAATTACTTGGCTAGAAAACACACACTGGCATATGCTGTCATCAATATCTGTGGCCCTAACACAGAAGCTCATACCGCATGAGACTGTGATAGGAAGGAAGGCAGTTATAATGGCAAAAATACATTTGAACTCCAATTGTTTTGCTCATTGACTTCATGATGTTCCCTATTTTATTAGTCCAAATATTTGGAAGTTGTATGTGAAGCTGCTACATACACCCAATTCATGGTACCCACACACTTATGGTTTAGTAGTCAGAAATAAACATGATCAAAAGCTATTGCTTCTGCAGTCTGGATTATGGACTGTAATGGAAGAGTCCTCTCTGTTGACCCCAATTAACAGCTTTGAAGGGGGAATATTCTAATACAGTGGATGATGGTATTTTGTTTTATTTTTCTTGACTATCACAGGGAAAAGACTGAGGAATTTTGTTTGAATTCAATTTCTCTGAAACGATTACATTTAGCATTGGACTAATGAAATGCATTATATGCTGCTAATGAAGGTCTTTTCTGGTCTTCCACTCAACTCCCAAGAACTGTGAACAATATCTGAAATCTAATCAACATTTATTCCTGTATGTGAAAAGATCACTCTATACAGTTCAACTCATCAGTTTCTCCAATACTTGTAACTCAGCGTATGTTCATATACTATGCGCATATGTAATACTAGAAAGTTAGACCTTCCAATCTTCCCTTCATCATTTTGGCTTTATTTTCCAACAGATGGCATTACCCAGATGAACAGATGGGATGCCCAGCTCTAACTAGAGCTGTTGTTGGAGATGAGACTTCTTTATAGCTTTCCAGCTAACTAACCTGGTAAGTTCTGCAAAGAATTCATGTCTTCATTGCTATACAAACATGGCATATTATAAAAGTTTCAAAAAACCTTAGACCTCTTAAAACTAAATTTACCTCAAACTAAAATTGGCTGTGTAGTGGTATAAATGAAATGTTTTCAGCTAATAAACTTACTTTTGACTTACAAAAAAAGCCTTATGAATTCCTCCAGTTAGAGTGACTACAGCTGTGAAAGGACTATGTCATGGCCAGTTTCTTAGTAAGTGCTCAAAGCAGTGCCTGTAAGAAACTCTAGGTTCAGATTCAGTCTCTGCTGAGTCATGCAACTATGACTATGCTGATGAACATTCCCATGTGTCCTGCCTTGCTTGGTGCATGTAAGAAGTGAATAAATTATGCTACCTAAATTAGAAGAGGATAACCTGGGTTCTCCACCAGCCTTAGAAGCTACCTGGGTAATGCGTCCTCAAAACACTACTGTAATTCATATTTTGGCATGTTATGTCACCTTTCACTCCAGTTTATACTAACACTCTGGGTCATGAACAGCAGACACCAAGGGCTTCAATTCATTATTCTGTCAGATTTGGCTGCTTGGTGAGCACTATCCAACAGGGCTCATGCGTCAAGCCTCCCAAGGCTCAGAATTAAATTTCATTCTCATTCTTCTGTTCTAGCTGGTGGTTAAAACAAAAAGAAAAAAAAAAAAGGCAAAGTAGAACAGAATAACTGACACAAGTGACTAGAAAAAACAAACAAAAACAGACACGCCAAAACTCAGAGCACTTCCAAAGCAGGGTTGTCAGAATATAACTCTGAAGAAAGAGTACTCACTCTGTGCAGATTTTGTTCTGTTTGTAAAACTTATGTCTTGCTGCAAATAGCCGTGAAATATATTTGGCATTTTCAAGATCATCCTTTAAACACAAGAAAAATCAGAAAAAAAATCATTCATTTTGTTGTTCTCACCAATAACAAAGAAGAGTTCTACAAATCAAATTGCAGTAATGCTTGGTAAGGTCTGTCATGTACAGGATCTGGCTGCCAAGAACATGTCTAGTGCCCTCAAGAGTGTTTAAGGCATTGAATTACTGAAATACACTGGCATGCCTTTACACGCTGCCACTTCAGTGCTAAGTCACAGTGGGAGGGGAAGAGGGACAACAACAAAAAATGGCTCAAGGTTGCTGGTCCAGTTTCTACATTGGCCTTGGTTCAGTGAGATGTAGAGCGATTTGAAGAAGTGCAGTGCAGCACTGCACCCATCCTTGAGTTTCAGTGTGTGTGTGGTAACATAGCTGTTTTTTGTTGGTGGTGTTGGTGTATTTTTTTTTTTTTTGCTAACTTCCCAGCATATTATACTTTAGTATGATTGGAGTGGAATTAAAGAGCTTTTTTTTTTTTATATATATATTTATGTTTTATATAAGCAGATTCTTGATAACACTGATTAGATCTTTTTCTTACTGTGTGAAAAAGCACATTCTCTTCTTTGTTGATCAACTCTAGAACAATCGAAGACTTGTTATGTGCAATATTCCCAATGTCATTCCACCTGTAAGAGTTAAAAAAAAAAAAAAAAAAATGGGGTAGAGTTTGCCAACACATACACTCGAGCATTTCACAAACACATTAAGAATCCCTTAGTCAACATTAGCCTTGTTTTATGGGAAAGCTTTTCAGTAGCTGTTTGGTAAAGAAACATGGTCAGGAAAATGCGGAAGTCAAGCTCTGATTCAAGGAGTGAGATTATTCTGTTCTTAACCCAAAACAGGAAAGTTAAAAGCTCTCTTTAAAAACATTGATTTGAAGAATCACAATAGAAGGTACATCAGAAATATATTAGTACTAAATATTATACTGAACTGTAGCATTTTGGTACAGACTGACTTTAATCAGATGGATTTTTTTAATTATTATTTCTTTTAATATAATGCCATTCCTCTCCAAACTCTGTTTCCAACTTTCCTACATAGTCAATTCTTCCTAAAGGAGGTTAACTTGACAACATGGTTATGTAGGCTATGCATACCATGCTAATACCCTGTTTAACGTTCGCAATCTTTTTTTCAAGTAATTGTCAAGTTACCCAAGATCAGAGTTATAATCTTCTTACAAATAGCTGACAGACACATTGGCGTACATTGCATGCAATCCATGGAGATGGAAAAGACTTGTTTGTTCTGTTTGCAGCATGCATTCCTCTTCATGTCATGGCAGGATGCTTGAAGCACATATTTCCAAAGAGTAAGCATCCCAGCACCAACTATTATTTCTACATTTAAGAAACTTCTTGCCTTTGTCACCAACATTTTAACATGTCTTCAGAATGGCACAGTTAAAATTATCTAATTTCTTCACAAAAGTACATATGTAAAACATCAGCTCAATGGAAAAGGTAGCCCTGACATTTTTGAAGATGACCACTTAAATCTTTTATAAGGTGCCAAAAACAAACAAACAAACAAAGAAACCCAACACCCTTCTTGCTCAAGCCTGATACAAGCCTTAGCTACTGACTAAAAATGAGTGTACCTCATAAAACAATTTTTTGGCTGCATAGGTGTTGATTGATATTCTAACAGCAACAAGGGCTGGGAAAAATCCACTTCAAGTTGACTTCAGCATTAAGGGAAATGCCCAAAAGCAGCAAAAAGAAATGACAGAAACATCACCTTCCCTGGAATCATGCAGATTTCTAGCAATACCTTCATACAGAACAAATTTTTATAAGAAGTAACAAACCGCACAACGAAGGTCAGTGGAATGGCTTCAGTGATTCTTAATAACCAAAACAAACAGCAGTACAAACAACATAAGTGACACAGCCAGGATTTTCAAAATTACAGAAAGTTCAGCTTTTTTAGCAGGGTATCTAAATGTGGCAACCAGATTTTCAGAAACATTGAGCGCCTAGGCTGCCAACAGTGAGGTTTAACAGATTTGCATTCAGATGCATCAAAGAAGCAGACACAAAGGCAAGCAAAGAAAAAGGATCAAAGCCTTGTAAGTAGAACAAGATACATGACAGACAACTATGTCTTTCTTGCTGTCAAACCCATTCAGAGACATCAGAAATTATTTTTTATCACATCTCTTACGGCCAAGAGGCCAATGCTGAAAACAGTGAGGTGACTACTCCTTAGTTAGAGCATTGGCACTATTGAAGTCACATATGTAAGGAAAAAAACCCCACACACAGAGCTCTGAAAAGAAACTCACTTTAAATACAGAAGTCCCTAGTTTTTACCTATAGATCACAGTTGTCCTTCCAATTCTGTTTTTTATGAAGATTCCCATGAAGAAAATACCAAGGTGTATGTCGTTTCCATGATTATCCTGCACAAAAAGGGTATATATTTAGTTTAATAAAGAAACCGGCAAAGACGTGCATAAGAACACATGCTGAACCACCAAACAGAAGCCATTCTTCAGGATGAATGGGGGACTAACCCTTGACTAACCTATATTTTGCTGCTTTATTGGACTCTGATTTTCATTATTTCAAAGCAACTAACACTTAAGTGGATTCATTCTGTTGATTACTGAGAATAGATTAAGGCTAAGTGAGCTCAAGGTTCTCCTCTATGAAACAACATGCACACCACAAACTAGCGTTTGTTATACAATACCCCACTTTCCCTATAATTGTGATTATAGCTATCTAGAGCCTGTATGACTACCAAAAGCAACAGTCCTCTTTTGCATTCGCAGTATTGCTCCAGTCATCTGTTAAAACATGCAGAGATTTCAGAAAACCACACCTGGAGATGGAATCCCTCTCAAAAGCTCTACCCTTCACCCTTCCTCTTTTAAAGTACTGTGTAGAAGTTCACAGTGTGTCACCCTGAAGAAGTATTTGTTGTATCTTTATACAGATACAGCCTTCATTGTTTTTCAATTATTGCTTAAATATTCATCTACTTGCATCATGCACTGTCCACTGCTCTTGCACTGCTTTTCAGAAATTCTATTGTTTGTGTCTACCCACATCTCCTGCACGTTCCCTTTTGAAAAGCATGTGCTCCTGCTCCATTTTGCAAACTTTTTTTTTTCTTAAAAATGCCTTTTACTTTTGCTAGAAAAGTTTAATGCTGTTGACAAAGAGGTTTCTGAACGTTATCAACAAAAACAACTCCTCACAGCTTCATATACAGCAATGGATTCACACTTCAAAGTGGTAAAACAAATAGCATGGTTAAAAAGAACTGCTAAAAGAAAGGTTTAAAGAGAAGTTCATGCACTACACATGCCTAAGTTCTAGGAACCATGAGGTGCCCCTGATTTTAAAAGATCAGATTGAAGCTGTTCTCCTGGCCTTCTTGTACTTTATCCCTGGAAGGCGGCAATGGACTATCTGCATCTGTTTCCAAACATTTGTCCTGCAGCAAACAAACAATGGACACCAGTTTTCAAGCCCAAGCCTATGCACTAATTTTCAGTGCCACTTTCATCAGGATATTTCCACCTACACTACAAGGCAGAAGAGGTCCTACAGCTGACAGTTTTTACTTTAGGCTGTTCAGAGAACTCACACATGCGTTTCCTTGTCCTGGACACGGGAAAAAAAAATGTGTGTGTTTTTGTCTGTATAAATATTCATATACTTATGCATACATATGCAGGTATCTCCATATAATGAGAAAAAATGCTATTAGAAATATGTATAACAGGAACAACAACATCTTTCAGCTTTATATTCAAATGCAGTTTTATTTGTCTGCAATACCAGCCTGCTACTCTTTCGTACAAGTTCGTACAAATTTGTACAAATGCATTTCTGCATTTTTGCAGAGCACCCAGTCCACCACTCATACTTATCTAACATGCAATAATATCTGCGGGAAGACTCTTGCATATAGCAACCTTTTTTGTCAAAAAAAGATTTTGGTGGAAGGAAAGTAACAGCAGAGGCCTGAGATACCCTCGTGCTGCAGTTTGCATTCAACTACCAGAAATCATTTCATCTTCTGGAACAGCGAAACAACTTCTGCCTCTTTTGGATGAACAACTTGCATGTGTTACAAAGGTTGCCACAGACTCCTACATCATTTAACTGAGAGGTTTCTTTATAATATATGCTGACATACCTTCACAGGGAAAGTTTCCTGTCCAAATCCATCAAGGCGTTCCACTTCATTGATGTACATTAACTCAGCCTCTGCCGCTGTAATGCCACTGCAATTGGAATAACAAAAGGCAGCAAATGTTTCAATATTACATGCACACAAAAAATACTAGTGAAAAAAAATGGGAGGTTCACAAACCACTTCACAAGATGCTTTGGAAATGCAGCCTAGAAACGTACAACAATTTCAATGCTAGGATCGTAATCTGGAAGGGGAGGAATTTTACTGTGTGCTGCTAAGGTAAGGTACAAAGCATTAGTTCAAATTAGAGCAGGAACAAACTGAAGTGATCCCTTTACTCAGTTTCTTCTGCATGCAAATGTTTTCCAAACTTTATTAAAACATCAGGCCACTGCAACAGGTTGTGCCTAGCCTTGGATGGCCAATTTGAGCCATGCGGCTCCTAATTTGCATAACTAGCTTATCAATTCACTGAAGGTGCTTAAAATGGCCTAAAAGCGAAGACCCAAATATTCATATTTGCTGTTCAAAAACACAGGCACTGAATCCAAATTTTGAGCAGGTTCTCTTTCGTAACAGAGAACAAATCATCTGAAAAAATCTTCTACACACGTGTCCACACATGCTCCTGTCACAGCTCAGGAATTCAGATAGATTTCAGTTCTCAAAAGCAGGTCAGAATAGATTGCAGGTTGTTCCAAAAGAAGGTCACTCAATGCTTCTCCTCTTTGCTCCTCCTTACCACAGCATATAAACAGAAATATAGGAAACCAACAAATATCTAGGAGACACAGGGAAAGAACGAATCTGGAATTTGATCTACCTTCTGAAATGAGAATAAGTATTTGTTCTTTGTGTTGCTGAAATAGCACTAAAGAGCACAACGGGGAATGGAAATCTTCCCTTTCAAGTCTGGGAGTTAACCAAGATCAATAACATGTCAAGCAGCCCGTGGCAGAGACAGTGAGAAACAGAACCAGGCGTATGCACGGCCAGCTCACAAACTAACAGTTTGGCTGCAAAGGCCCAAGCTTGCATTAAAACCCACAACGAAAATGGCCTTCAACTCACACATTCGTGTTTGCCCCTTTAGGATCATTTTCTGGCATACAATGGGAAATGCTGTACCTTTCACATACTATTCCTACTGCATTTCATATAGTCAAGTTTTAAGTGCAGATTCATAACATAATAAGAAAGACAATTTTCAATGCCATATAGGCACTGACATTTTTCTAAGAACCAAACTTGAGAAGTTTGAATTCCTTTACCACCAGGACACCTAGATGACACAAAAGAAATCTACTAAAAATAAGGTATTTGTTCTGGAGCACTAATGCACAGGTCATTAATTAGTGACAATGTATTTTACCTTTTCCACAGCTAGACTTAAAACCCAACAAGAAAGGGACTCCATGTCCTGTTATTTTTATTTGTGTTACACTGGGAGTGTGTATAACTTTCTCTCTCTTGAATGAGAGAAAACCCTTGAACAGACCCTTGGACAACCCCCAATCAAGCCATGAGGTCTTTCAGCACCAGGATTTAAATGAAGACTAAAAGAGAAAGAAGTCTACTCTGTAGCACCGCTAGTTTTACACATATTCATTAAACCTTGTGGTAGAAATCCTCATTTATTTGGGATTAAGTTCCTTAGCCATTTTGCGTGCACAAGAGGCAGATAATCTTTTGTAACAGACTATATATCCAGCTAGATGTAGCATAACAGTAACATGGAGATAGGCTGGTATATCACTGCAAGAAACAGGAGAGGAATGGAAGTACGGGGAGGTTGATGACAAATGAAAAGAAAAAAAAAAGCTGAATTTTCACATGTCAAGCTCACCTGTGAGTTCGGTGTTCCTGTGCAACCTTTTGTGTCAACTCTTCCAAGACAGCTTCATCTTGGGTCCAGTCCTGTAAGAAAACGAGGTAGCATCAAAAGCTTGTCATCCAATGAGAGAGAGAATAAAGTACAAGACAGGAATTATGATGGTACACATTTCAGGGTTGCTTCCCGTTCATGTTCTTACACGTAGTTACACAGAGAGAGCCTAGCACCAAATACATTGAAAATTCAGGGCACATATCCAAGCACAGGGTGCTGAAAACATGCAAGAAAAACATGAGTCTGACTTTTTGTTTTTTTTAATTTATTTTTTCTACAAAGATACTGCTAAAACAGGGTTCAGGTGGCTTTTATTCCACAATACGAAACAGAGTACAGAGCATGGATAAGGGATCTTTTCCTGAATAAGGACCAAACAAGCCTTTAAAAGCACTTGGAAGCCTACAGACAATTACATACCTTTTTAAACAGACTAAAATATTCCATAGATCATGCAAATTGAAGCCATGGGTATTTTCTGTTCTACAGCCTGCTAGCGTTGCCTTCCTCACGTTAATAGGAATCAAAAACTTAACTCTCTCTTCAAGCATGTAATGAAATTCACCTTACACTTGCAACACATTTCTGAGTAGAATTTACCCTCCACAAATGTAATCGCTTGTGTGATAGAAACAAGTCTGAAATAATTGGGAGCAAGTTAATAAATGAAGTCTGCTCATAAATTCAAGGCAACAAAAAGGAAGCTGAAATATTTTTTTGCAAAACCTCAAAGTTCTTATTTTTATTTTAAAAAGCCTTAAGGCTGCATGTAACATACTTAAATATACTGCCTGTTTCTTGCTCAATGGGCCCTCCCTCTGATATTTGCTTCTGCCACAAAAAAATGTGAAAGTGGTAGCGTGCTAATGAAAAATGGCATGGTACATGCCTATGCACAGCTACACACCTGTGGGGTGTACTGTGTACATAACTTTGTTCTTTTTGCTGCTGAAGAAATGCCATTTGACACACATTGTAGCCTCACAAGATCAAACAGTACAAATGTAGCTGCCCCTTCCTCATTCACCAGCTCCCTTCGCTAATGAATTTATGGCAACGTTCTTGTTGGAGGCTCCTTCTATGCCTGAGATCCGCTCACATACTCCCACTTGCTTCAGGACTAGTTCATATCTGCAGCACTTCACAGCTGTCACTGAAGTTGCAGTGAAATATTTACTGTTACGTTATCCACTCCTCCCCAGAAGGGCAGAGACGAGAAGTTAAATAAAGGGAAAGAGATGCCTAGAGAAAAACTGATTTAAGAGTAGGCTCCCGAAGACTGTAGGAAGCTGACACTTTGCTGATCTTGTCAAATTTAGTGGTAGCAGCGTGGATGAACAGCTAGATACCACAGTGTAAGCACATCCAAAACGGAAGGGAGCTGACCACAACACAACAAAGGCAGCTGACTCAGAAAAGGAGGTCCTAGGAGGTTGGCCTGAAAAGTAAACTGCTGAGCTACATTCAAATGTGGCTTGAAATCTCATCTGGATGCCTAAATTCTCACGCACACACCCTTTTTTTTCTTTCTTTTTTTTTTTGGTGAAAAGAAAAATACCATCAGCACATCGAAAGAACTTTGCAGGAGTAATTTACGAAGTGACAACCTGACTACACCTTCCTGTCTATATTTTCATCCATCACCTTTCCCACATAGACTACCACATGACTTCATAAGCCATCAACCATACACAGGATTAACAATTACCTATTATTAACAAGAAATCCTTGTTGCAACAAGAATAGCTTAACAGAGCAGCTGTTAATTCATCTAACAGAAGCTCCTTAGTGAAAGGTCAATACTGAAGCCACGTTCTAGGTATCAAAGGCATATTCGGATCTCTGCATATTCATTATTTTCTCCTCTTTCTGCTGAATTTCTATATTCAACTGCCTGCTAGCTTGAAATTGCACTTCCACTTGAAGACACTGTGCAAATGTTACCTGTTTGAACTTGGGAATTGACTACCAACTTTGAGAAGGCTGCAGCTTCTCTACTGTCAAAAAGTGAAGGTAAATGGGATGAAATGGTTCTGGAAGTATTTTTCTAATGCCTTTGAAGTATAGTGAGCTTAATCACTCTCTGTCTACCTTGACACTAATTGCAGAAGAAAACCATATGCCTAACTTCTAGCCAGTGACATTTCGGGCAGGGGAACCCCAACCCACTTCCAATTTTTGTTTCTATTTTGAAAGAACTCCAAGTTCTTTTTCTTTTATGAAGCTTAGACTCACTTCTTGTGCTGATGGAGTTGGTGTCCAAAGATAAAGCCAGCCTCTATCTGAGCAGCTTGTGGTGTCGTGTCTTGCCTCCCCGCCCCCCAATCCATCCTCCCAGATGGGCTCAGTGTCATGGGCTGCAAGTGCTTGGCATTTATCACCAGTTTCTAATGTCATCAGTGACCTAAAACAATTCCCTCAGCATTCAAATTATTTGCTAGTTCCAATTCAAATTTAAAACAAATTTACAGCACTGTCCCTGGAGGATATTTTGAGAACTGATTCATGCTTCTCTTCAGTCCAGTAGTCAGTTGATGTAAATTCGCATTCTCTTGAGTCCTGTGACACAACATTTATTACATCAGCAGCTTTCATATCCCTTTATAACATGCCATGTTACTAATACTGCAGTATGACTAATATACACCTTTCTAAATAGCTGCAAATTCTTTTTTGATTCAAATAAGTACACTTCTTTTGTTGACAGCTATTCCCAGTGGAGGCTTAACAGGAACTGAAAAAGGGCTACATTTCCATAGCATATATTCATTCAGCTCCAACCAAGTATATTGCAGGATTTGGGGAGCAAAGTTTACATCCGCTGCTAATAATTTAGCACCGGTGCTTTTATTCTGTTATCAATGAAGCCATCTCTGAGGCATGGAGAAATTACTCAGAAAAGACCACAAGAGAAGAGGATAAGGAACTCACCATAGGAAACAAGACATATTCTCGGAGGAAATCATGAGATTCAAACTGATTATAGTCTCCAAAATCCGCTGGAAAAAACAACACAGTTACTCATTTTAGCACTTTCCACACATGTTAAGACCACACTCAGTCTTTGCACAGATGCTTAACTTCAAGTGGGCGAGTTTTCTCTGAAGCCACAACCCAGCACAAAGATTTCTGTTTGTACTTTAGCTTTTAACACAGAGGTCTGAAAATAAAAGCGTTATTACTAGAGATCAAATAATAGCCAGCAAGTAATTTTTCTCTTTTGTTCCTTTATATTATAGCCATTTGCAACGATTTACTATCAGACGTGCAAGACTGGGATATTCTGGTTTCTTTAAAATGGTACATACGTTTACTTCTCTAAAATCCCCAAACCTGACCCTGACCAGACAAAAAAAAAAAAAAAAATTAACCTAGCTCTACTACAATTCTACATAATTGTAAGGAAGATGCTTACCTTAACAGCCTAGAAGGCTAAGATCAACTAGCCAATTATACTAAAAATTGCTGATAACCAACATGGCTGGGGGAGGGAGCGTGGGGAATAAGTCTTATCCTTCTGCAGCCAATATAACAGTCCAGGCAACGTGTTAGTTTAATTGACTGGCCCTTCAGACTTTTCTACATTTTTCTGCCTCTTCTGTGTATCTTTGAGACGTTTTCATCTGCATGACCACCTTCACTTCTAAGTCAGGCTGAGGATTCTTGTTTAAACGTCCTTGAAACTGCAGCATTTTGAAAATGCTTCCTAAAGGCTAAGCTACTTTAAACAAAAAAAAAAGTGTATATACGTATATATCTGTTAAATACACAACAACTTATATCAAAAGAATATCTTGCCTGGAGGTTTCTATTTTATATTAATTGAACTGGATCAAACGCCATCTACAAGATTCTCATATTATAGAAGCTGGAAATCCCCACCATAAATCATATTAGCTAAACATTCTTTCAAAGCTTCTAGAGAACTTCACGTATTGCAGGATGCCAAAAATGCAGTTTCATTTTGTTTTCACCTCAGAGTTATGTTTTAACATAAACATAAAGAAATCAAAATGGACATGAAACAGACTCTGTAAGTTTAAAAGTAAGTATTTCAAGTATCTTCGTTTGCCTCACATGAAAAGGACAAAGGGAGTAACACAAGGTCATGAATAAAGCAAACAAGATTAGATGCAGGATCCTGATGCAATGGTCTTTGAAATATATCACATAGAAAATTCAGAATAATACTGACTGCTGCAAAATGTTATAAAGACTGACTAGCTCCCAAAGTCAGCAAAAAGCTGCAAGAAACAGGACCAGTGAAAAATACCCAGTGTCTATTTATCATTAACTTTAATGCTGGAAAAACTTAATTTACTCAGAGTGCAAGGCTTAATATGGAATTTTGCATACATCATCTCCATTACTCATAAATATTTATATTTCAATATTTAATGGAAAACGTTTTTCCTTCAATTTTTAACCAAGCAATAAGATACTGTAACAGAACAACTACTGCCCTAAGAAAGATTTTCAACAATATTAAAAAAAAAGTGGTTGCTAATACCTTTCTAGAGAATAGTCAGGGGAGCTGGTGCAGACAGTACCTAGTGCCTTGGTTTTCACCTGTACATACTATGTTCCCCTCAATGTCAGAGATGAGCATGAGGATTAACTAAGATTCAGAAAGTCCTAAATGAAAACTAAGAAAGTCTTGTATTTACAACAAAACAGAAAACCAGATTTCAGTCACTGAATTTTAAGAGTCAAATTTTCAAATTTAACAATATTATTAGGGCATTTTATATCATAGAACCTGTAATTTTCAAGAATCAGATCTTCATGTTTGTTATTATATGTACATACTTGTCCTCCCTCTGTCCCACCCATAACCAAAGAGAAGCGCCCAGTGCATGATTGCTGGAATCCTACTTTGAGCTCTCATAGTCACGGATAGCCTTAAATATATTTTCTGCAAACACAGGACTTCCTCCTTTACCCACATACATTACATGATCACCCTTTTATTGATGTCATTAGGAGGCTCGGAATAAAAATCATATTGTAAGAAGTAGTTTATTATTAATTTATAACTCATGTAACAATTATGGTCATGTGTTCTTTCATAATGCAGATAGCACTACACAGCAAAATGAGTTTTTAATTAAAGGCAAAATTAAAGCTGCTGCTATGCTCTTTGATGTAACTCCATTTCAAACCAGAGAATGTGAAGTAAATTCATTACTGCAAAGTACTCTGTGGCTGGGGCTAGAACTGGAGTTTTGTTCGAACTCTCTAGCACGGCTTTAAGAAAAGGGAAAGTTGAACACTGTGATGCAGTCAGTCAGGGAGGGATGCAGTCCCTCCCTGATGTTGTGAGTTTCACCAACAGCAGCCCACCTAAGTACAAAAACCAACCAAACAAACAAAAAACCTGGCTGTTGTGAACAGGAGTCATGCATGGCCTTAGTGAACACCCAGTCAATATCTAGAACAATTCCCCTACCCACCCCCAGCCCCCAAAAAAAAACACACAGTCCATGTTTGAAAATAGCTAGGCAGGTAATCATCTTACCTTGCACTGCTAAACCAGCTAGTCGAATTCCCTGCTCCAATGAAGAACGCAGTCGGCCATCAAGAATATCCTTTTTCACTTGTAGGTAATACTGGTATCTACAAACCAGAAGAGAGAACAGATCAGAAAGGCAGTATGGATATATGTTTACAACTGAACAAGAAGCTGCTGAAAGCAAGAAAAACTCACCACAGACATGTCAGGCAGTTAAACAGCAGTCTGTGCCTGGTTTCAGAAGTTCCATGTCATCTACCAGGTATATGCGTGTTAGTGAAATAAATCAAAATGATCCCTACATTGGCAACTCTTCCAGGTATGAAAAGCAAAATAAAGCGTTCTAGTTTGTATTCCCTAGACCACACAGCAGAGGGACATCTGCTGGGACTACCTATACCCTCCATAAATTTTGCAGAGATTATAGAAGACCATGTCTTAATCCATACAGAAAGAGGGTGTTCCATATCTTTTTTTTTTTTTTTTTTTTCCCCTCCAGTGCCACCATTTGGATGGGAGAAACGGAATTTT
Organism: Netta rufina; assembly: GCF_964035555.1. Taxonomy (NCBI): domain Eukaryota; kingdom Metazoa; phylum Chordata; class Aves; order Anseriformes; family Anatidae; genus Netta; species Netta rufina. The sequence goes on from NC_140125.1 coordinate 20,723,653, forward strand.
AGCAATATACTCTTGCTGCCTGGCATAACTTTATAGCCCACACAGAAGTTGAATTGGCATCTCTCATCTATAAGGTTGACTTAGACACAAATCAAGCAAAACCAACTTTAATGACACACTTGCTGATCCACAACTAATCACAAAGTAAACTATGTGAGTTTTAACCACAACGACAGAACTCACACATTTCAGCTTACATTTGGCAAGAGAGTAGGTGAGGACAAACAAGAAGCTTTCCACAAAAGCTTAACAAGTTACTGTCCCCATCTGTGCATCCCTTCCATCCACTGAACTGTATCAGACTCACAGCAGAGCTGACCAAAGCAGCAGGGATATGTACCAGTCCCTCTGGCATATCAGGTTAAAATCCAGTGGAGACAGCTTTGTTAACAGGCCACAACATTTTATTCTGCGGGCACTCACACATGGTTCATCATAATATCTGTGTTGGATGGACAGTAAAACCAGCAAGGGGCAAAACAGGCAGCTGAAAAAATTACAGCCACAAATGCAAGGACACCTTTATCAGCCATCACCACAACAATAATTAGAGTTAAACTACAGTGATATAATAATCCAGTGTCCATCAGCTTAAAATTCTGGCGCAGGCATGAGTAACCCATCCTAGCTCAGATGAAACATTTCCTCCTCAGCCAACAAGCAACAACAGCTCAGCAAGCCGGAGCCCAAAGGCAGAGGTGCTGCACCAGCGTAGCCACAGTCTGTGTGCTCAGCCTCATGCACCCAACCCTGACTTCCTGATAGTAACTGGTGTGCCTGGGACACCCAAGTTCAGAAATCCCCAAATCCACCAAAGATGTTTCTTAGCCTGTGACCAGACATATCAGTCTGGTGCCACTGAACCAAGTTACAAGGTTACAGCTTCCTGACAAGTTTCTTGAGCATGCCTGCTCATCCTCCCTAACCACAGGATATCCTGAGTTGGAAGGGGCCCATAAGGATCACTCAGCCCAACTCCTGACTCCACATAAGACTGCCCAAAAAACAGACCATGTGTCTGACAGCATTGTGAGCTTCCTGAGCTCTGGAAGGCTTGGGGCTGTGACCACGGACCTGGGGAGCCTGTCCCAGTGCCCAACCACCCTTTGGGTGCAGAACCTTTCCCTAACCCCCAGTCTGACCCTCCCCTGTCCCAGCTCCATGCCATTCCCTCGGGTCCTGTCGCTGTCCCCAGAGAGCAGAGCTCAGCGCCTGCCCCTCCGCTCCCCTCCTGAGGGAGCTGCAGGCTGCCATGAGGCCTCCCCTCAGCCTGCTCTACTCTGGGCTGAGCAAACCAAGGGACCTCAGCTGCTCAAAACAGCATGGATTTTTAACTATCTACTTGAGCTAAAACAGATCACTCAGCAAGAACTGGGTTAAGAAAGAAGTCGTAGCCAAGCATGCCTGCCAGCCTCAGAGACTACAACCTCTGCAAAGGCACAGCAGTCAGACTGGGGGCAATAAGTGCCTAACCGGACTTGGCTGCAACCAGTTCACCATCTGACCTTAACCTTGAGCCTTTGGGAATAGCATATAAACAGTTCTTGTCATAATGATTTCATGTGCATAAGTCACATTCCCAGAACCAAAGCAATTAACTTTTCCTTCCTGGAAGGGAGAACCACTACAACATCACCTGTGTTACAGGGATTGCACTGCCTTAACTATACTCCCAAAATGTTACTATTTAACTCTGTATAGAGGCACTAGAAAACACCCATGTGCTTCAAAAACAGCATAGCCCAAATCATTCTTTGAGGGATATTAATCTAATACAGCATTTTACATTTTTCCTCAGTTAAGTCTTCTGTCAGTGATGAGATGCAGTAACTTGCCACTAGACAGCACCACCGCCCTGACCAGACCTGTCTTCTCAAGGTAGCAGCGCTGTACGTGGCTGCAAGTGTTGCAGTGCAGATGAATCCTCTCGATTAGAGGCCTGTGGATGTATCCTTAATACCTGAGAAATTCCCCTTTGAGTTCACAGTTTTTATGTGCACTTAAAAAGTTAATTGTTGGGTTACTCATTTTTAGGTTTCCTCTTCCCCTCTCCTCACCTCCCCCAAAAAGGGCTAAGAATATTTTCAGAGAAAAAATAATTTCATTTAAAATGCTTAGATTTGGCTTTCACACAGACTAATGAAGGTTAAAACTTCAGTCGATTTTGAAATTTGATGGTGAAAGGCAATGCAAAAAACATATTGCTTCTCTGATCCCTGTATTTCAGCCCCAGGCTTCACACTTGCTTGGTCCTGAAGAGGAGTCAACTTATTTGCAGTTCTTTGCAATGACTAAATCCCAATTCTGAAAATACTCACGCTTTCACACGAGCTTAACGTAAAATGCTTTGTCAAGTATGCAGGTGAGTAAGTGTTTGCTGAATCTGGTGTTACAGACCTGTAATCTGAAAGCATGCTATTTATGGCAGTGGTACGTATATATGCATGAGTTGCACATTCTAGTTGGGCAGAACAAAAATAAAACTTGCATCTGCCTTAAAGCTCTATATAGGTAGAACTATTGCTAAAACAAACACGAGACTACATGAAATCCAAAATAATGTAAAATCTAACCTAGACACCCTAGCTCTATAGAAATCAAGAGTCTTACCAGCTTTAGCGAAGCCATGATTTCAACCACAGTGCCCACAAAAATGTAGATAAGCCATGGTAAGGGTTATCTAAGTAACCATCATCAAAAACAGGACATCAATGCAGTTACTGTAGTACCCACTACTATGACAAAGACTTTGAAAAGGAACAGTGATGTGCTGTACCTGCAATCGTAGGCTGCCAATGTTGTTCTAAGAATTTGTTTTAAGACAGCATGCAGCATCCACTTTATGAGAAAGATGCCATTTAAAGGTGTTCAACCCTGTGCTGGGAACAGGTCATGCTTAAAAATCTTAGCAGTGCTGTTCCATAATACTACAGTACAATACTACATTTACTAACACTGCAGCAGAATAAAAGTTTAGGATTTGTTATTACAGATTGTGGCTGCTTAAGACATAAACTGGAGTCACTAGTTCCACTGTCAAGGAAGAGGAGGAGCTGGGCTGTCACTGAATACCCTGGAGGAAGCTCTGCTTGAAGGCCACAATAGCTCTGAGAGCCACTGATTCATGGCTCAGTTGTGCTTCAAAACTGTGGTCAGGCTCTCTGCCCAGTCAACAGAGAGCAGAAATTGGCCCATATTCTATCAAGGATTTGATGCTCCAGCACCTAAAATTATGTTAAACATTATTATTATGTCACTATGCTAGCTGAGACTGCTCTTTGTTTGGATTGTAAAAGTATATCTGTAATTTGAAGGAAATCAAACGTTTTAAAAATGATTTGGCTATAGATTCACTGAGGAAAGCTGTTCATGAACAGCAGATAAAAACATGCATTTCATAAGCCTCCTATTAGGTGGTTTAGATGGGAAAGCATATGGAAACTGAACAAAAGAGAAGTTTGCAAACTGCACCCCCAACTAATAAAAGACAAGAAAATTAAGACTTACAAAGCTTTAATCACAGAGCCAGTCTGGCATACTAGGGGAACACAAAACAGAAGAGAGACTGCCACAGCCAAGTGGGTGGACAGCTGAAGTCTCTCACCTTCATTGCTCATTTCGGGTTAAATTTTTTTAGCAGAGCCTTTGTGTATTCAATATAATAAAGGCTACTACAGTTTGCCAGCTTGTAGTTAATTCCAAGGGGAATAGGAGTGGACAACAAGTCTGAACAAAGCTATAATTGTAAGGATATCATTTCCCACAACTCTATTTAGCCAACACAGAAAACATGAAGAGTATATTTGCATCTATTGCACTGAAAAGCATACTTTTTCTAAAGTAAATAAGCTGCAATTGGACAATTATGAGAAAATATTTGAACTCCAGAAGCAACATCTGCATTTTAGCAATATATACTACATCAGAGGGTAAAAAAACAAATAGTACTAGAAACATGAATAAGGGTACTCGTTTAAAATTTAATTACAAGACCCAGATTCAGACTCAGCTGCAGCTGTGTAAATCTAGAATAACTCCATTTGCCCATACAATTCTGCACAGACCTCCCAAGACCAGTTTCATGTTTGTTCTGCTGTCACTTAAAAAAAAAGTAGGAGTTCGTATAGAGTCACAGAATTCGTTGTACCCTTCAATCACCACTGATTATTTGATGTATAACCTCTGCTGCTCTTCTAAATATGCAGAAAATAACTGAATTCATTCTACTGGTTTACATTCTCTTCCACAATGAATGCTTCAAACACTTAAAACTGTGCTGAACCTGGCCCAGTCAATAGTGGAAATGAGATCTGCATGCAGATATTAAAGGCTAGACTACAACAGCAAGAACAAGGGTTAGTTTTGCAGAGTAACTGTATTGGTACACTGCATCTTCACAACTTTTCTGCTATGAACTTCCACAAAGAACCACAGTATAAATACTTCATCAATAATTATTCAATTTTATCAGACCTGATTGCCTTAATAATCAAGCAATATCCAACTCTGTTAGGAAACATACAAAAAAAGGATAAAAAAATGTCTATTGACCAAGGGATTTATAATCCATCTATTTCATACACACACACAGACATATATATACATTTATATAGAAGATAACAGTCTAGAGATAGTAAGAATTAATGCTGTACTGATCAGTCTGGATTTTTGTTGGTTTTCCCTGATTTTAGTTTCATTCTCTGTATCACATGAACAGGAAGGATTTGTAAAATACACATCTCTGGAGCAGCAGCTAACACTTTTTAAAAACTTTTTAATTGGTCAGTGTGTATTGCTGGAAACTTCAAGCTAGTACATATAAATTCATTACAATTTCAGCATCAATAAACTATTTACCTTGAGTATACCTGAAAATGCACAGAAGCACTAGAAAACATGAGTCACCCATGAGGTACAATTCCTTTAAAATTGTTTCTAATGATGCAATTACTGGCTTGACTAACTTTTTTTTTTTTTTTTTTTTTTATAACTCATTAGGTGCCATTTTGGCATCAAGCCTATCTGTTGGATAACTGCATAGCTATGTAGTTTAACTTCTTTTCTGGAGGAAGAGAGAACTACGTTACTGTTTCATATGTCCAAAATAAGAACTCTTTAAGACTCAAAGGAAAGATTTTCCCATATGTGATTTAGCTCAAGTCCTTCAGCTCTTTCCCAACTAAAAAAAAAAAAAAAAAAAAAAAAAAAAAAAAAGCAATTGGAGTACAATATGATCTTTTAAAATTAGGAACACAATAAAAGTCTCATTGAATCACAACAACAGCCCAACTCAGCTCATTTGGGTTCATCTCAGAATGGTACTATGCTTCTGAACAGAGACTCCGCAATGTACAGTTATGCAATAATCTGCCCACAGGGGAAGCAATTTCTCCTGAACAGAGGACTTTTATCATGTACTAAAATTATTTTAAGCATTAGCTTTGATATTGATGCGCCTCTTGTTCGTCTTATACCTTAAAATCTTTCACAATGTTGGCTTCAATACTATTTAGCAACAGGATTCCACAGATACTTATATGCTACATTTTAAAGAGAAATATTTTTAATTTAAACATGGGGTCTTTCAAATTTTAGATAAGCCAAATGACAGTTATTCACTGTGCAAGCAATGGAAGTAATTAATAAAAAAATATTTTTATTTATCACATACTTGAGATGAGCAATACTTTAACTCTTACTGGTTGCTTTTCTGAGAAAAACATGCTTTAAATAGTATTAATGATTATTAGCCTTGTTTTATAAATAGAAACTAAGCCACATAGCTGGTGAAGTAACTCATCTAAACTCATGCAGGAAAAGGCAGATTTTGTAGAGTTGGACTTTGTTCCCAAGTCTCAGTCAAGAGCACGGTTTACTGGATATTGCTTATTTCATGCAAATCACTCAAGACACTGCAAAAAAATTTTTTTGACCACACAATTGGACTACATTCTATAGGCCAAGAAAGAAAGAAATGGAGGCAGACAAGACCAGTCTTTTCAGATAAAACGTTCAGTATATTGGCAAAGCTGGTGTTTTGATTTCTGGGCTTGAGCATGCTGAAACACATTTAGATGCAAGGATTCAATCAGCACATCTTAATCTAAAGGCATTTAAAAAAAAATATGTACATACATTGATGATGTCATTGACAGTAACACAGTAAGACAAAGTCTTGTCTTTGCCTTTCTAAAAAACTTAAGATGGTGTTGATAAACAGCTCGCTTCTCTGGAATTTCATCAACTTATCTCCCAGTGAAAGTCTGATTTTTCACAGTACTAGACAATAGCCATTCATCTGGGATTTGTGATGGAATATAAAAAGCTATGGCCGTGCTTCACTTCTAAAGAATAATATTTTTGGAAGAACATTACTGAAGACAAACCTGCCACACCCTGCAACAGACCTTCAGAAAGATCAGCAGACATGCCAGAAAAAGATGGGAAGAAGACGAAAGGGCCTTTGTCACACATCCAGAAGGATATTCCTTCAGAAGCGCAAACTGTCAATGCCAACAGTAAAAACACAGTCATAACAGTTTTTAGGGTAGGAACTCCTTGATCAAAACAACCCTACAAGGTAGGTCAAGGTTAGCTTCAGGTAAGTGAGCAATGAGATTGTTCAAAAGCAGCATCCAACTGTCTACATCCTGGTTTCCTTCAGCAGCTGGGTGGAAAAGATGATGGAAACTAAAAATAAAATAAATGAAATACATGGAAAGATGTGTCATTCCTTTTTCCCCTTCCAAACGAGTTAGAACAATGCTGGGTTAGCATCATTTTCATGTCTTTGTAGGACTGAAAAAAGGAGGACAGATCAAAACAATTCATAACATCTGCCTCCACATCTCTCAATCTCTCTCTAAAAGAGAAGAGTTTATAGCTGAATGAGAGACAAGGGATTTTTGATAAAACAGGATAATTTTACAATGATTGGCATTTTATTTTGACACACAATTTGTAAGCATAAGGACAAATAATAGCTAGCACTGCTAGCTCTGCAAGTGTGCGAAGACACACAAAGTAAAGCTACCAGATCTGACCAGTTAAATTCCTACCACAGGCCAATACCTTCGTGGACGGTTAAAGTCCAGCTATGAAGTCAACTCCTGCCTAAGGATACTAGACCAGGAATACTTCTGCACATGTAAGAACAGTCTGATCATAATTTTTCACTGCTTACTTGTTATTTTCCACTTTTGTTTCATCAGTTTACTCCTGAAAGGTTGTTCATTTGTTTGCATTCTCCATAGGGCAGTCTTAAAATCTCACATGTCCACCCCCAGCCAATACTTTAAATGGCTGGCAGAAGATTTATAAAGTAAATGCAAAATATTTGCGTTTTAGGCACGATTAGCTTTTTTCTGCTGTGAGTCATTCAACAAAGTGAAATTCCTGCAGCAAAATGGAGCATTCAAAAAACGCAAGAGTACTTGTGTTCTTTACGGAATATGGGAAATTGACATGGGATTGTTGAGGAAGGTAACTCGTGCTTTATAACCTCCCACATATAAACAGGTGCTTTCAGGACAGCTTGCTATCAAAATATCGCAGCTCTCTGGCATGCAGTGTTAAATGGATGATGAGTGTAACTCTTCACAGCTAAACCCAAGATAACAGCATCATATTCAGTGTTCTTGTTGGCAGCAGAAGACTGACTAGATCTGGAGGTTGGTCCGGCGCTGGAGTTTCTCCCTTGGTCAGAGCTGAGGGAGGTGGGCAGGACCGCTAGGCACCATGCCGCCACTCTCAGGCCGTGCCTTTGCTGTGGATGCCTTCTGCCTCCAGCCATCAGCTCCGTGCCCTGCCCCGGTGATAGAGTCCTTTGAGAGGAGGGAGCTCAGATATTAAGGAAATGCTCTGCAAGTGTTTTGTTTTTCCTGTCATTTCGTATGGACCACAAGCACTTACACGCTCCCAGGCCCTGTTGAGGCCTGCAGACATGACACGAGCCTTCCAAAACACGTACTTCTTTCTTGAAAGGCTTAGCCAGCAGATGCAGCTTTTTTATATCCACCAATTCCTCTGTATTTAAAAAGGAATCCCCCAACCGCAACAGGTCCATCCTCTGTCCTAGGATCTATACTTTTTGCTAACAGTGTATTATACTTTTTGGATACTCTGAGTTCAAATAAACCCACAAATATGAAGCCAAACCTTAAATAAAAAGGCCAGTAATAGCATGCTTTAGCAAGAAAGGAAGGCATGCCACAACCTGATCCTGATTTTCTGCCCTTGAACTCTTGAATTAATTATAACAAATTACAGGGAGCCCTACTACAATTTATAAGCACAATAAACTCCCTCACAACCACCTATAATTTTATCAGGGTTAATCCAAATACCTAAAGAATTATACAGTACAAAACTCCAGCATGCCTTTTAGAGTAAAAAATGTGGGAAGCCATATTCTCTTGCCTTACAAGTCCCATCTCTCAGCAAAGGCTAAGCTTGCTCTCTTCAAACTGGACTTCAAGAGAGTCAGGCCCTAAAGCATTCATCCTTAACAACGTCAGAGTGGGCTTGCAAAAATAAAGCAGAATTATCAAAATCATATGATGCACAGAAATCTATTCTTTAGTGCATTTTCAGCTGAAAAACAACATTCCATACAAGCACAAATATTACATGGAAATACTAGAATATAACATTTGGAACTGAAGAGTTCATTAGCCACATTTCTTTAAACAATTTGCTGTATAGCCATCTGTTTTGTATTTTAAGCACATGCTTAAAATGTTATTCTTCAACATGGCAGTCGTATTGACTTCCGACTACTCACACAGTTAACCTTAACTGCATGCCCATGTCTCCTGAACTGAGACAAACACTTTTTTGGCTACAGAGGTCCAAAAGTTATGACAGAGGAAACACTTGTAGGCTTGACTTTGGTATTAATTCCTTAAAAAGGAACTGGAACCAATTCAGGTAGCTGAATTACCCAAGAGGCCAGACATAGCAATACCACCTACTACTTTTAATACATACATGTATATCTTAAAGGCTGTTCATGAAGACCAGTATTCTCATCCTTACAGCCTATCCCCTTCAAAAAAAAAAAAAAAAAAAGCAAACAAAAAAAAAGAAGCAAAAACCCCACCACAGTGAGCAAACTGGGGGTAAGGAAGGATGCAACTTCCCATAATAATAGTAATACTGCAACAAAACCCAGATCTCTTCTTCATCAGTAGGCTCCATACACAGAGCAATTATCAAAGCCTATGGAGAAAAATCCCTCTTGGCAGACTTTCTTCATGTTCTTCTGTGCAGTCTGCAAGAAAAAAAATTATCAGCCCTTGACATTTTTGGTGTGTGCTTATTTATTTATTTATTTATTTATTTTTGCAATTGCAAACCAACAAGGTCTCACACAACTGCTGCCTACATCTTCACCTACCTACTAACATGGTCCCCCCCCCCATTTCCAAATAGGATCCCAGGACTCTTTCTCCTCGCTTTGGGCTCTGTGTGCCAGAGGCAGCTATTGCCCTGGTGGAGATACCTGGTGGAGGACCCGAACCCTGGAGCTGTCAGGGCTTTCGTGTGCCAAGCCACTCACTGACTCAGCAGCAAAACAGTTGGGGCACAAAGCTGCATCCCAAGAAGGCATGGAGCACACCACCCAGGAAGACACCACAGTGTAGAGCAGTGCTGCTAGCTGTCACCCCTCTGACTGATCTAGCCTTGAGCACCACCCTGCCTTTGCTGCAGGACATAAACCATGGTTCCAGCTATGTATTGGAGCTCCAACCACATACAGGCTCTCTCCCTGTACACATGTAAATAAAATGTGCCCAATAATGTGACACTGCATGCAGCCTATGCACCATTTCCCAGTTAAATAGTAACATCCTAAAAATATCAGGTCCCACACAAAGTCATGCCCTCAAATCCTTAGATGGCATGAAAGTAAAGGCAGCTGTGAAGGTCCATTGCCACAAAACTGCAAAAACTGAAAAGATGAGCCATGGCTATGTATGGTGAAGACTACTAAACCTTATGGGGAAGAGAAGCACAAAAAAACCTTCTTGGTCTGCCTAATTTGGAACCAGGAACAATTTCAGCAAAAATGAGGTTAGACCCCAAATTCTTAATAAAGCTTAGATGTTACTGCCTTTACTCACACATATTGACTCAGTTCAAAACACACTGTTCCCTACCCTGAAAAGTATATGCAGCTAACCTTCAAGCTGTCTTCACTGTGGGAAAAGGTGGTTTAAGTTACATATGGAAGCAATATGAGTCAACGGTTTGAAAATTCTCCTGGTAGTCAGCCAGGTTAATGGCCAAGCAGGTTAGAATATCATGCTAAAAAAATGTGGTGAGTTAACTAGAACATTCATAAACTCTAACTCATATTCTGCAATACTGGAAATACATAGGTAAGTCTTTTTAAAACTGGGTTAAGTACAGACATAACTAAATCACTCTTTAGACAAAGAGATGAGGATTCCTATATTCCCCTTGCTTCCCTCCTCCTTTATATCAGTTGGACTAATTACAACCTTCTGCATTCACCCTATAAATCCAGTCTCATTTTTGAATATATTTTAAAAATGGTCTTCTCCAGTAGAACTCTAAATTCAGAAATGACAGAAGTGCACTAGCCTTTTCTGGGTAAGCATACCTCTGTGCATTAATGCTAAAGTTGAACAGAACATATACCAGTGAACAACCTGTATGCATACATAAGCATCCGGGAAGCACATTACAAGATCAGTCTGCACGTGCAGGCCAGCATGCAATTATACTCCACTGCTACTTCAGTCAAAGAAAAAATGAACACGTTCAAACTTCCAGAATGTGTGCTTAAACTGAACTTCAAATAAAGGCTCTGCTAGTTTGCAATGAAACCTTGTTCATGGATTTATGGAACTCATTTAAATACTGGTGGTGGTTTTCTGTTGTTGTAAAACCTTTAAGTAATATTCCAATGTCATAAAATCAATATCCAAACAAAGGTCTATTGATTTTAGTGGAATTCTGCATTGGAAGGTGCTAAACTCCAGTCCATTCACTGTTGTCTTTTACAGTTATCTTCACTGGGAATACGAAAAAACTGTTTGAAATGAGGCACGATGAAGTTGACACTTATCTGTTGGGCCTTGAGTATAGTAGCTCATACTCCTATGCAATTATTATTGAAGCATCTACAATTAGTGCTTATGATCACCAGAAAACATGAAAAAACAGGTTATTTCCCTTTCTCAAATATCTTGGTGACTGTAGTGCTTTCAGAGGAATGGCTGAAAACAGGCACCCCACGTCTGCAAAACATGCAATAAAACCATGGCTGGGAAGTTAACGTCCCGGTGAACACAACCCCACAAAAGTGAAGGCAGCTCAGATAACAACGGGTAATGTTGCCAGAGAAATATGTGAATCATTGCCCTGTTGGGTGGGTGAAGTAGAATCATTTCATGAAACAAATAATTATTCTTTGTAAGTCTTCAAAAACAGCTGAAGATATCAAATGCAGAAGCAGCTGCCAAAGATAAAACAGCGGACCAGTAAACATCTCACTGCACAGGAATCTGCCATCTTCTGATACTGAGCCTTCTGCCAAATTCTTGTTGAGATTTTCAGCTGCATAAGGGCCCCCATGCAAATGCTTCTTTTAAACACATTCAGAGGCTTCAGGATTGTACTGACATCCAATTGCAGCTTTTAGCTTTCTACCCTGCCAGCAAGGGAAAAGACAGTAAAGGTATTCAGCTTCGTGAAAACGGGTGTGTTTCAAACTGGATTTCACGTGTTGCATCTCAGTGGTAGAGAAGGAATAAAGTTTGCTTCAGCTGTATGGCCATCAAAATTAAATAAATTTGACTGAAGTCTTGCAATGCTACTGTAACCAAGATTTCTATTGCCTGCTGAATTCTTGAAACATAATAGTTAGTAACCCCAAACAAAAGCACAGGTCTGTTTGCTCTCAGGTTTCTGACCTGGATGACACTTTCTGATGCTGCAGCCAAATTTCAGACATCTACCTGAGACTCCTAAATAGGAGACCAGTGATCTGCAGTTCCCTTTTCAACACAACCAGTAGAAAAAAGAATGAATCACCTGAAGAAAGTGATCCACAACAGAGGAATCCTGAATCATGCCCATTTCATCTGATTATACAGGAAGTCTAGAACAACCTTTATTCTTGAGGCTTCACCAAGAGAAGCTGCATGACTGCAGCTGCACCAGACTGTGTCGTGAAGACCTGAGGTGTAACGTCCTGTAGCAGTCTGCACTTCACTAAGGACAGTGCTAGCCACTGCAGTACATGGGAAGATAAACAGGGGAATAATAGTCCCAATCTGGGTAACATATTCATCTGTCAAAACCAGTGCCTTAAACTACACCGGGAGACAAGTCAAAAGCAGCATACCTGTCTGTGAGGTACACCATAATATTCACTGTATATACCATGGTACTTAATGAATGGGCAACCCTATTCTGCAATGATATGCATTGCTACTACACCTTAAGGGGAAAAAAGGCAGTTAAGCACTTTGCAACAGTCTAAATGACAAAGGCAGTGAGAAGCATAGTTCATGGATTAGAAGAGAAGGATCCCTTTCATCTTTATTTGAGGAGATGCATAAAGGCTGATGGGCACTTCTGTGACTCAAGCATCTGGGGATGACAAGTGCTTTCCATTTTTCCACTTCTCCTATTCCATCTCCCATAAACCAAAAAGATTAACTAGAATTCGCCCCCCTCTCCCCCCCCCCTTTTTTTTTTTTAAAGGAAAGCAAAATCACTCCATTACAGTAGCTATCTCTATAGCAGTTACACTAAAATTTCACTTTAGAGGAAGAGAAGAGACATTACATACTCAGTAATTCTCTGTATAACACTCAAGCTTCCCACTGTAAACTGCAAGTGAAAAATTAAAAACAGATTTGCTGAACTAATGGATTCCCTTTTTTGTTCAAAAACATAATAAATAGCTTAAAAACATACATAACACCTTCTCCCTGCGAAGTCTAGCTTAAGACATTAGTGCAGTAGAGGTCAGAACCAAGCTCTGAGAAGTTGGGCAGGGCCTTAGTATGGCAATCACAAATGAAGTGGATGATAAACTGTCCTTTATTAAAAACATTAAAAAATAACCATGCATCATTTGGCCTTTACTTTGAAGCAAATGTTCTTTCTACTTTATGGGCAACAATAATTTTTTTCCTCTTTCTTCTCCACAATTAAAGGAGCAAAGGGAAACAGTTCTAGCACCAGCACGCCACTTGTTTGATACTAGAACTCCATAGGCTTGTTTATTTTCATAAAAGTGTATTAAAATATGGACTATTTTTAGGGTAGCAATTACTTCTTGCATTTATTCCATGCTCCTACAAACCACGTCCTCTGCTCTGTGCTAACTGCCAGGTCAGAGGAATGCCTCTGCATAAAACATTTATATTGACATAACGTAACACACCCACAACACTGAATTGCATCCACTATCACACTTTCCTAGTGCTTACAAGCCCTAAATGTTCTTACCCATGGCCAATCCCAATGGGAGACATGACTAATAACACCTAGCAGCTCAGAATCAAGCCCTTGGATTCCGTTTGAGAACACTGGAAACACTGACAAGACAATTTAACAGATGTCCTGAAGTGCTGCAAGTTTTCCAGCATATAATATAGTCTTACCATTTGAAAACAGTATTGTCATTGCAAATTTTTTAATGCTGTAACTGTTGCATAGCAGAGCCAAGGAAGCACATTGCTCCTGCTTCTGCTGCTATTTTTTAAGGTACAAGAAAACAATATAACTAGTTTTATTTCTTCTCAGTGCTTTTCCTGATGCCAATAATAAATGAAAGAACAAACAAAAAAATTTTAAAGGCACTTCAGCTTTAAAAAAAAACAACATTTACTTTCTGCATATGCACACTGAGAAAGAGTTACTTCACTCCCGAATTCAGTGACAGTTAATTTAGTTCAAATGACTTTCTCTTCATGCAACACAAAAAGTCACAAAGTCTAAACCAAAGGAGCAATTCTGCATGATAGGAAAGGAAAAAAAAAAAAACACCTCTACTTGCTTTTATAGTTGCGCCTATCTGTTCTAACAAGGGGAAGACAATACACTGACAACTTTCCAGTAACAAAAATCCATCCAAAATTACCCTGTTTAGAGTCATTCCAACAACCACCAGAGCAAAAGCTTCTTCACTAAAGTTTGCAAAATCTTCTCGACTGAAGCTCAGTCTTCATTTTAAAGAGAACAAGCTCCCTATCCATCGTGGTGATGGCAGAGTGCTTTTTGTCTATTACAAGACATTAAGCTTGAATTTCAAGCCTACAAATCATTATTTCTGTTTAGAAATGAAATGATGACAAAACAAAATTCACTTTTTGCTTGCTCCTTTATATCTCAATATCCTATCTTAACCTGGTAAGCTTCTTGGAAGCCAATAGCTAGCTGTAGGTTTCTTGTAGAGTGCTTCACAAGTAAATCTAGCTAGGCCACGTTGTTAACCAACTTCTCACAACTCCTCCAGCAGTGGAAGTAGAAGCCTTAGAAGTATAGCACCCAAACTCTCTGCCCTCACAACAGCATGTTTTTAAGTCCTCCATAACATGCCCTACTGTGTATGCTCAGGTCTCCCTGTCCCAGGACTGTCTCCCCTCAGCTTCCAAACGTGCACAACCGTAGCTGACATCTAGCAGGCCTCCAGCCATCCACACTCTTCATCCTCTAGTAAGAGCTGCTCAGTGTTCAGTGTGCGTTAGGGCCACCCATCCAACACACAGACTCAGCAAGTGCCTCCAACAACACGTGTCTAAGACAGAAGAGGAAGATGCTGAGTGCCTTATCCCAGGTGTGAATGCTTCTAGCAGCCTAACTGGCATGGAGGAATTCAAGCTGGTCTACCTAAGACCAAAAGAGGAAGCTCCAGCATGCTGTGTAAATGGTGGTATTTTTTTCTCTTTAAGGAGAGTAAAAACTCAAAATGTAACCTTTGTTGCCATTTAAAAGGGCCCAATAAACAGGTTAGAGAACTTCAAAAAGTGTCAGGTCTACTGAAATTGAATACAAACAGTTCCCATTAGAGGAGAGATATGTAAGAACACGTGACTAAGCACCAGAACATAAAATAGGTATTATTTCCTCATGATCAGATGAAAATGTGGTGCTGCCTAATGCCAAGACATTCCTCTTACAACATTTCCAACCATCACCGCCGCGGCCTTCAAAACACAGTAAAGCAAGAATGTAGGCTGAAGTATCCAAGACTGTATTTATAGTTACGCAACGCTTTTTTAGCATTGCTACATATGTACTGCACAACCACACACATGAAAACACATTCACTTTCTGGTCTAAAAGCAAAGTATAATGTAATAGATTAGATCTAAGCATCAACAGCTTCTTAAAATATCTGGCACAAAGAGCTCAGCTTTCAATAATCAACACACAGAGAACAAGCTCCCCATTCACTGAAGAAAGTCAGCAGGGAGAAGGGTTTGCCCTCCTCAGCAAATTATTTTATAAACAGGGAATTAATGTTGAATCTTAGGTCTGCATTGAAGAAGCTCTTATTTTTAAGTTAGAGTTCAAACATTTCCTAAAATACACAGAAAAAAAAAAAAAAGCCCAAACCCCTCAACCAAGAATATTACTGAAAAGCAAAACAATGCATAATAATATGAACACAAGAAGACCTAAGCAAATACTGCACATTATTTGTTGTTGTTGTTGTCCTCTAAAAACATTAAAGCTAATTAAGTATCAGCTTGTTTACAAGGTAGGCAACAAGCCTAATGTGTGTTTTTTTATGCTGCAGTAGCCAGTAATATTGAAAAAAGTCTAATAATTAAAACAAAACAATAAAACCATCAAAGGAGCACCAAAATGCAAATATCCCAGACTGCCTAAGCCTGGGTGGCCACACCAGGCTCTTAACACTCATCCAGCTTGCAAGCAGTTGCAGAGCTGCTTGAGCTCTCTGGACAGTAGCTGGGGTGGCTGAGGGCTGCTTGCTGATCCCAAATTCCTGCAGCTGGAAGAAAAAGGCAGCCAGTGCTGCCAAATCACTGCAGAACCCATTCACACAATTGTCCAAAAGAAGACATCTGGGATCCGCAGGGACTTAGGACTACCTCCACCTACCAGTGATGCCAAAAGTTAAGCCTTTCTCCCTGCCTTGCAAGATAAACTGGACTTCCAGTCAGAGACAATCGGGACCAAGATCTGTAGGGTCAGACAGGCTGGCAACTTCAAGCTAAACCAAAACAGGATTCAATTCCAGCAGACATTTTATCTCCCATAGGTTTACAAAATTTCATCTCCAGAGTTCCTGCTGCTTCCTCTGGGAGACCCCATCACAATGAATTCTTGTGAATAAGACATTTATGTTGGTGCTTGTCCTAACTCTTTTACTTGGTTTCATGACACAGCACCATGCTCTTGTTCTTCAGTTCAAAGGAAAGCATCAGTTCTGCCACATATAGATCAGTTTTCAGCCTATGCCATGCTCATAGTTGTTCCCCACCACTACCCTGCAAACACTATCTAGCAATTTCACTTTCCAAATCATTTACCTGAGAACAAAAAGTTTGAATCATGGGAAGAAATCATCTTCCATTTTGAAGGCCTGCCAACCCATCCTTTTCTGCTCATTTTATATACAACCTTCACGTATGGAAGCAATTGTCTTAATTCATGAAAGTTATTTAAAATTGCAGTCCATGGACCCACAGCTCTAAAATAGAAACATGATGTATGCAGTATAAATGTATATAATTATAGAGTTGGAAGCATTGTTAGAAGAGAAACTATACTGGCTCATGCTACACAAGGATCCAGCCCAACATAAGAAACAAAGAAAATCCACAGAGACCTAACCAGAAACAGTTAAAACCAGAATGCCTGTGCTGATCATTAGTATCATATTTGTGTTGAAGCTAACAGTTATCTCAGTGAAGACGAGCATCGTCCTTCCAGGTGGGTGGCCACAAAGCTTTTTCCTATGCCAAGCGAGGGCTGTGTCGTGGCCTTTCCTGAGTAATGTGACCAGAGCTGCTCTGCAAGCACAACACAGCTGATAGCACCTGCATGTAGCTTAGACATTTCCCAGAAAAGAGGGCAATGGGAAACTGCTTGCATTCACTTCCCTGCAAGCTATACAGCCTGCTCCTGGATGATGTCTTTCCAATAGAGCAGGCATACTCTCAAAATGTGCTGGGACAAAACACACCATAAACTCAAAATGACAAATGCTCTTGGGGAGGGACAAGTTTGGACAAGGCAGTAAGGCTTCCACTGTCTGAAAACCAAACTTTAAAACCAGACTTTTCAGCTTGGTTACCCCAGTGATACTGAATGGTTGGATCTCCAGGTGCAAGAGACCACACTGGCCTTTTGTTTTTAAAATACTCCACCTTCCCACTTACCCCCACTTCTCACTCATCTGCCTACCCATCCAAATTAATCACATCTCTTCTCCTCCCATCCTGCATGGGATTTATCTTTTTTTATACATATATAGTGTACACACATATATACATATATGCATTTTAAAGTGTTGCTGAATTTTTAAGAACAATTGGGATTAAAAAAAAATTCCTAAAGGTCTACCAAAGGTGTATTAACAAGCACAACCACATAACCTGCCCCAACCCATCACTGCAGGCAAACACACTCAGGGTTGTCCTGAACAAGCCGTATGGTACATATCGTGTTGTTTTTTCTGACACACCATGATATACGAAGTGCTTATTTTGGACAATGGAGTCACCACCACGGTACTCAAAATCAACTACCGTGAACTTGGAGGTACACACAGAGGCTTCTCAGACAGCCACAAGCTGGAGATGTGACCAAGCATGAAAAGCAAAGCAGTTTAATGTACTTTACTACCCTAACAGTCAAAAAAGAGTTCCACATCACTGAGCCTGCCACAAAATCAGACTGGCACACAAGGATATGTTACCCAACCTTAACAGAGCAATTAAAAGCACCATCAGGGAAAAAAAAAAAAAAAAAAAAAAAGTGACTGGTACAAAAACTCATCTGACTGCACTTGTATTAAAACCTAACAACATATGAGGATGTGAAACTTTAGCTTGTTTAAAAGAAGTAAAGCAAAACAGACTAAAAGCAAAGATAAATGTCTCATCCACTTGAGCTTAAGAAGGACTTTTTTTGAGAGGAGGGAAATAACCTTGAGAAGAAGGAAAAGAAGTCCAGAGTTCAATAAAAAATAAAAATGGATTTGCCAGAACATTTTTCCCAGTAAATATGAAAGGGTCACACACCATATTCTTCCTCTCTGCTTTATCCTCAAGTGATTTACAAACTCACAGTCATAATTGTCTGTAGCTATGCATGACAAAACCAGTTGTTTTCAAACTCTTCACCTAGAAGTTGAAGGAAAAGTAAGAAATGGAAAGGTGGGGGATTATGAAGAAATATTTTCTTAAAAGATAAGCAGTAAAAAAAAAAAAAAAAAAAACAGCTAGAAGAAATGTCGAAGAGAGGGATAAGTCGACAAAACAGAGGAAGTTGTTCATTTAGCTAATGGAGGGTAAGTTCAAGGCTGATTTTTCACAGGCCCTCCAAAAAACAGGCCTGGCAGCCACAGACTAATTCTCCACCTGCAAACACATGAATGCAGGTGCAGTCATCCCATTCCAAACATTCAGTGCTTTCTTTCACTGAAAAGCTGCGCAGCATGCTCTTTGGGGAAAATGCAGAGCTGACAGCTGAAGCTGAGGCAAGCACCCAATGCAGCACAGTGCAAACGCTGGAGGACATCTCTTCCTACACTGACGTACCAGACTTGCCAAGCACAGTGCCACAGGTGCCCTGCCCGCCTATAGCACTAAGACTGGGAGCTGCTCTTGTTTTGCACTATTATGTCCCACTCTGAAACAGTGCAAACCCCATCAGCCCCATCAGACATTATTAGGCACAGAGCACATAATAAGACACAGAAATCTTTAATAAATAAATAAATAAATAAAATAAAATAAAATAAAAAAATAGAAAACAGACCAAACTACATCTTCGTTCCTGCACAAGAGGCTTAGCGGTATGATGTGTGAAGATTGAAGTAACATTTTAGTCCCCACAGTATCTCTGTTTTCCCTTGAAAATGTAAACAAAAAAACATAGATGGACACAGATTGTCTGACACTGGTACAGAAAGCAGCACTGCACACACATTTTCAGAAAGCCACAAGAGTGTGGGGGTTCTCTGTTTTTGGAACAGGAGCACAGTGAAAGCACTCTTGTTTACTCTAGACACTGTACAAAGACTTACTTTTTTTAAATAGGTGGTTGAAACGATGCCTCCCCTCTGAGGAGTTAGCAGAAAATAAAAGGCAGATTTATATTTCTAATCTATGCAAATATCTACTCTACAGGGCATCACAAAGACTGCTTTATATCAGACAGTATGCAAATCCCAGGTGCCTTAAATATGCCAAAAGCATGAGCAGCATCTCCACCTGCGATGGCTGCTCACTCCAAGAACAGCTGGATGACTAAAAAGAGGTTATCTAAGTAGCCTGTAGAGCCTTCCATGAAAAATTCCTTTTGCTAATGTGCCAGCCCCTGTACTCCCAAACAAATGGCATCTGCTGTAGCTTCCACGAGAGATGATTTTTTTTTCTTAATTTGGCTTATTTGTTTTGGTTTATTTTATTTTTTTTAATTACTGTGATTATAAAATGGTGCAAGTTCTTTGATGCCTTAGAAAATGATTGTGGGGCTATACTTCGTAATTCCCACTGGAAGATGTCTGTGGGACTGGGTGCAGGTAGGACGCTAGGACTAGAGGAGGAGGAGATGCTGGAGTCACTGGGATCTCAGAAGAGATAGGGGTATGATCAGAAGGTATGTACAAATGGGAGCCTCAACCCAAGATGAAAGAAACAAAAGAAACAGATCTCTACTGTTCTCTACTATAGGGAAACAAGAGGACCAGGGCATGGAAAAAGGTCTTTTAGGAGAAGGCCTAGCACCAAGAGTATAATGGTATTACTCTGAGAGGAAGGCATGGCAATAATATTTTGTTAATTCTGCCAGGAAGAAGAGGCAGGTGGCTGCTTTTTGTATGTTTCCCAAAGATATCTGCCGGAAGCTTCCCTCATAGGTCAGGAAACGCAGCTGTCCTGAGAAGCCTCACCACTTGCACGCAAAATCACTAGCCAAACAAGAGCTACTGTGTTACTGCTGCTTCTTACTCTGTCCCAGTGCTCCACTTAGCTTTGTCTGAGGAGAAAAAAGAAAAAAAAAAAAACAACAACATAAAACAAACAAAACCCTCACCACTGGTGTTTGCATCTTTAAGCAAGTAACAAATTAGTAAGCAAGCCACAGAGTCAGATGTGACCTGCTACAACAAATTGTGTGTTCCCCTGAGTTTTTTTGCCCCATCTTTTCTTGCAGGCCTCTGAGGTTGACTTCAAGGAGTTGTTAGCTGAATAGACCACTCTGTCAGACTTGTTTTCACTTTTCTTTCCCAAGGATCCCACAGGCCCTTCTCTCTCATATTATCACAAATACCTCTTATGTCCTAACTACAGACATCCCACAGAGCCAGGGCTGTGCCTGCAGTTTCACGACAGGCACCTGCAGCTCTGAAGGTCCTCAGTGAGCAGTTACACAGTGACCTAGAGAACCCACTCACCCACTCCATCACTCCACAGTCATCCACACCTTTGAAAGCAGACCATCAGGGCACAAACTACAATCCAAGAATTCCCATCTAAACATTAAAAAACACCTTTACTGTGAGGAAGACTAAGAAGTGGAACAGGTTGCCCAGACAAGTTATGAAGTTTCCTTCTAGAGATACTTAAAACTCAACATGGCACAGTCCTGAGCAGCCTTGCCCAGCTCTGAGCACGGGGGTTGGACTAGATGATCTCCAGAGACTTCTTCCAACCTCAAACACCCTGTGGTTTGTGCTGCTACTCTTCTTTAGCTTCAGTGTGTCAGTTGACACTCTCACGTTGTACCTCAGATGGACGGTACTGACTAGTTACTAGCAGTCACTGGACTACTAGTAAATTCCTCTCCCAGCATGTAACAGACGGACAGGTTTCCACAGCGTCTACTTGCCACACAGGGCTCAGAGCAGTGTTATTCTCATTTCTACATCCATGTTTGGCTTGTCCAATATAAGAAGTTACCAGCAAAACCATGAAAAGCTCCTGATCACTACCAACACCTGCAGGCAGCTAAAATCCAGGTGCCTACAAGCATTATGAGCATTTTAGAGCTTCCAACAGCAAAGTGTACAGAAGTTACAATTTTATAAACAAACCCTTATGGCATCACCTAAATAGGAGTTGTTTTATTTGTACAAGGATTCCTCCTGTTAGTCCCAATCACCAACCAACAGTAGAACACAAAATGGTCCAAAGATTGAAGAGTCAGTCTTTCAAATAAAAGTGATAATGAAAGACTGCTTCAAGGCTCATGACCAACCCCACAGCAGAGCTCTTCTTGCTCAACAAAATTTAAGTCTTGGATCATTTCCCCTCTTCCCAACAACAGCACATTGGGTTTGGGGGCTACAGTCCCTGGAAGTAGGGCAAAATATTCAGCTCAGGACAAATCTTTCATAACCAGCTATCAAGCCACAGCCTATAACCCTACAGATCAGAGGCAGAGTAAACCATCTCAGTGAACTAATCCCTTGGTTTCTGAATACTTGTGGCCTATGCAAGTGTTTATTGAGGTATTCTCAGAAGATTTTTTTGTCATTTCATCATAGGAACATTACCCAATGCTGGAGTCTTCAATTAACTCAAAGCCTGGACTGAGAGATGGGTTTCACCACATCCAGGAAAGCTTGGAGTTAGAGATGTTTCCATCATGAAGAGCTTACACAGGTAACAGGATCAACGCTAGCAGCACTGTCACTACTTTCACAGCTTCAGCCTTTGGTGATGTTTTTGTTTTGAGGTTGGGTTTATTTGTTTGAGGTAGTTCTGCAGCTTCCCAGAAAGAGATGAGTGCTTGATCAGAAGTTTTGCATTTAAGACAGATTTGTCATTTGCATGCACACATAGAAAAGCCAAACACATACGCACAGAGTAGGCAAGTCCTGTCTCACCATCACAGGTAATCACATCACAATCAAGTCTAACCCCAAAAGCAGCTAGTCTCAATTTCAAAACAAATGTTTAATCTATTTACCAACAGTAGGTGAAGCCCCCCAGAAACCTAGAAACCAACCCTATTTGTCCACCTAATCACACTTCAGACTATGCTTTCCTCTGCCATTTCCTTCAGAACAGTTCTCCATGTCCCTGCCACTCATCACTTTGAACTTGAGATTTACTGCATCTACCTAGAATTGCACAGTTGAAGGTTTGTTGCTATTACAACACCTACAGTGAAGCAATTTCTTTTCAAGAGACAAAAAACAAATCTTAACAGGCTATTCTGTATCTGAGGTCCATTTAGGAAGCTGCTGTTTTTGCTGTAGATATTCAAAGAAATATGAGAGGCACTTGTAAGTCTCTACAGCTTATGTTATCACTCACATCAGAAAGAAAAAAATCAGCAGCCACTCAAATTGAGAGTGCTGTGAAGTTCAATTGTCGCTGAAATGTTTTGTTATTACCAACCTGTGCAGCATGAGCAAATATACCTCTGCAGGTGAACTATGAATGAGCAATCAGCACTGCAGGCTGCAGCTCGAAGAGATAATAGCATCCAAGTATCTACAATTGTTCCTTGCACACAATTAGGCCGGGACTGTGCTAACAAATGTGAGCAACAGAAGAAAAAAAAAAAATCAGACATTCTGACTTCACATTAATTAATTTTGAAGGAAATGATGTGAGGTTTCCCTCTCCCAAAGCACACAAGACAGTAACACACAGTTACAGATAACCATTGACATTCAGTCTCAAGTCTATTTGCGCGGAAATGGAAGTGGTGTCAGCCCACTGTTTGGCAAGAATTCTGCACAAACAGTAGTCAAGCGACTTCTTGACATTTGTCATTTTAAAAATCACATCTTTCGCATCCTAACCAATTCCCCAGTCCAGTGTTAAGAAAAAAATCCTTTATATCCCTTAAAATATACTATCTGCAAATCCCCAGAATATTTCACACTTTCTAGAATTATTCCACTCTTTCTCAACTATTTATACATCATTTTTAGATACGATGACCATGTGGTGCATTTCACATTTGCAGCAACAGGACATTTTTTCAAGGCTGGTAAAGAAAACTTCTGCCAGCCTTTACTCCTTACCCAGTTACTACAGTCTCGACCTCACATTGTACAGTTGTGCTGATGCAACTTTGTTCTAAACCAGATACATGAAATAACTTTGGTTAAAAAGAAAACAAGCCCACCCCTTTTGGGGCGAGGTGGGCTTTTTTTTTCCCCCCAAATACAACACAGATGTGAGCAAACCACAGTGATGTGGTTTACAAGAACAGCCCCTCAAAACAGTTGCATTGTTACAACCACAGCACAGGGCTCTGAATAAAAAAGTAATTCCCACATAAGTTGTTTGCAAAGGTACACCCTGATCATAATTAAAGGACTAATACCCTCTAACAGTTTTAATCCTCTTGTGAACTATAAGGGGAAAGACCAGGAATGGGATGGGCAAAACCCAGAAAAGAAACCAAAGTTCACTTGCAGCAAAGCACAAGAGAATAATAAACTAAAAATGTATATAGAAGTCATCTCCCTATGGCTTTCTTTTAATCATTGGGAGGTTAAAGAAGAGTATGGTCAGTGTGGTCCCTTTTAAAACATATTTCAGAGTTTTAAATGTGTATCTATTAGTCCTTTTTTGTTTCTGCAGTTTACCACATACAATCATTCACCAATACTCATACCTCTTTTTTTTTTTTTTTTTCCCCCCTAACAGGTATAACCTAGTGGTGATTTCTTTCTTTTTCCCATTTGGGCTGTAGGCAGGAAAGGAAAAGAACCAGATGATACCTGAGCAAATATTGAATGCCAGAAACAGAGCAACTGTCTGTTCCCTCCCAGCTATAACACCACTGTGTGAACAGAGGGAATCCACATACCTTGTTACCTCCTGCTGCAGTCTGGAAACACTGGGCACGTAGAACATTACCCCAAAGAAAAGCAAAGGCTCATTGGCAAATTTGTCCAGCTGCTTCTTCAGAGGCTTTTCCAGTTCAACCCAGCGGAGTTGCTGGCTCTTGCTGAGAAACCAAAGGCCAAAGTAGTGTGTCTAGATAAAGAAACAAAATAGTGTCAGTTTATCTTTTCCAGCTAGACCACACACATAAACCAACAACAAATGCAAATAAGAACAGATGGCATTGTGTCAAATTTTCTATTCCCATATGCAGCATGAGAGCAATTTTTTTTATTTATTTTATTGTCCTGTGCCTTTTAGAACAGCCTTGAAGACAAATTAATATCGCAATAGACTTCACGCAGTACTATCAACTCTCTTATGTCTCCAAACATATACTAAAGAGGTCTGTCTGAGAGACATGTTATGTTATGGCACAGGTAACAAATGGTTTACAGAAAGTGCCTGGCTCAGTTTTATTTGACATGCTTACTCCTGCACCTTGCGAACAGACAGCAAAGGCTAAGTCTTAATCAAAGCACAGAGACTTCATGAGATCAGGCCCACTGCAATCAAAGGACAAGGCAACTCTTCCAACTATACAGAAATAATGCAGACCTATACACATATCAACAATTATCTACCAATACCAGAACCATTTTCCTGATACAGAACATAATGCACACTTTATTAAAATATAACAATTTAAAAAGCATTTGCGAGATTAAACCCACGTCATCAGCACTGCCCAAAGACGTATGTTACGATTAACAGCAAGTACCGTAACTAGAGATATGAAGAAAAAGCAGCAAAAGAAGCATTTGTGTTTAATAAAGGAAAAAAAGCCATTCCTTACTTGGAAATCTGACTGTAGCCCTAACTGTGAAGTTCATACCAACATTTTTTCTACAATATTTCAGCTGACAGCATCAGATTTCCAGCAATGCCCTCAATACAAAATTTGACTCTGTATTTAACACTGAAATGAATCAAACTGAAACAGCAAAAGGAACTTTTTGGACACCAAGCAGATTTAGGAGCTGAAAGTAGGATCATTATTTCTGCATCTTTCTGTTGTTTTATTTCAAAATATTTATTTCTTGAGGCTTAATCCAACTGACTTCCTATTCAACAAAAACTTCCCAGTAGTTTCTGTAAGTTTAGATTCACCCTAAAATACTTATTTTGTTACTATAATTTAACTGGACAACAATCCTTCCACAGGCAGTCACGTTCTTTTATACACAGCACCATATTTTAAATGAAAATACTGGAGAAAGAAGAGGAAAAAAGCTTTGAGGCCTGTCTTACAAAGTTTTCATTTGAAATTACTTTTAATCCGTTCAAAAAGTTTGGTCTAGAAATTAACCATCAAGATTTCTCCAACTGAATTTCCCAGATGTTCTCACTTTCAAAAATCTCTTGTCAAAAGACAAACAGCAACATTACACTTTGCAAAAGTACCCATGACCAGCCTGTTTCACTTGGGAAAGGATACTTCTCTAAAAATCATTGCATCTACAATGACTTCGCATACAAGACATGGCAACTAATTCAGTATTAATAATGTAATTGCTTGAAAGTTAAAACAAAGCAGCAGAGGCAACATTGCTCTAACTTTTTTTTTTTTTTAATAGCTGACAGCATGTAAATATCATATGCAAAAACCGTGAATCATAGTACAGGTGTATTTACTTTATGGTCTCATCATGTACATAATTCCAAGTTTGGGAATGTCCAGACTAGCACATAGCTGAAGAGATAACTAATTCAACTTGATCCCCCAATTAAGCATGTCAAACCTTGTATGCTGCTTAGTCTTTTCTCTTTTATCTTAGTTTGGTACAGTGTAGCAAGCTGGTTCCTTTTTGAAGAGAAGGCATCTCCAATGAAACCATCAATTTCAGGGCATAAATAAATCAAGAAGCCAGCGTCTCCCATAGGATAAGCTGAAAACAAAAATTCACTAATACACTGATAGATGTCTACTCCCTATGGAGACATTGCTTGATTAGAAGTTCTTTTGGACCGGCTGACTGTGATAGTAATTAGATTAAAATGAAAGTGGGAGGGACAGTGGAGACAATAAAGGAAAAGAATTCATGTGAGAGCAGAAAAACACACAGTGATTTCACCACCTCATAAAGGAAATCCTTTAATATATGAACTCTTGAAAAATCAGCACAGGGCAGCTCATCCCCAGCAAGAAACTGTGCAGATCTGTGAACACAAATCTTCTGTATTACCTTAAAAAGTAAACAGCCACATTACCTGGGACCCCAGTTTTCAGTGTCAAGTACTTTTTAAACATCTTAGCAACTGAATCGGCTGCTTCAACTTGCAGTCTGAAGTCTAAAACAATTATTCAAAGGGATTGAGGGTATTACAATTAAACAGCTTGAATGAGCAGTCTCCACCACATTGAGCAGTGGGAGCTACAAAAATGCTGATTTGCTACAGTAGAAGGCTCTTAACATACCGCATCCAGGAAAAAAAAAAAAAAAAAAAAAAAAGAAAATCCGAATCACTTTCAAACAATATGAAGCGAAGGGAATGCAAGATCTAAGCTTCTAGAGCAGAGCAGATGCAGCAGAGTGCCCCACGGCAAGCATGCATTTCACACAGCCAAAAGATGTCTGTTTTCCTGGAAAGCGGCCTGCAGAGGATCAAGCAATTACATTAAACATAGACTGCGGAGCAGAGATCAAGTCACAAATGCATGCACTTGGGAAGAGATGAGCAACACAGTTATCTGAATTCCAGCTTCCAGTTGCTGGGAATTTATTTTTGAGAATGTTAGCATTTCTGAACTGCTTGCTGTGTAGAAGGACTTCCACAACCACTACTGCAAACGCCTGAAGAGACCCCTCTACCCAAGGGACATCAGTAGTTCCTGAACACAACCAGAGGAACATGGGACTGGAAATAGCTGGACCTTCAAGTCCAGTGTGCTGTGAACAGCCACATGATATTGCAGACGGCCTCAGTCATGTGCTGCCTGCCACACACTCCAGCCCACAACACATTTTTACAGCACAAACAACCCACAGATGAGTTGAGAGGATAATAAAAACATTGGAACTTTTTCATCTAGAAGCAGTTGATTGAAAACAAGGTTGATTCCAGAAGCTGGTCTGTTTGTCCATCCATGTAAACCACCAACTCCATTCCAGTTTTCATGGAATAAATATCAACACCCACTCCTGTGAGACTCTGAAGCAACACGGGCTGCTGTAGGAGGCAAAATCAGCAAAGTGGCTCAGGAAATAAATGATGCCTTCACTTCTGGAAAACCTTCTTCTCCTAGCCAGGGACTCTGGTGATACCCCCGATGGTAAGCTTTCTGTAACACAGAATATACACGTACTCATCCACTTTGTGCACAAAGAGCTTCAGTTGCTAGTGTTTTTGGCCTGCCTAATCTTCAAATGCAAGAAGAAACCTGCAAGAAGAGTTTGTGTGAATTTTCTCTTAAGGTTTTAGAATTTTCCCCACCTACCAGGCACCAACCACTTCATCCATGGTACAAGGAGACCCGGCTCATGCTAGTGCAGGAGATGTGGTTTGAACCAGAGAACCTGTGCACCCAAATGGCACCAAGTGAAAAGGTGATCTTTGAAATTCAGCAAGTCAGAAAACTGGACAGTAAAAACGGTGCTTAAAGGGCTTAAAAAGGCAAAATAAACAAAACAACAAAAAAAAAGGTATCTGTCAGTTCAGGAGACAACGCAATCATTTTGTACTTGGTGCTAGCCGTGCTCCTAAGTCCAGAGGACTTGCCTCTTTGCCTGAGTCCACACTTGCCTTTTTGCCAGGCAAAACCAGCAGGATTGTCAACACCATCAGGCTACAGACACTCACTAAACCAGCAAGTCTCACTCAAAAAAATCCAGCAAGACAGACTCGGTGTTTATTAAGGCATCTGGTTAAGCAGCCAACTAAATATTTATCCTCGAGGAAGAGGCAGAGTTCCAGCTCCTCCAGGCAAAAAGCATTAAACTCCGCTGTCCTGGGGCGCTCGCTCAGAGGGAAGGCACCATTTACGGCAGCCAACTGTTCCTAGAAGGCCTCTCCTGCAAGCGCTGCCTCAGCTCAGCCCCAGCTTCGCTGTCGAGACAAGTTTGACCAAGCCAAACTTTGAGGCAAGCCAGCGGCCCGACACGGGCTGCCCACCGAGGACAGGGGATCTTCCAGGGGGAAGAAAAAGGAAAAAAGGCCAGAACAGCAGCAAATGGTGAGCCCTGGGAAGTAGTCAGTGCTCAGCCTTACATCCTATTGCTGTGGCTGGGTTTTACAACACTGCACTGCTGGAACTACCACTGTGGGATTCAGCATCCAAGGGTAAATTTGGATAGAAGGGACCTTCTTGGCCAGCTGTCTTTGCCCATCCCATTCCCTATCCAAAATAAAATAAAATAAAATAAAATAAAAAAAAACACAGACCAACCCTTAAAGCACATCAGACCATGCTAAGCTATTTAAACTTATTTTATAAAGCAAACAAAGAACAGAACGGAGAAACAAAGTCCCACAACAGATTTGTACAGCTTATTTTAAGCAAGTTCACTCAGTTTCACTCAAAGAGAAAAATGTCATTAGATTAAAAAAAAAATTATAATCTGTGCACACACATACAAGACTCTAAGAGGATGTGTCCTCTCTTCCCCTTTGTCTCCCCTCCTCCTTTTCTCATTTTTACATTATGTTCGCCTAAGAGCTCATTTCATTGGAACTGGTAACTGTTCAGCTACTAGACCTGATGCTTTGTCAAAAGCTTTGCTGAAAAAGGATAAAACCAGATCTTACAGGAGTTACACAGCTACACTTTCTACTGACCTATTCTTGAACCCTGACTCAGTCAGGGAGGGAGCTGCATTCCCCAGAGATCAAATAGAAATATGCATAATCCATTAGATACTGTTTTTCAGTTGTGTGGTGTAATGATTGACAGTCCTTCACAACAATACATACAGTCATCTCAAACAGTTTTGCTTTTTGGCAGGGGCTTCAAACAGCTTTTTTTTTTTGTTTGTTTTATTTCTAAGAAATCAGCTCAAGTGAAATGTATACATTCCTACCACAAAGGGAAAAATTGGGATACACCTGGGATTTATTTCAATATAAGAGCAAATGAAAGCATCCAACAAAAATTGGTTATTTTTAAGAGAACAGACATTTTTACCTGAGGCTGCATGGAGGAAACAAACAGGATTTTAACAGTTTTATAAGCATGGGATTTAATGAAACTTGGTTTCTGCCTTACTCATATGCCATAAAAGTTTTTTGCTGCATTTAGGGAATTCACAGAGTCTCTTTCCAACATGGATTCTTGCAAAGCTGTTTTTCCTCCTCGACCAGTACACTCATATCTCGACCACCTACACCAGTACACAGGTCTCTCTCCTCTAGCCAGTTACCTAGTAGCAGAAATCTAAAGCGTAAACTTTGTGAAAACACCTTTGACCTTTTCTCTGAAATTTACTTGGTAGTGAATTGTAAAATTATGGAAGGCTTAGAGAGGGTCATGAACAGTCACCGAATGATCACATTAGCCTTCTCTCCCCACAAACCATGCTAGGAAGACTAGAAGGTCAGAGTAAGAATTGAATTTAGGGTCAGAGAGAAAGGACAGCATAGAGCAATAGGCATCTCTGAGCTTGCCAGCTCCAACTATTTCTTATGTGATGAGCAGAGAGGTTGCAGGGAGACCCTCTCAAGGTTGAAGAGGTAGGTAATTCTCTTTGCTCCAAAACATTTAAAGAAGCAGTAGATACTGCCAGAATCAATCATAAGAGAAGGGAAATAATAATAATAATAATAAAAAAAGATCTGTTAAAATATGCTGCGCTGCTGAAATTTGAACTTAACAAAATTGGTTCAATGTTGCCAAAATTCTGTTTGGAAAAAAAGCGCGGAGGGTGATGAAAGAAGGGGAAAATGTTCCAACAACATCAAAGCATTCTCTCCTGCGTTGTTAAAATATTTTTTAATCTTGGAACACAAACTTTTTGTGCTGACATTTCTTTTTACGTGACACAAACAATTTTGAAAATGAAAGAAAACACCAAAGCAATACAAAGCCCCCATGAAATTTAATACTGACCAAAACAACTTCCTTTGCTACTCCACTGTCTGATCTCTTTCTCTGGAAAATTTTGAAACTTCAGGCTTTGTTCCCCTTTGGAACAAAACATGTTCTGAAATCATAAAATGCTTTGTGAAGAAAAATGTTA
The DNA here is from genome assembly GCF_964035555.1 of Netta rufina. Taxonomy (NCBI): domain Eukaryota; kingdom Metazoa; phylum Chordata; class Aves; order Anseriformes; family Anatidae; genus Netta; species Netta rufina. The sequence continues at coordinate 20,753,921 of NC_140125.1, forward strand.
ACCCACTGACAGAACTATTGTTTGCAAATGCAGGTGGACCTGCATCAAAAGCATCATTAGGCCCCACATCTCTGCTGTGCCAACTAGAAAAACCCATAAGGAATATGAGGAGAATCACCTCATTCATTTCACTCCTTTCTGCAATGGAAGAAGAGGGAAAGACCTAGCCTCTGTAAGGAGGCTTAAAGTACAACCAACAGGAAAAAAAAAAAAAAAAAACATTTATAGTTATTAGGAACTCCTCACACCTAGAAGATTGGGGTAGTAAAAATATTTCTATTTATTTTCAGAAGAGGATTTTAGTAAACACAATATTCTGATTCTGCCCTATTCCCGCCTGCACATTGCTCTGCCTTTTTTGCAGATACACACAGTAAAATTACTCTCTCATTCTTTATCATTTCTGATATACTAAAATGAGTGATTATTTTTCATCTGTACTAGCTATTTGTATTCTACCTTCCAGTTGCCACCACTACAAAAGGCCCTATATGAACAAATATAAGACACTGCAAGATTAACAGAGTTCCCAGCTGTCCTTATAGAAAGCATCCATCAGGACAGCCAGACAATATACAGCAATTCCCAGGCAACGGTTTTCAATTTGTGGTTTGCAAAAGCCTAGAAGCATGCAGGATACACACAATGAGTCCACAGAAGGTAAAAGACTGTTCATTTGTGCCACTTACTGGAGAGAGCTTGAGCCCCTCTAGAAAGGGCTCAAGAGTTAAACACTGAACTCTACAGCAAGAAAATAAAAGATTTCAGTCTTTAATAAGAAAAGTCTGTGTTTCTTAACTTTTTCAGAAATATTGGGAATGTAAAAGAAGACTCTTGGTGCTTCAGATGCCAAATATTTCAGTTAAACAAAAGGAAGAAAAAAAACATGCTCAAACTGTTACTAGTTGCTCTGGCTTATAACACAACTACTGCCTGTTTCAGTACATTAGTAACAAGAATATACTTATGTCAAAGTGGCTATTTAAATGCCAGCGATCTCCTTCCTACTGGCATAGTTCAACAGTGTCAATGAAATTAGTAAACATTCAAATAAACATGACTGCAACTTGGCCCACTAGCATCCCAATTCAGAAAGCAAGACCCATCCTTTACTAAGAAAAGAAAATTCATTTTAATAATACAAAAAGCTCTCAAAGCACAGTGAAAGAGCAACAGCATGAAACCCTGGGTATTGTTCTATCTCCAGTCTTCATGCAACCAGAAAACGCTTGTCCAAGCTGCAGCTGTTGATCATATCTGGCCAGCAATATGAATAACACAATTCAAATGAACAGACTGCCTGAGCTAAAAATGCGTCAAATTATAAAGTGACAGATGGTCTTTCCTGGGTTACTCTTACCTCACGTAATTCCAGCCTCTGAGCAACAGCTTCCAAGCACTCCTGCCCCGTGCTCTCCACAGAGAGGGTGCACTCGATGACATTGTTGTCCAGCAGACGGATCCGTGTCACAAAGCAGTTCTTGCTCAAGACGTTGTAGCGTCTGGTCCGTCGTAGTTTCAGCCCGAAAGGCATGGCTGTTGGCCTGGAAGGTCGTCCCTTCCCTTCACTCTTCTGAGAGTATCAGCACACTCGTTGGCTCGCCTTGAAGGCTTCTTCAATTGGCGTTACTCTCCTCCAGAAGTGGAGGTGGATGCCCATTCCCAGGATTCCTGCAAAACACATACAGATAAGTAGAGTTAAGTGTGAAATAAGAGGTTCCTAAATTTCAGCGGAACAGAAAAAAAAAAAAAAAAAAAAAAGATTAAAGGAAAACAGCAACATTCAAGCTCATAAAACAAACACCTCCACACACCAGATTGCCAGGCACTCACTACATCTCCCCCAAAAAGCCACATTATACGACAAATCTTTTCAAAACTTCTACTTTGGCACTGAATTTAAAGCATGAATTTAATTGCAAAGTCATTCTACAAGAAGCTCGACACAAAGAGCAACTCTACAGGGCACATACCCAGAGGTGCTAACTCTCCCACCATTCCCCCACCACAGGGGTCTATAACATAATCTTTAAGTTAAGTTTTTGGTACCCCCAGGCCAGCTTTGAAAGCTAGCTTAAGAAACTGAGGGGAAGAAGCATTTAAAAGAGGTGCGAGTTTGAAAGAAGAAAGGCTGGCTGCAGTCAGCAGGAAATGCGGGTGCTCAGCACCTCTGAAAATCAAACCTAGGTATGCATGTGAAAGGCAAGAAGCATCCCAGACATCACAGGGAGGGCTCCTCTGAGGCAATTCCTGACATTTTGCTCACTTCCATCTCCAAAGCAGTTCTGCATTTCACCATTTCAGGTGGAATGAGTAACTGCAATAACAGCTGTCAGAGGCGAGGATAAAACCGAGTGGGAGGAAGAGAACACATTCTAGAAATTGTTTCTAATTACTACTCCTGAAATTTATCGGGGACACATGCAAACATTAAACCAAAATAGAAAATAGACAGAAGAACTAAAGGTGAAGAATAAGGACATCTAATAACCTATGATCCTCATCTGCGAGATCCACTTTTTTTTTTTTTTTTTAACTTTTTAGATTGGATCAAGTTCAAGCTGAACCAAAATAAAGCCTTTGCACAGGCATAACCACCTTTACAGTATCACTTTCCACATGCAGGCACGAATGAAATGGAAAACAGAATTCACTTGCTACCAAGCCTTCCTGGTTTTGTTTCAATATTCTGGAGAGAGAGATGGAGGAACAGTAACAGTGGCATTTAAAAGTCCATTTCTCCTAACAAATAATAGCAAAAACAAAAGCTAGCTCCCATTTCTGAAGGGACATGACAGGAAGCACTGCCAGCAGAGCGTGCAGCATTTAGCTACCATGACATTTCGAACAGATAGCACGCTGCCCACATGCAGCATCTGGCACAGAACCGCATGAATCAGGGTTTACCGAATGCAGTTGCTCTGGAGATTATTAGAAGCAGCCCAACTGACTGCAGTGATTATCACTATACTAGAAACGTAACCATCACACGTTTGATTAAGTATATATTCCAAAGTCAGTACATCTTGGCATTTTTGAGAGAGAGAGGGCAAGATAAACCAAACCAAAACCACAGATAGAAAAATACAGGCAACTCCTCACTGCTGAGGTGTGCGAGTACCCTGGTAATCTACTGGCTTGAGGATAGAAAAGCCTACAGATTCAGAAGGGCCATTTACTATTTGACTGAAGTGCAAACGAACCTATCAAACTCGCTGCTGCACTTTATAATCTCTTGTTTCTGACTTTTGTGAGTACAGACATAATTTAATATTTTCACGATTGCATGCATACCTTGCATCACTGTAATATCAGAAGCCACCAAACACAAATTAATATATCCTTACAACAATCTGATGAGGCAGGGACATATTATCTGTGATTCACAGAAGAGGAATTGAAACAAACATCAGCCAGCTTGTTCAAGATCGCTCAGGAGAACGCAGAAGATCTATGCATCAACACACAGGCCAGGCTAATGCTTTAACCCTTGGCTATTTGGCAATTATTTTTCTTATCAACCTACCCCAAACTAGAATAGAAACTTGAAAAGTGGGAAGAATGGAAGGAAATTACAAAGAATGAAGGGTGTGGAGGACTGTGGCTTATCAAGAACAGTATTCTTGTTCAGTCTCTGGCTTTGCAGATTATTTTAAGTGGGACACATAAAGAGTTTTAGATAGCCAATTCAATTAAAAAAAAAAAAAAAAAAAAAAAAAAAAAAAAAAAACAAAACTTATCTTGCATCAGTGTAAGTTGCACACATTTCCTTACAGAACATGAACCATCCCCTGTACAGTAATCGCATAGATAACAGTAGCCTAGAGGTGAAATCAATGTTAGTAGAAAAATTGGCTTGTTTGCCAAAATCATTTGCCTTATTTGCCTTGTTTACCAGAAAAATTGAATAATCCAACTATTGTTGGTCAGCCATTGCAGAACACTTGTGTACAGACATACTATTCCAGAATACAGCCACCAGTTCTCATGGAATGGAAATGTTAACATGGATTGCAAACAAATTTCTGTAAATTGTATCACCCAATTTGCTTAGGTAATCAAGAACAGTATTTCCTCCACTTTTCAAGAACTAGTAAAGTAACAATTTTTCCTCAAGTCTATCGAGGGCGATCTGCCACCACCACTTTCTAAAAATGCAGAAACAGAAATGGGTTAATGGATGCATTTTGTGTAACACAGTTTGGGTTACATTTTCATTTCACCTGCACGTACATGAAAGCCTGATGACAGCTCCTTCATATGAAATGTCACACTTCGGATGGCAAGGCTGAGACAGCCTTAACTGTCTCCAGTTGGCCCAGCTTGTAATAACCATTAATTCTCAATGCAATGCGCATGCCTAACTTTTCTATTTACACACCTTCTGGATGTTGGGCCAACTTTATGTTTTGGTTTTCTGTTAAGCCGACACTTTCAAAGTCTCTGTCAAGTTTTCTAAATAAAAAAAAAAAAAAAAAAAACAAACAACAAAAAAAAACAACTTACATTTTATAGGTCCTGATCATTTACAGATTCCTAAAGGAAACGGGGTATTTTTGCCTCATTATGGTTGCATAATCTAAAAAGCATCAGGACTATCAATTTTTACTTGCTGCAGATGACAGAAAAAGAAGATGACTGGAAACAGAAGGGTTGTGGTCTACCAGAGTGCTGAATTTTTCCACAAGTAGAGTTCTTCTCCCAAAAACTTGCCAGGAAGTTAAATGTTAAGGTTAAATTAAGTTAGCAAACAGCCACCACTCTTCAAAATGCAGAATGCAGACAAACACGCCTTTTCAATGAAAAATAATCATCCCTACTGCGGCCAAGTTTCCAGGCACCATAGAGAATCTGTGCCTAGCCCTGACACATCCAGTGAATGTATGGCCCCTGCTAAAAATCTTATCTTTTGGTGGCAGGCAGCGCTCTGGTACCCAACTGGGTCCCTGAGGACTGAAGATTAGAGGACTGGAACACTTGTCATACAAGGACAGGCTGAGAGAACCACGCCTGCTTTGCCTGGAAAAGAGAAGACTGAGGGGAGACCTCACAAATGTGTACAAATATCTGAGGGAAGGGTGTCAAGAGGATGGAGCCGGTTTCTTTTCAGTTGTGCCCAGCAACAGGACGAGAGGCAACAGGCACAAACTGAAGCACAGGAGGTTCCGGCTGAATATGAAGGGGCACTTCTTTGCTGTGAGGTGACAGAGTGCTGGGACAAGTTCCCCAGAGACATTGTGGAGCGTCCTCTGGAGATATGCAAAACCCACCTGGATGCTATCCTGTGCCATGTGTTCTCTAGGTGATCCTGCTCAGCAGGCGAGCTGGACTGGGTGATCTTCAGAGGTCCCTGCCAGCCTCAGCCATTTGGTGATCCTGTGACTGCATGGCCTGCATGCCTGCAATGCATGGCCTGCTCCTGCCCATGGTATATCCACGGAGGCCAGCCAGGTGTGTGGGTGCACTCAGGACTGCACACACAAGGTAATTTTCAGGGGCAGGAGTGGCCAACAGAGAGCTCTGACTGAATGTAAGCCTTTAGCTCATTTCCATGCTTACACGTTTGAGAAGACAACTCCACCCTATAAAATACTTCTTCTGAAACAGCCTGATGACAAGCATCATGTATGAAGTGTGAAAATCAAAACATCTTTTCTAAAAAGCACCTATCCTAAATGCAGTTTCTTCAGCACAAAGATGAAGAGGCACCATATCTTAGCTGGTTCTTGGTAAATATTAACATTGTTTCAGCAAATCAAGGAAAAACTGAACAACAAGCCAACCCATTTGCTATCAGACTTTGAAATCCTATTTCCTATACTGTTTGCTTGAAAAAGCCCTATGGATAAAGTTAATGGCTGTGGAACGTAGGTTTTTTTTCCCCTTTTACAAGACATTACAATTAAATCAGATAAGCCATCAGTACACAAAAAGCAAGTAACTGAATTTTATACCTTCTCCAAACCTAAAAATGAAAGAAACCAGAAGTACAAAAAAAAAAATTCCTTCGCTCTCCTAAAGACAGCTGGGGCTGGCTGAAGTTTCTTACTACTAGTTTTTAAAAGTTTTGAAGGGACAAAGGGAAGCTGCTCGATGTTTCAAGAGGGAGAGGTCATATGGCAGAAGCCCCTTTGCATGATGAAGGGAACTGCTCCAGTTGCACAGCATTTGCTCTCTTCCTTAAATTTATTTAAAGACCAGGAGAGAAGAGAGACTTATAAATAATTAAGGCCAGGATAACTTGCAGGACACTTCCAAGCATGTGACTTGCTCCTCTATTACAGACTTTGTATATACTACTACGGCACTACAATCAAAGGAGTGAAAATAACAAAAACAGCATCTGATACAAAATGCACTTAAAACAGAATGCTTTCTCTCACTTCATTGGCTTTTGCATGTAATTTCTGAAACTCCAGGAAGAAAGCAATTACTGTCAAACTGCAGCCTGTATTTACCAACAGCGCCTGGCCCCCTTCCAGCATTCCTGGCACTGCAGGAGCAGCAGCACACCTCGCGCAGCTATGTAACCCTGGGCTGGGCACAAAACCGCAGGGCTTGGTGTGCGCTGCAAGGAGGGTGCGAGCCTACGGTTTTAGGGAAGAATAAAAATAACAGCGTATGGGAGTCGGGATGTGGCACAATCCATCTCTCCACTGAGTTCTCTCCAAGGGAGGAAGCCTCTCCCTGTCAAACAGCCTCCTCTCACTTGGTTGCTTTCGTGAGGAGGGTAGCACACAGGTAAAATGTGCACGGAGTATTTTTGTAGCTAGCAAGGAGTCTGTATCCCACACGGTTACGGGTGACATTCCCACACAACCTAAGAAACCCTCAGGAGTCAAATTCACCCATGGACTGATGGAAGGGGTTTTCAACCCTTACATAATGTAAGCCTTCTGCTGAAAACCCACTGTTTTCACCTACTCATTCATACAGCTCCTGGCAAAACAGGGACCTCATCCCCAGGCATTTAAATCTTTAAAAATTCTTGGGGAGATTTAAGTATTACCATAATCCAAGTAGTAAAACCGATAACATTCTCACCTTTACATTCTAGAAGAGAGTCAAATTACACTTTCATTCCTTTTTTTTTTTTTTTTTTTTTTTTTTTTTTTAACTCCCTTTTTTAAGCATCTGCATGAGTATCTTATCTTACACAAAACTTTCGAAGCCTCTAGGCATCGAGTAATCCCCTGCTTATGTGCATGAAGAAAAGCCAAGGAATACTCAGGACATTCAAAGCAGAAGACCATAGCTGCTGTTAATATCACTGTTCATCACCAGGTACCAATACACAGTAACAAAAAGATCATCTCGGCATTTCTACCTCCACAACTTCATCACAGGCTTCCCTTCCCAGTTTTCCATGAGATCCATCTTTGCTGTAACAGATATTTTTATATCAAAGTTGTCATATGTTTCTACTGTATCCCATTTGGGTCAGATTCTACTTTCCATGGTACAAATATACTGTCTTGAGCAGCTTAACTGTAGTTCAAGTCAAAAGAGTAATTCCAATTTTGACTAGTCAAAATTCTACCCTTTCTTTCTTCTCTTTTGTTGAAATACCTACATAAATGTTATTAGATGCTTAGATGTTTTTTGTTATGCCATCCTTCCCCCCTTCTATACCAACTCTTTTGGTGTAAGAACACCTTTCTTATGCACCCACAGAGCAGCTCTCTGGAGTCTGGGGACATCAAAGCCCAGTAGGCAGACACATAATTACTCTTTTCTGTCAAGGTGCACAAGTACAAAGTATTTTTGAGGAGGGCACTAAGTCAGTGTCCAACAGTGTCTACCACAGAAGTGATGAGAGCTTCCCGAACCATACACTAGCACCTTGCCCATTACTTCCTCACTCATTGCTCCAGACTGCTTTCAACAAACAGGTCTTTCTAATGCAACTATTGATGAAGGACTCTGAGTTACTGCCCTCAGTCAAGACAGGAGCTGATCTGCATGAAGTATCTAAATGGCACATAGGTTGCCACTGTAGTCAGCCTTAATCCATAGGAACATAACGAAGCTGGAGCTTTTACCACTCACAGGGACACCTAGCAGAACTTTGTGCTGCACTAAACAGAGCAAAAAAGTCCAAGGCATGCACACACCACCAGCCCCAGCAGCTTTTTCTCCCCAGGCTGCCTGTGCCAGGCACTTGCCGCAGCTCCGCGGCCGAGCTCTGCGGCGGCAGGGTGCAGCTCCGCAGGGTACAGCAGTTAACCACTCGCAACCTTCTCGCACCTCACCTATGTTGTTGCAAGACCTCAAATTAGAAGCAGCCAGGAATGATTGGTGCCTTGATGGCACCTGTCCAAGGCTGCAGTTTTGTACGGGAGGTAGTCTCACCTAAGAGCTCACCACTGCCAGGAATGGGAGGGAGGAAAGTGCTGATCCTTTTTTTTTTTCCTCTCATTTTTTCCCCTCCCTAATTTCAGAGCAAACAGCCACAGCTGGTCTGCTGCCAACTCTGGAAGTCTGCTGGGACCTTCTCCTGGTTGAGCCACTTCAACTCCCCAACTTGCTAAAAGAATAGGATCATATTTGGCTCCTCATGGCTGAGTCCACCATGAGCAGCCCACCTGGCACAGGGAAGAGAGCAGCACCACACTGCTCAGAGAAGGAAGAACAAGAGCAAGATCAGCCAGGCAGTTTGTGAAATCACAGCCCAAGGAAAGCTTCAGGTGCCAGTAGGCAGGGAAACAGCCAGACTAGATGGCCAGTCTTCCCTGTATGACAGAGCTGTGCTAGAATCAAAGTTACTTTACCTGGAATAGCAAGTTGACTCAAAACGCACCTACTTTTATTTTTATTTTTTTCCAAAACAAAGCAACTCACTCTGGAACTGAATGCCTGTAAGAATATAGTCAAGATTACAAAGTCTGGATGGAACACTCCTATTTTTAATAAGGAGAAAGGAGGACCCAGGGAACTACAGAGAAGTAAGCCTCACCTCTGTGCCCGGCAAGATCATGGAAAAGATCCCCCTGAAAGCAATGTCAAGGCACATGCAAGCCAAGGTGATCCGAGACAGCCAGCATGGTTTCGCCAAGGGCAAATCGTGCCTGACCAACCTCGTGGCTTTCTATGATGGTGTGACTACATCACTTGACAAGGGAAGACCAACCGATGTTATCTACCTGGACTTCTGCAAGGCCTTTGACATGGTCCCACATGACATCCTGGTCTCCAAATTGGAGAGAGATGGATTTGATGGGTAGACCATGGCTTGAAGGTTGCACCCAAAGAGTGATGGTCAATGGCTCCAAGTGGAGGCAGGTGACGAGTGGTGTTCCTCAGGGGTTTCTCCTGGGACTGGTGATATTCAATATCTTTATCAATGACAAAGACAGTGGGATTGAGCACACCCTCAACACGTTTGCAGATGACACCAAGCTGAGTGGTGCAGTTGATACACCAGAAGGAAGGGACACAATCCAGAGGGACCTGGACAAGCTTGAGAAGTAAGCCCATGTGAGCATAATGAGGTTCCACTAGGCCAAGTGCACAGTGCTGCACCTGGGTCAGGGCAATCCCAGACAGGAGCACAGACTGGGAGAAGAACTCACAGAGAGCAACCCTGCAGAGAAGGACCTGGGGTTCAAAGATCAGGAAAAGCTAACTGTTAAGCAAAAGCTAACTGCTAGCAAATTCAACTATTTAGAATAAATTATTGTCAACTGACTTAAAACTTCTGAGAAGATTATTCACTTTTTGTTTGTATTTTACAGCAACATTTACAGGCACCGTTCATTTTTTCTTTCACAGTCACCTTTACGATGGGTTTCAACTCTTTCAGGCTGACTAAAGCTACAGTGATTATAAGAGATTACATTTCCTGCTAAATGCGATTGATAGGCATGCAAAAACATAAAAACAGCAAAAGATATGCCTAATAAAAAACAGGAAATTTTCTTAGTGTTTTCATTATTCTTTCATGATACAAAGACACGAGTAAAACCGCAAATAAAAGTTCTAAATACATGGTAACATGATGAGCAGAAGTGGCAATTCCAGTAGAGGTAAGTAACTGAATTGGGTGTGGAGTGAAGTTGTACACACTCGTACATTCACACTAATTAAATGTGCACTACTACACACTGGTGTCAGTTCTATAATTTCAAACAATGCAATAAAAAGTTTGTTAGAAATATTAAGGGAAAAAAAAAAAAAAAAACAACACACAACTTCAGACATCACCTATCCTGCTTTGATGAATGCTAGATAAAAAAAATAGCTACTTTCAAGAGCTGGCTTCAGTCTAATTTCTGTACCAGAATTTTGCTAGGGGACTGCAGCAGAGCGCTTCAACACTAGGCAGCAGAACAGTCACAACACCTGCGAGCCCACAAGGGTCCCGTGATGCAGATGAGCCCAGCAGCTGTCTGGCTGCATTCACACAGTGCTGCACTCTGCTGAGACCCTGCAGGACGTGGCCTTACCTCTGGCACAGCGCTCCCGAATGCAACGGGGCTGGCTCCGGACCCAGGCAGGCTTCAGGTGCTGCCAACCCTCTCTGAACCACAGTCCCCAGCAACTTGTGCTGTGGGATTAGTTCAGGGCTCTCTGCTCCCAGTACCAGGACTGAAGTACAGGCATGAACCTGAAGAATCGCATGTACAACTAGGAAAGAGGGTTAAGACCAGCAAGAAACATTCAACTTGCAACAAATCAAATGTAAACGGTGTGGTGGCCCCTCCAAACCACAAATCTGCCCTCTCCCTTCAGGGACTGAGACCCAGTGCTCTCCTCACTGATGCCAGTAACCAGGCTCTGACATCGAATGAAGCAAGACCCATACCTGCAGGCTTACAGTACGAGTAAAGCTTTTACCAGTTTCTTGAAGTTCATAGCAATGGTCTACTTTATGGGAGAGCCTCCCATAAATGAATCCCATTCAGATATTAGGTAATGAACCAGAATGATGTGAGGGGGGAAGTGTGGCTACAGGTAAGCAACCAGAGTCATATCTGATGGGGGGCAGGAGGAGAGGGAGAAGAAAAATAATGATAAAAAAAATCATGCACATTGCACATCCTAACCCGCAAGAGTGCACATTTAGTTACATAAGAAGGTATTTGATGTCAGATCACAACATGAACTTTTGAACTTGCATGGAAAAAAGCATCTCTGCTACTCAATATATTAAAAAAATCACTGCTACAAAATGCTGAAAAAATGCCTTCAAGTTTTATCAAAGAAGGATTATATTGTGAGCACATGCATGAAGAAAGTAAATCTGTTATCTTTGCTGAATACAGGCCCTGATGTAAATCACGCAGCCAGGGCCTATGAATAACTGCACTTGTTTCAACAGCAAAACAGAAAAACACCTCATCTGAAATACAGAATAGCTGCCGGATATGAGCTAATTGTACTTTTCTTTCTGTATTAAAGGATTATTTTCCAGTGCCCACTGTGTGGGCTTAAACACTGGCCTAAAACAGTCAAAATACTTATGAGTAGGATTTATAGCCAAAATGGGGGCTTTCTTTGAAGCAGCTGACTTCTCTGACCAGCATCTCAGAATTACAAGGCTTCAAAGGGACCTCTCTCTGTGAGCAGCTCGCTATGGTTTTCCTTCATCTCTTCTGCACATCACGTTGATAAACAGTATTTGAAAAAAATTACCTGGGTACCACAGAGTTGGATGGCACATAGGAACTGAGATATTACTAACAACAGATGCCGTGCTTTTTTCCTAACAATTTTAAACAGTGAAACTCATATGCTTCAAGTACCACACAGGCCCATCAACGTGAACCCTTCACCACTAGTACATTTTGCAAAAGCTTTCAATGAACCTTGGAAGATAGGTTCCACAGCATTTCAGTAAGCACTGCTAACTGCATGTACAGCAGAAGGAATTGTACAAACTGTAATCCCATATAGTTTCCTCATAAAGAAGTGTAATCTTCTTCTTTAATTATAAAGTATTATAATAGATAAGTTTAGTTTATTTCCTGTAACATATTATTCATCATTAATTCTCATTAACAAAAATAGCTTTGTACAGAAGGCTAGTAAAATTATTTTGTTATTATTATTTTTGCAGGATAAAATCCAAGTTGCAGCTTGATATACAAAACCGCTGAAATAAGTTCTAAAACCTGTGGCACATCATCCTTTCTCATATTTTATAACACTGCTTCAATAAATGCTTTACCACCCTTCCCCGTAAGTCCATCTGGGCCTATTTGCCCTTTGCATATGATGATAACCTCAAATATAATTCAAAATAAAGTTATCAGCTCTTAATGAGATTAAAGCCTAATTCTTATTAACTGACCCTATTAAAGAAGGTAGTTGCTTTGGAACAGTTCAGAGGGGAAAAGTGTTTTGCAGAAACTTTTACTGGGTCATGAGTTGGAAAGAAATTCTTCTTTAAAAGTGCAACAGCTTTATTCCTTGCTCTGGTTAATCCATTTTCGTATTAGCATTCTAACATATGACTGGAGCAAGATAGGGCCAAAACTGACTTGTAAATTCGTGACCTTCCTGAGCTCACAAAATAGACTTTATATATAAAAGTAGAGAGGGACACAAAAATTAACAACTAACATCATCTTATTTTACCACTCTTTTCAAACAATTCAGATTTAAACAGAAGTTAGCCTGGCTCTCAGCTCTCATATAAAAAATAGGAAAGTTACTCCAAATTTAAGCTGCACAATATATGAAAGGAATTTGCACAGAAAAAAAAAAAAAAAACCAACACACAACTTCCACAAAGTCAGAATATCTTCTCCATGAACACAGGTAGGTGTACTTGTTGTACATGCATATCACAGTGGCACAAATAGGTCTTTGATACATTGTGGTGGTCTTTGAAGTGCTACTGAATCCAAGTAAAGAAAAATACAATATCAGTACACAATTTTACTTTTCTTATAACTAAGTACCAGTTATAAGAAGGAGGTGAAGATGAAGAAAAAGTGGTTTAACAAGCTCTCTGTACTTATCCTGTTTTCAGGCTTGTATAAGCTCACAGAGACAAAGTATCCCTGTCATTTACACTGGGTATTAACTGGAGCTCCACGAGAAGCAAGAGAAAAAACAAGGAACAAAACCAAAACAAGCAAAGAAAGCCCATGTCATATGTCCCTTCCTGTAATTCTGTCTCTGGTTAGCGAGTTGGAAGCATCTCATTTCTTTCACTTGAAGCCTGACACTCACATTCCTCTGCAGCTTACCGCGGTTGGGAAGGGAGACAGAAGTGCTCCCCACCACATGTCTGCGAGCTGGGATTCCACCCGTGCTTCTGATGGCTGCTGAAGTTTATCATTTCTGTTTGCCATGACAAGGCTCTGAGATCAATTTGCCAAGGCGTAAGTGGTCTGTGCCCTCCCCACCCCCCTCCTTAAACTTAGTTTTATTTTTATCAAATGATTAGCTGTGCTTTTGAAAGAGTTACTAAGGACCACATGGCAATTATTCAGCGAGCTGATGCCAGGGGTGAAGTGACAGATAAAGCCACTACCAAGACCATGCAGAGCAAGGAATGAGAAACTCCTGCAAATCGTTGGCAATCCCCATGCAGTGTGATTCAGCTCAGAGACAGCTCCAGCTCTGCTCTTCCCACTTGACACCAACCGACTGCAATGAAAATACGAAATCTGACTCAAGGCCATCAGTGCTCTGGGTTCACACTGGATCTACTTAAGGCGGGGGAGAGGAAGGGTGGACAAGAAGTCAAGTCCACCACATAGCAGACACTATGAAGAACCAACACTGCCATCCTTTACTGGGCCTTGTGAGGGAGCCCAGCCCTACCAGGACAGCACCACCATGCTCCCTTTCTTCTAAAGGTGGCCAGGCCACAGCCAGGCATGGCACAGCCCCTCAGCCCACAGTGGGGCTGTAAGAGACTCAGAGGCTCAGCTGTGAATCCTTTTCAGGGGGAATAAGATCATTGGGAAGAGTCCAAAGTACTCAAACTGGAGCTAGATGATCTCTAGGTTCCCTTCCAGCACAATCTCCAGGGTCCCTTCTGACACAAGCGATTCTACAAATCTATGATTCTACTCTTGTGAAAGAAAGCACAGCTCGTATCTTCCCCAGCCACCCCCCACGCTGCTGAACACAGGACAGTCAGCCCAGAAGTATTCTCAGTGCCTAAATATAACACAGGCATTCACGCAGCATAAATAGGAGAATCCTTCTGAGGGGCTATCTCCAAAACAACCTCCATTTCTAAGTCAGACTCCAGTTCAAAGTCAAATACTGGCACGTCAAATTCAGGATATCCTTGTAAGAATAATGAATTTATTGTTATTATACCTGTCTATTTTTATAAAGTTTCTAAAAGCAACGAACATGAACTACTCATAAAGCCTTGTGTTTCTCAGCCCCAAACCAAGAAGATTTGATGGAATACTATCAGAGTACTACGGGATACCGTAACAGCAGTTTTCATTGCTTTGGGGGTATGTACTCAGTGGCTGCCAAGCTGCTACATTCTTTCAGTCTTTTGTTTTGTTTTAGGCTTTGATATATAAACTTGTCAGAGTAAAATATACCTGGCCCTTAATAATACAGCTTATGCCAAAAATAATATAGATCTATTAAAATCACAAAGCCTAGAATTCAAGTGGAAAGAGAATACTGCAAAATATTCAAGTTTATTAAAAAAATCATGACTTCATTAAGAAGGAGGGAGGAAAAAAATGAAGAAAATGAAGAAATTTGAAGAAAAGTTAACAGGTAAAAAAAAAAATAAATGACAATAACAAAACAAACAAACAAAAACAAAGACAGGGGATTGAGAGGGAATCCCAAAAGGTCACAAAAATAAAACCTAAAAGACAGTACAAGAACCCTGTTTCTTGTGTTGATCCTCCTACTCCATCAGGTGTTCTGACATAGGAAATCAAAAATTGCTAATTTGCAATTAAACACCATACTAGGCAAGGATGCACTCCTCTTTCTAACCACTTAATCCCACCTGAACAATCAGCTGCTGCAGGACACAGCATGAGCTGTTCACTCCTGTTCGAAGTTGTAATTCAGCGATGCCATAAACAGCTCTTCAGCAGTTCAACTCTTACGAGAGACAGGTATCTCAAGCCCCTCCTGGAGGAAGCGTATGCCAGCTTGGAAGAGAGCATCCATACACTAGCTACTTACAACAGACAAGTTTTACAATCCTTCGTTACTAGCTCTGAACACTCGAGTAAAGCAATTCCAAAGGGGTGGTAGGACATACACCCTGGCAGATACACATTCTGACAGTGACAAGGGCAGTGCAAATCTTTTGCCATGGTTTCACACATGAAAATAAAAACAGCCACAACACCAAGTTCACACTGCATGATCCTTCTTCAGGCCACTTGGCTAAATATTATTTTGCCTGCTAGTAAGACCCACACAGCACCTCTCCTCATCATGAGGTATGAAAGTATTCAGCTTTACAGGAAGGAAAACAAACTTTTTGAATTATGGCAGGTATTTGCTTGCTAAAGCAGGAAAAAAGCCCGCCACTTTGGCATAAAGTAGAGAAAGAGTAGGGAGAAAACAATATGGTTGCCAAAAATAACCAGAGAACTCAGAGAAAAGGTTTTCTTCAGTGCAGATAGGAAAGGGCAAAAAACTTTCCAAATGGCCAATTTGTACAAGTTTCAAAAGTATTCTTAAGGAGTAATCAGCGGGTAGAATGAGTCCCATGTAATTTACTTAGTTTAGAAGACCAGATTCTTCTCCTTAACTCTGTTGCCTATTCAAGCTGAACTTTTTTCCCTCCACTCATCCACTTTTTTCTCCCTTTCTTATAGGGAAGAAGTAAAAAGAAGCCCTGCTTCATCTAATTTGTCTACTAAACAAAAAAAAAAAAATAATTCCCCAAAATCTGGGACTCGCATCAGCAATATGAAAACAAAGCTAGAAACCTCCTCAACCTAATTTATCTTCTAGCTCCTTCAGTACAGAGGTCCAACATAACAACTCATTACCCATTTTCAAGGGTCAGGCTAATCCACTTATGTGGGCTATTATTCAGAGACCAAGAGCACAATTATGCCACTCCATGACAATAACTTTACATTAGCATATTGCTGCTATCAACTCCTGCAGGTTCATTTCTGTTCCTCTGGCACCTCAGAAGTGAGAGTAATGTATTTGTGTACAGCTGAGCAAAGCCTTACAGTTGCTTCAGCAAGTTAACAAGGCAAAGTAGCTTGTTCTGGAACCAAGGCTGCCTGCCACAACAGACACCAAATAGCCTGCTGATCTCTCATGTGTTCTTTCCTTCAGGTTTTACACATCATAGGTATTCTAGAAAACAAAGAGAACTATTTTTATAGCCCAAAAAGCAATAATGTATTACATGACTTCACACCACTACAGTATTTTCAATGGTCATAGCTACTGGTGGGGTCTTAAGAAATTAGACACAAGAAAAGATTGTCTGGGACCTTGCAAATTGAAGGGAGATGTCCAGGCAAAAACACCTACATTATTTGTGTACAAATGGTACACATACTTGAGAAAGTTTGAACACACTCTTTCAGCTAGAAAAACAAGACAGGAACAATAAAAAATTCTCAAGTGGTGTTAAAGTTACATGCCTTTGTAGCATCCCCTCTATCACTATCTCCCCTTTACAGGGTGGTACCCTGCACAATGAAAAGAGAGGAAGAGTCTGGCTAAAGACATTAGTGTAAACCTGCTTTTTTAAGTATTGTTTTCCTTCTACAAAAGGAGGAGTGAGACAGTCCCTGTAACATTTTATTCTCCTATAAACGAAGAATACCGCTTGCAGACTTCCTGTGGTGGAATGCACTTTTCTTTTCCATACGCAATTGAAACTGCCAAGTTGAAACAGAAAAATATTATATGTATCCATGGATATCTAAATTTAGAAAGACAAATAGTTCTCCTGCCGCAATGGGGGGTGGGGAAGATGGCAAGAAACAAATTGTTATTACAAGTCATACAGAAAGGAACTATGACAGTGCATGACGTGCACAGGAGGTAAGGACTGCGTTGGGCAAGTTCCCACGAGGGAAACAACACGTCTGTAAGCCCTGCATCTGAAGTGGCCTGACTACAAAGTCATCACAGCTTATTGCCAGCTTGATAAGCTCTCTGTTCTAAAACGGAAAATCTTTGAGAAGGGTAACACTGTTAGAGTCTCTGCAGCCATTTTCAAGCCCCATGCCGTGTTAGCAAGCACAGAGACTGGCATTAGTATGACTCCACGGAAGGAACTATAACGTCTGCATGTAACTTAGACACAACCTTTCTCTTAAGTCATTGTGGTTTTGGCCTAAAGAATTTGGCCAGTAGTCTTCATAAACTTAGCTGGGAGATTTTTCCTATCTAGAGTCTGAAGCAGAGAGCTTCTAGACAGTTTTACTGCATTCAAAGACACTTTCATCAGGTATTATTATACTTCTTGCAACCAAAAAGGAATAAAATCCAGTATATGAAATGCACTCTGAACATCCCAAGGAGAATACAGTCTGAAAAAATAAATAAATCTGTGACAGCTGAAACTTGTTTATTTTCTAAGAAAACAAAGTCAAAATAAGTATCTGTATAAAAATGTAGATGGTTTGGAACATTGTAAGCAGCCAACAGATTTGCTTGAGGAAGCAATTTCTCCAGGAAACATGAGACATCCTACTGTTAGCTAAAATGGAAAATAAGTTTAGTTCAAATCCTTCATGAAATTGCTAGAGGAGAAGAAAGTAGTAGCTGCACATATTTAAGATGTAGCTAAGTCAGATACAAGAACTCCAGTTTACTTAAACTGATCAAGCAAAGGAGAGAATACACATGCCCTCTTAAAACAAGATGCTGAACACCTCGCCGTACTTCTGCTACACTTCAAGGCAGCATAAGACACCTCTGCTGGCAGAGCAGCCCCTGCTGCCCTGTCACTGCTTTCAGCAGCACTACCAGGTTTTCTTCCCTTAAAGCACACAAAACTTGAATTTCTGTGAAAGGTCATTCTTTAGGACAACAGCACTGAAAGAGACAACACATACACCATTACTACCAAAGATTTTTCTGAAATTAAAAAGTAGCCTTTTATTTCCCTTTAAAAAAATATGCAGAAAATGCATTTTCTGTTGACACAAAACTACAGAAAACCTTTGGAGATGCACTCCTTGGATGCTAAGCATAAATTCTTTCCCACTGTAACTGTAAAAACAAATTACACATGCTTTAAATGTAAAGTTTATTTTCAACTTTAGTTTCAGGCAACATCATAAAGACATTGTAACCTTTAAAGGAAAATATTTATATTCACTAGAGCACACATGGCTTCTGTATGGAGAGCTCCCAGTAAACAAAGGCAAATACCAAAAAGAGAAAATGGATAAAAATCTTTACGTTATGGGCTCTGAAGCTGAAGGCCAGACTCTATTTACAAATGGAGTATCAGTGCTGGAAAACTGGTGCCAAAACTGAGGCACAAAAAGGCCCTTCCATTGACTTTAAAAAGCTGGTAAAGGTAGTGATGCTCTCCTTGGTAGAAGTTCCCTCCCCAGTATCAGCAAAACTCTGTCATCAGAACACAGCTCATCAGAATTACAAACTGCCTAATCAGCAACTGAGTTTCAATTAGGAACAAACTTTATAATTCAGATATACCTTCAGGTAGTATTATGTAATTTATAAAACACTATTTCATTCTTTAAACGCACTATTAATTAGATCCTTGAAAATTGCGCTCTCACCTTCAGAATTGAAACCTGCCATGCATTTCCAATAACTTGTTCAGAATCAGCAGACAAAGGTTACCAGTCCTCAAGACATGCTGAATCCTACATAAACTTTTCAAGTCACCTGCACTTGAAAATTATCTTTATTTTGCTTCCCCACCTCTCACACACAGAAAGTCCTTATAGGATTGTACCAGTCGCAACTATTTATCATGAGAAACCAAATCAGCAGTCTTAAAATGACCTGAAAAGCTTGCTTTTATTTCCTAACAACATCATTAATAGAAGACATAATAATCTTATCCAGAAGGACAGAGAAAGGGAAAATAAGTACACTGTCAAGGTGTCAGAACTATGATGCAGCTCATGACTTTTTAAGGATGGACACTGAAAATTTATTCCTCAAACTGATCAATTGCTAATGCTAAATCACGTGTACCCATGGCCTTAAGCTTTGTGAAATATTGGTCAGAGAAGCACCTATTGTTCTGTGTGACTTGAGGTTTAAAAACCTTGGTAGATGAAAACACTGAAGTATACACCCCTAAAATTAACTTCATTGCTCATTGCTATTACTGAAATTAAAACAGATGGTCTGAGGACAAAGACACCACCCAAGCCCACCAAGACACAAAAGGCCTGTATAAAGCCTGACTGAAAAGCAAAACAACAAAGCATTTTGTAAACAGCAGTTTTGAAATTTACTATGGAGTCTACAAATAGCTACTGAACAATGACAATTATGAATCCAGCCTGCCAAAGGGCAACTGCGTCACGCCATGGACAAGGACTGCAGGGCGTTACTCTGGACCCCGAGCAGGGCACTAGCCCCCCTCCATCTCCAAGTCCTACCAGCACCACAGCAACTGCAGACCAGCTGAACTCCCTCCCCTAGCTCTCTCTGGGGCTCTGTTACAGCCTGGCTCAGTTTGCCGTTCCCTTATTTTTATCACACACCAGAACACAGGGATATTTTGACTACTTACACACAGCGCTCAGAAGGGTTTTGAATGAAAACAGTCAAAAGAATCCAAACAAAATTAATCGGAGGGGGCGGAGGCACATTTCTCTGTTAAAACCTTGATGTTTAACCCCAACTTTACCTGCTAAAAGCTCACCAGCCAATTTCCACCCACCCCTCCAGCTACCACAAAGAGCCTGAACCTCTCTTCTATCAGCCAGCTGCAAATTCCCAAATTTATGGAAGGTTTTTTTGTTTGTTTGTTTGTTTTTTAAACAAACAAAGCTACTTTAAATTGAACCAAATACCAGCTCCTAAAAATCCTTGTCCCCAGCAGCTGGCACATGTCTGCAAACACAAAGAGAGCGTTAAACCAGCTCTAACCCTGCTCAGGGCGCCTGAAGCCCAGTCACGAGCATGTGTTCAAAAACCTACAGGCACGGCGGTCTGAAACGCGATCCACTCTCTTTGATACAGCTCAGTAGTTTGAAAGTGGAGGGGCCATATCCTATTAAAAATAACAGGAAATCGACCACAGCAATAAATCTGAAGCTCTGGCTGCTGCAATTTCTTATCTTCCGTGAGCAGTTGGTGGTATGCAAAAAACATGCAACTTTTTCTTTTAAAGCAAAACAAAACAAACAACTTTAAAAAACTATCACTCCAAAACTGGAGATTCCACTTGAGAATAGCTTACATCAGCCAGCCACAGCCTTGGGAGACCTGGATCCTTAAGATCTTCGCCCTTGCGTGGCAGGATATCCTGTTATATTTTGATGGCTTACTGCTGCCTCCAGGCAAAACGTGTCACGGAGAAAGCGGAGTCGGTGCACGAAAACTGACAAGTCCCAATGAAACTCATCAGAGGTTTTGGCACTTCTTACACAACTCGCGTTCTTTTCATGCGATTTCTGCACCCAAATGATATCTCCATCTCCTCTGATAGCATTTTCCTCTTTATCTGCTAAAACAGATTGAGATCTGAGATGATGGCAGCTCCTTCTAATGGCTTACCAGTACTCGAAAGGCACTGCGGCGGCGGCAGCACTCTCTCAGTGAATCCCACTCGCCGAGACACAGCTTCAGCGGGGCTGGAGAAGAAGGCATGGGGCAGGGAAGGGGTAGCCAAGCCTCTTCCTTGAATGGAATAAACAATATAAGCCAAAAGGGTTTCGTTAAACTGGCAGAAACTACACGGAGCTTTTTGCCAGCAGAACTGTGTCTGTTGTGGGTATGCCTTGTTTTCCCACTCCTAAAAGGCAGCGCTTTGCCAACAAAACTTTAAAGACTAACACCAACAGTGTGGGTGTGGGGCTCAGCTTGCTTGCAGCACACACGAATGAAGTTAACCATGGTCCAGTTTCCTGCCAATCGAATCCCCACACCATTTAGTGCTATTATTTTATGTTTCTTATTCTGATTAGGTCATGCAGGCATTTCTGGAGCAGACTGTTCAAGCAGGCATCCCTGCTATGAATTTAAACTCATAGTATAAAATCACAAAGATTGGAAAAATACCAGAGACAAGCACTTTAATACAAAAGACAGGTATCAACTTTAAGAGCTAAAAGCATTTCTAAAACACATCCATTTTGCCTATGTTTCAATGACCAGGACGTGCTGGTTGTATGAGATCTACCATAGAAAGATCAAAACACTGCACCTAAAACCAAAACAACTAAAGAACTAACACAACTAAACTCAACCTTAGAGACTTAAAAAACAGAGGCTGAACCTCCCTGCACTAGAACTAATTATAGCAGAGTAGTTACAACATGTTTGGAGATCACCTCACCTACAAACACATGCTGAAAATAGGGCTTAGCTCTCTCCTGCAACCCTGAAGGAAAGTAGTTCCACTTTGGATCCAAAAGCACCCTGAAACTATCTCTCTTTGGAAATATATGTAGAAAACGGAACTGAAAGCTTCTTCTCCCTTGCATACAGCATTTTTGCAAAGCAGTTTCTTTGACTGCAAAACCTACACTTGTATCTGTGACTGTTAAATTGCCTTCTCATTTCAGTTGCCTAATTTTGAATCTCAGCCAGTTTCTGATCCCAAGAATGAGGCAGGTATCAAACATTTTTCAGAAGATCTGCCTCCAAGTGTAAAATCTTGTTAGGCAAAGAGTTCCATTTCTTGACGTTACTTCTGGATAATCCCTTTTCTGCCATCAAAAGGATTAATAAATAAGTATGCAAAACGCATGGTGACCCCACTGGCAGGAAAATTATGCTACATCAGGAAAGGAATCATCACCAGGCCACCAAAGTGACTTTCCACTGGCATATTAGAAGGCAGAGTTAGAGCTATGGAATTTCTTCACGCTTGAGGGCTAACTCTTAAACAACACCAACCCATCTGTCATACATCATTTTATGTCTGCTTTGATTTCTTTTTGCTACAAAAAAAAAAATAAAAGGGGGGGGGGGAGAATGCACTTCAGAAATGTTACGGACCACCAGATTTGTTTCATATATTATCAAAGCTAAACATTCAAGCATTTTATGGAGATTAAGAGATTAGAGTCCAGGAGGTGTTGTGTTTTTTTTGTGTGTGTGTTGTTTTTTTTTTTCCTCCTCCCTTCTTCTTCTGTATGCAAGGCTCGTTCTCTCAGTCAAATTAAAAAGTGGAGTTCAAGGTATGCTGTTAATTCCTGAGGGGAAATGATACATAACCCACATGCACAAAGAAGTTGGCTTGTGTGCGGTTGTTTTTACAGCATGGAATCTGTTTCAATCTATGTTTGTTTAACAAGACGCAAGTCTCACAATGGTAATTTAGTAAAAGCTTGTGCAGTAAGTGTATACAATACCAGAAACAAGGGTCATAACTCTTTCCAAAGATACAAAGGCATCTACAAAGTGACCAAAACAAAAGCACTGCACAGGATTAGTTGTTTCAAAGCCCCATGTTCCAGTCAGCTTCATAATTTCAATACTCCATCTGTAAACACAAACTGATCTTAGACTGTTTCACATTCCAGTAACAAGTTACTGCTAGCGAATCCAGCACGGCATTTCACTTTTCATCTTCATTGCATTTCCATTTTTTTTTTAAATCCATAGTATCCAAAAGATACCTTCATTTGGAGAAATCAAACACTTGGCTTAAGTATTGTAATAGAGACCCTGTGCATCTGAATAGCTATGTCCTATGAAGCTGCTCAATCTGCACCAAAGCCCTTGAACATAAAACTAGCAGGCAGTGGCAACACAGGCTGAAGAGAGGAGGTGGCACACCAGGCCTCTTTGGCAATGCCCAAAATCTAAATGCTGCAGGATTACAACCGTGATTGCGTTCTGTTATGATTCCTTATTTACAATGGTTGTTTGAGGCTTATTAGGTAATACTCTGTTCTCTCTTAACAGAAAATATAGCTAAACGAAACTTTAAGAACAACCTCTGCTTTTTCCTATTTCATAGGATAGGTCAACGTCTTCAATCCCTGGCCCGTGTTCCCAACACAAATGTGTTACAGAACATATCTGACCATGACTTATGCTCACATCTTACCTACGCAGCATCTGTGCCAGCGAACTGAACTTTTCTTTGTCTTGCTCAGCATGTGGATTGTAAGAAAAATGTTGGCTCAATGTTTGCATTTTGTTCTTACCATCAGAGCCAGGATGCAGGCTTCAGTCAAGACAGCGTGGAAGCTCCTCAACAGTCAAGTCATTTCACCAGAT
Organism: Netta rufina; assembly: GCF_964035555.1. Taxonomy (NCBI): domain Eukaryota; kingdom Metazoa; phylum Chordata; class Aves; order Anseriformes; family Anatidae; genus Netta; species Netta rufina. Next base: position 20,777,243 of record NC_140125.1, read on the forward strand.
GGGAACCAACCAGAAAACAACCAGCTGTAGCAATTCTCAGTCAGTCATTAACAATAGAAATGAATTAACAACATTAAAAAGTTCATAAGAAATGTTAGAAATAGTTGTTTATAAAAAAGGAACACATACTTACTGCACAAGCCTATTCTTGTGGCAGATTTTTTTTTGCAGCCATCAATTATTCTATAGTAAGGTCTGTGAACTATGGGTGTTTGCACTTCCAGCTACCTTCAGAAATAGCGTTCCACTTTTCAGATATATTTGGCTGTAATCAACTGGGCTAATCGGTTAGCCATCATTCAATCACACATTCTTGGAGGGTGACTCACCAGATGTCAGGTGGTTTAACATGCCTGCTCCTCCAGCAACCAGCTAGCTGCTGACATTGTTTCTCCCCCATCTCCAGAGTACCGTGCACAAATGATCACAGCAGTGGAAAGCTCGTGTCAGAGGATTAATATCATCAGTTATCACGGTTAGGAATAAAACCATTGGGAGAGATCTGCAATGGCATAACTACTCCTGTAACAACCATGGGCTAAGTTACAGGTTGCCTCTGTAAAGAAAATAATTAAGGGTATGGAATCTCCTTGATGATTTGAAAATCCCTGTTTTCTGGTAACGTTCTTTTTGTCTATTACAACACAAGCATCCTTTTTTTTTTTTTTTTTTTTTTAAATATAACATCAGTGGTGCTACCTATTTGAAGCTACTGTCATTTTAATTTAGCAAGTTTCAAAGGAGGAGTAACACATACACCACCTTCTTATTGTCCCCCACTGCTGCCAGGCATCAATATATTCAACACTCACATAGCATCTGGTTTGCGAGATGTAGCAGCCTTCGACTTCAGGCATTCCTTTCAGCATTACTCTAAAGGGAAATGGTCTAGATCCCCAGGTTGGTCCAGATGGTAACTCAGAGTTGTCTCGCTCCTCCTTTCCTCATAGCTGACACTGTTGTACCAGAGGAGCAAGCAAACAGGCTTTTCAAAGCAAGCCATCAGCTCTGGAGGTGAGCTATCCAAGGAAGTTCCTAACATCTAAATTCTCTAATAAGCACTGACAGGGGAGTTTTTGTAAATGAAAACTATTTCTTCAGTGTGTCAGATGACAGCTTTGAAGCTTCATGCAGCTGCTACGCTGGTAGCACCAGGCAATGGATTTCCTCTGAATTCTTTTGAGTGCTGATTCTTAAAATCACAACAACAGCCTGGATGGTTGGCTTGGGCTGGAGAGCCCAGTCCCACAGCTGGCACAACACCAGAGCATGCAAGGAAGAACACCACACTGAAAACACTTTTAGGAGCAACACAAGGAAGCAAGAAGAGCAATCCTCTGGAAGTTAATACTGAAGGAAAGATGACTCCCGTTATTAAAGAGCATTGTGCCATGCCTCATGACCAGCAGTCCCTTTCCTGTCTCACCAACTCAAAACAATAAAAACAAAACCCACACAATCTCTGTAGGCACATTTAACTACAAAAGGCACAGCAGCACTAAGAATCAATGCACAAAGGGAAAACAGGGGGGAAGCCATTCCCCCTGAAAACACACTATGAGAACGAGGGAGAACACCGCTAGTTTCGCCCATGTTTGCAGTGCTTGCTGTCTCCAGCAATACTGCCATTAAAACACTGTGCAGGCCAAACAAGCCAAAGCCTTTCCTCTGGCTACTTTGCTTAAGCAATAACAAAGCAATTCATCATGTAACCAAACAAATAAAACACTTTTTTGATCCTTCAGCAGGAAAAACCATGTGTAGATGCAGACGCACAGAGAGCCAATGATAACTGAAAGTGCTGCAGACTTAAGCCACGCTCTACGTATCCAAAAATGTACACGTGAATTATAAGGGTATCCTTGACCATCTGCAAAATAAAGCCAGCTTTTCCATATACATTTCTGTAAAATCCAGATAATTTCATACAGATACATGGATTTTACAAACAGGTGCAATTTTTAGCAGTTTAGTAAAGTGAGAGAAGAAATGCCAATACACACCTCAGTCTCTACAATTTAATCCAAGTAACTTGCACTGAATTTTTATCTAGTCTGGACAGCTATCAGAAATCCTGTCATGCAGCTCCTAAATCAGGTTTGAAATGAAACAGGGGAGTGATTTGGGATGGAAGCACTTTAAGGAAAGAGTTAACGAGCACAACATGACTAATACCTAACACTGACAGTATTTCTTCTACCATGGCGATGGAGCACTTGGGGGAGGGACAGGATATTATTATTAACCCTCTATTACAGATGAAGCAACCAAGAGAGAAAAGGGATAGAAAGAAATACTCAAAAGTTTCTTAATAACCCCAACCAACTAGAGAAACCAACAGTCCTCAAGGCTTTATAGAATTCCTTTCTCTAATCCAAACTGGAAGTGAAACCATCCTGGAAGTGCAGAAAAATGCTCTGTAGTGAAAGTGACTGTATCAGTATGATTAAGGAAATCCTCTTCCTCCAGACTGGCTTCCCCACCACGATGCTACAAATTCAACTAACCACATTCAGCCTGAGCACTTAACAGCTATACATGCTCCCGGAGCTCTTTCAATTAGTAAATGTAGCACTGACCTTAAGCGAGCAAGGAATGAGAGTCACCACTCCATGAAATGCTGCAAAAATAAATCCCAGTGAATGAAAAACTGAAGTCACCTACCCTCTACAATTATACTACACAGGTGTGGTTTTTTTTGTGCTCCAGACCTCCAACAGAATATATTTACTCAGTGTATTTTTTTAATTAAATACACTAAGTTAACATTGTTTCTACACTACTACCCAATAAAATGAAATCAACTCGCCTGTGAATATCACAAATATTTCTCTACATTACACCTCAGCATCAAAATGTTTTGCCTGGACTTGCTGCAATTTATACCTTGCTGACCATAGAAATCAAAGCAAAAACACTTAAAATGCCTTTTCTTTGGTTTGCTATGATTCAGTTTATACAAAGCTTAATCTGGAGAACACAAAGAGTGCTAATTTTCCTTCAGAGTCCGAATCCGCCCTCCTATTTGGTGCTGTTGTGATTGAGGCCAGTTCTGTCTGCATTACCAGTAAATGCTCTGCCTTACTTCAAAATTACTAAACGTAACCTAGGGATTTCTGGATGTGGCAGCAGAGGGAAATTGAACCACTCTGGAGCCACCTTCAGAACCATTTACTGACCTTCCCTGGTCGCAGTGCAAGGATCACTGCTTGCTCTCCCCTCTCCTCTGCCAGCTGCATGGCTCTGCATCACTTCTTTGACTTCGTTGGTCTGAAAGGCTCCAAGTACAACCCCAAGTCCCTTATTTGTATGTATGCTGCTATACCATAGGCACAGTAACAACAGAAAGCATTGCTGGAGTAGAAAAATACATGTAAGTGACACTGGCTCAGACAGGTTTAGAATGTGGAAGTTGGCTTAAGAGAGCTATAACTGGATCTTCACCCGATGGTATCTCTTTGAAGCCTCCAATAACTAAAATTATTTTCTAGTTTTTAAATGCAATGCTCACACTGTAAATCCAAAGAGCAGAGGTAATTGAGAAAAGTAGTTTTAGACAGAAACCTCACCTCTGGTGAAAAAGCAGCACAGCCTAGCAAAGGGACAAACAAATTATTCTAAAAGATGAGCTTTTTAAGGATCTCGTGTACCCAGACATGTAAAATTCGCATTCAAATCATGTATTTCTGAAAACCAAATATGTGAATTTCCTTGAAGGTATTTTTGGAAGATAGCATTGCAATCTTTCAATACGACAGCCCACAACAGAACCTCCTTCATTGGCATTACCCAAACATGTTTTGTTACACTGTGCAAACTGCTGGACTCTCAATGCAAGTTACAAGTACCAAAGCCAAACACTGATCCAGGCTAATAACTCTCAACAACTGAATCGTACGGCTGCTGTTACACCTAGCAGAAACCTGCAACACCGATGTGCTCCAAAGGTCCGACCCTGACTGAGGAATGCTCTCTCTCAGCAGAGCACAGAAGCGCTCTATATTTCCATGCACGCGTGCAGTAAAGACAAGGTCTTAAACCCATCGTGGTGTCTGGTTTCATAACATATGCCCTTCCTTATCAAATGTCATTTGTATTGACATGCCTGCATCTGTCTGCACAGATGTCATCCCATGTAATGAAGCATATGGGCTTAAGCTGACATTGTTTGCAAACAGGAAGAGCTTTTGGCAAGCGGGATTTAACATAAAGCGTTCTGCGGGCTGCCTCTCTTAACCCATCTTTGGTTGGCTCCTCTGCTCAGCTAGGACTGGTAGTCTACTTTCGGAGAGGGCAAAGAGCCAACCTAACAGATGGGCAGAAGTAAAGTCATGCCAAAGAACCAGAATGTGCATCTAATTTGATAATTAGAGGCTGAATTTCCCCTTAGAAATATTGCAGTTGCAGCGCACACCAAGTTTCCAAGCTTAAGGGCAAAAGAATATGCTTCAGTCTATCCAGTTGCGGGTTAATTATGAAAAAGCCAACAAAAAAAAAAAAAAAAGCCATGAAAGAGGGTGGAGACCAACCATGGGCTCCAATCATGCAGGATCAGTATTCTTCAAGGAGAAATGAAATAGAGAGAAGGGGAAGAAAGTAAGATTAAGCCTTTACCCTGAAATAGCTCTCCACAAGGGACACCTGAAAATCTTGGCCAAAACAGCTCTGTGGCCTTGCTGAAAATAATTTATGCTGAATGGAGATAAAAGCAAGGAACTGATGGCCACTTTACAAAGCATTAAACACAGCTTTCCTGTCCACAAGGAATAGCCAAGCCAATAGCTAGTAAAAGGCAAAGGACAAAGAGTGTTTATGGCTCAGTGGAAATCAAACATAACAATGTACACACATACTTGGAACCATCGACAATTACTGTCTTGGTTTTGATATACAGTGAGACAGAGCTGTGGCTACTAAAAGAAGTTAACAGTACAGGAGAGAAAGCTGAGGACCCGTCTGAAATTCTGCTTCTAACATTTGACAAGTTTTCATGCAATAATAGAGCGGTCCCTTAATTATTCTAAAAAGCTCTGTTAAAGCAGGCTCTTCTCCTCCCCAGGCATCTTTTTCCCTTCCCCACCTTTCTCAAGCCACTTTCTTCAGCAGGGTGAATGCCAAGAGCCATGCGAGACACAGTTGGAAAAAAAACATTGCTCTAATTCATTTTCCTCTTTCCACTCTTAAAGTGACTCTTTATAGATTTACACTCACATTGACGCTGGATGGAAATTAGCTCTCAAGCTCTCATTCACATCTTCAGAGCAGAAGAATTAGCCACAGATCTAAAATAATTTAAAAGTGATAGCTGCTACACGGCTAAAATCACATGCACTGCTTTACAGACCTCCACTGAGACATCTTCCTCTGAAGAAATTTGTCAATGGAACTTCCTTTGTTCACCTGTCAAATTCTGGCGAGCTACTTCCCGAGTACAGCATGAGACTTAACTGGGCTTTTGTTTAATTACTACCAAGACAATGACGCTCAAATGAAGAGCATAACATCAGCAACTGAGTGAAAGCAATCAATTAGGATGCCCTTGAAGCTGGCTTTCAAGTGAAAGAAAGAAGCTACTTGTCCTGTGGCCATAGACAAAAAATTAAAAATATAAATCTGTCATTTGCTAAAATAATACCTGGTTCTAAGAGGCAAATAAATTAAATGACAGGAAGTGCAAAGGAGAAGCCTCATTATGAAATAAGATCAAGATTTTACACCATAGTGCAGCTGCCACAGCAGAATTAAGTTAGTGGATTAACATGAATGCTCGTGACAAACTGGTGCAAACTCTTCTGTTTAACTCTGCCACAGGTGTCATATTCTGAAAGAGCCTAAATGATTTAATAAATGAAGCAATGACTTCACAAAGAAAGAAACAGAGGCCATGGAAAATGTCAAGTAATAATTAGTTTCTGGGTTCACTGCATTCTATCTGGCATCCCAAAAAAATGGAATATGAAAAAAATAAATAAATAAATAAATCTGAAGACTTGATCCTGCAAATTCCCAAGCTTAGTACTATATTTAAATATAAAAACACAAAAGGAGCTAATTCCTGTTAGATAGCGGTAACACACAAGTTGATGTGAAATCCTTACAGAAACATCAATTGGCAAGGCAGCAGCTGCATTTGCCAAACCAAACAACTCTAAGCAGGGTGGTAAGACCTAAATACAAGCCTAAGGACCTTCATATTCACCTGTTACTTCACTCCTTCCTTACACTGAGGATTGCAAACTCACAAACATTATAGGCAAATACACACCCTGACAAGCAAACAGCATCTATTATTAGAAATGGCCTTACACACATACAGAGGTCCACTAGAAATAAAGATCATCTCATCTCCAAAGTTATCATGAAAAGAAAAAGAATGTATTTGGAACATACCTGAAACCAGACCCAGAACCCCCAGACCCATACCTGAACCTGGACCCAGAGTCTGCCACAGCAGCAAGGGAAACCCATCAGAAAAAGCCCTTCACTAACAGCACTTTTAGACAGAAAATAAGACTTATGCATAAGGGAGAGAAGCAAATGGCTGAGCAGGATACACACCAATGACAAAATGTCTGCCCGTGGTCTAAAGAATGCGAGAACATCCCAGAGGAGATCTCACCACACAATTATGAAAAGTCTATCTTGCTTTTTGCTTTAAAGCCTCCTATCTAGATGTACCTTTTGCTTTGATAAGTAAGCAACTGCATCTGAAATCCAGCACAGTTATACTCAGTGTCCAGATTTTTCAAGCTTAACAGTATGAGATTATGCTAAAACGAGACTATGCTAAAACATATATTTCAAGATTAGAAGAGTTCAGCCCGCTTCCTACTTTGTCCCTCACCTGCAGGCAGATGCTAAAAGTTGAAAACATGGAATCAAAGAATTCTCACCTTTTGAAGTCAGGTTTGCTGCTTTCACAGTAACTAACAGAAATCTCCTACTTGTTTTATTAACAGAAGCCAGAAGGTCTCCAAAATGCCACCCTAGATTTGAGCCAAACATGACACTGTGCACGTCACATACTTATTTTTTCAAACAAAGTTCACAGACAAAGGGTTATCAATCAAACAAAAGCACTTTCCCCACGAAATGCCAAGAAAAGTAACAGAGTGGCTGGTTAGAGCAAGTAAACAACACAGTTCACAGGATTTGTATTGTCGAACCAAAGCTATCACACAGGTGAGTTTACCCTTCTTCCCGATAAGCAGACATCTAACAAACTGAAAACAATCCACCAAAATACCCACACTTTGATGCAATACGTTGAGGACCTGCTCTCTTTTGACTCCTGGAAACTGAAGTCATCAGGCTCTGGCACAGTGAAGGACACTGCTCTTGCAGCACATACACCACACCAAAAAATAATAATACTTTAAAAGTAGGACTTCACAGAGAAGGAACAAGAAGCTATACGGATAAACAGGCCATTTAGCTTTTTGTACAAATTACCAAAGAACACCGGTTCTAGACAGAAGTAGTATTATTTTTCTCAGCCTGTATGTTATTACAATAGCACATGCCATTAAACAGAAAATCAGAGAAAGCATCAGTTAGGAAGTTATTTTAGAGAAAGTGAAGAACGCGGAGAGGAAAAAAAATCTCAACCTGAAAATATATAATTAAAGTAAAACCTTCATTACAGAAATATTATACCGGTGCCTTCTGAAAGAGATTGTAAAAATAATGGAAAAAAAACAGTGAGACAGGAAGCTTAAACACAGCTAATCTAATGATGCCTTTCATAACACAGGAAGCAAGCGCACTACCAAAGAGATGACAAAACCAGAGATTATTTGAGGTGTTTACTTATTCCCAGACACGGCTAAAAAGTATGCGAAAGGAACTCATGTTAAGCACATCAATCTTTCTGCTAGAGCTTTTTGTTTTAAATCCTAGCAATTGCCTTTGTAACTAATGAACCTCCAGGTTCAACATAACAGCGCCTGACTTTACAACGAGTGCCAAGAGTTACTGACTGCTCTCATGTGCTCACCTTTGGAAATGCAATTTCCTCTTACAAATGGATGTCCTGATCCTGCAAACCTCTGCTCGTGCGAATGTTCTGCTTTGGTCAGCAGGGCTGCTGGTCGTGCTGGCAGCAGTGGGGCCGATAAGCACCGGTCAGAGGCTTTGGGATGCCATGCTCACCGGCTGGGCTTCCTGCTTGGGGCTTATCATGATGCCACCTTCCCAGACGTGTCAGATGTATGAGGTACCAAATACATTTACTGCAGTCCTGAATAACTGAATTGCATTTTTCCCTTCTCCTAGAACATAACTTAAGGATTGCACTGGCTTCTCTTGCATAAGACTCCAAGCCACTTTTATCTAATTATGCCACTCCACAACTATCTCCAGGAAAAGATCTGAATTTAAACTAACCAAGTCTCAGTAACTACGCCTTATGGCCTACCTGGTGAGAGGAAATAAAACACAGTTATCATCACGATCCTGGCAGGACAAGGAGAGAACAATCAGTGTTCAGTCCTACCAGACACAGCAATTGGGCGTCCTTTTGTTTTTAATTTCCTTTGACCTTAGAGCTTGTCCTTGTAAAGTTCTCGCTGTTGGCAAGCTAAGGCATCTATGTTTACATAAACTTGGTACACAAAGTGCTTCCACATTCTTGATAATGTCTTCTGTGCACACTTCCATCGGCTTCTCAGAGCTACCACTCACTGCCATGGTCCTTCCGTCAAGAAGGGATGGAAGTACACTGACTACCAAAAACATAACACGGGAGACTTAACACACAGCCTTCAAGGAAAATACATGCAGACAAATACCGCAGTTGATTTCAACTTGTCAAATTCTCCGACATACAGAGCGACCATGTCATGCACACATTTTTAACTCTTGATACACCAAAACTGCAGAAAGAAAGTTTAGATAGTTTATGGACAAGTCAAGTCACTGTTTTTCCAATGCCAAATGCAACAACAGGTACAGAGATGGGCAGCACATGATGCAGTCACACATGGCCTGCAATAAACCTGGTCACGTTTGGGAAGATACAAATTAATGGTTTTCACTGGCTGACAGAACTACAGCATCCAAGTCATGTTATAAATCTTTCTGTATTTCCCTACCATGATGGGGTAAGAGAGATACCGTGTTTAAAACAAATAAACAAACAAAAAAAGCTTCAGTCTCTTTTCCTAACAGGTGAAGGTTTGCTACATAAAGACTTCAAACATCCGACCTTGACAACATTATTCAGAACAGACTCTTTGCTGTTTGGCACTTTGCACAGTCCCTTACACTGCAGTGAGCATTTGACATCCAGCACTGTCGGTTTGTTAGGCTGGTCAAATTCCTTTAGCTTTGACCTCTGCACACGAAGATAGCCATGCATGCCAGCAAAATAACTCAGTGAGACACCAGCAAGAAATATCTGCATTCAAGTCATCATGCACAGTTCCCATCTCCATGGGATCGGTTTAGCACCTTGCTTAATGCACGCTGCATTTAGACCCGCTGATGCATACGGTACTGATGAAACCATTCTACAAGCACCAGCACAGCTTGAATCAACCTGGCTTGGGCACCACAACCCAAGACCATCATTGACAGGGCGAGAATATAAATGGGGGAGCAGATACATGGCCTGTCAATTATCTCAGGATAAAGCAAATCAAGTGCATATCAAAGTACACGTAAAGAAGTACAAAATATTGCAAAGGAGGTGAGCTTGTCCAAAGGGACCTGGACAAACTTGGTCCACATTAACCTCACAAGGTTCAACAAGTCCAAGTGCAAGGTGTTGCACCTGCATCAGGGCAATTCCAGCCATAAGTGCAGGCTGGGGGAACTCATTGAGAGCGTTCTGTGATTCTACCATCATAAAGCTAGAGCACTGTACATTTTTTCTCACAGAGACTTAAATCTTTCACCAAATGCTCCAGTGGACTGTCTATTTTAAGATTGTCCCCACAGCAAAGTTCTTGGTATTCTTGAGAAATTAATATAATAAATCATATGGCTCATTATCAGAAGTTTTTCATGGTAAACAGTCTAGATTCTGTCTTAATCTCATACAATCACTCTATTACCAAAGAAGGGTATTTTTCAACACTGAAATTTTAAATATTATTTTATTTTCATTCCCCTGTTTTAACTTCTCTTAAAGGCACTCAACAAAATCAACACACATTACATTCTCAAAACTGTGGCCACAGCGCTCTCAGGCTGTGGTGAGCAGCCTGTTCAAGACAACCATCCACCACCCCATTTCTCCATTCTAAGAAACTACCTGAATAATTGAGGGTTTCCTTTGCTGTCACTGTCATAGCCTTCATTGCTCTGTTTGACTGAAACATACATCATGAAGAGACTAGGAAGTATATTTCTTCTGCTTCCACCCAAGGTTAAAAAAAACCAACATCGTAAGTCAACACTAATATAAGCATAAAGAAAGCAAAATTCAGAGGGATTTAACAGTGGACAGTATTTTCTGAAGTAAGCTGAATACCCCACTCATATAACAATTTATTTGCACAGAACTTACTGTCAGAAGTAAGCTCAGGCAAGCTCACAGTCTTGCCGCTCACGAATATTTTAAAGTAGTACTCTGGAGGGGGTGGAAAGAAGTGCAACATTTCACAGCAGCATGCAGAGAGTTAGCGGTACTTGTCAACTACACTAAACACATAAGGCTAACATGAAAGTACAGCTCCATATGAACAAACTTGTATTGTAACACTAGGTGTAAATACTTAAGTAGGAAAGAAACCTTACATAGCATCAACAGAAGCTGACACTGCTGACTTACAGTAGTGAAATGCCTGACTGTTTCTTAAGCATACCCAGCCCTTTTTAGACATTTTGACAGATTAATTAGTACATGGGTAACGAGCTTCATACCTAAGTCAGGCTCTAGGAAAACTGTAAGAATATATCGATTTCCTTGTATAAACCCATTTGTGCATCAGAAGGAACAACTGGGACACCATTAGGCAAGGTTTCATGTCTTCTGAAAGCAAACCCTACCCAGACCAACCATGTACCCTTTCAGCAGTGAAGAGTCGCACAAAAACATACCCTACAAAAGCAAAGAGTTTTTTTCTCTTTCTTTTTTATTATTTTTTTTTTCCTACAGTTCATAAATTTCAAACTAGGCACAAATGCATTTTAAGGCACCAAGCTATCCAGGGAAACATGGACACATGGAAGAAAACTTGCAAGACAACTCTGTCACTGCTCTTCTCTATTCTCAGAAAGAACCACAACAAAGTGGGAAGCAGCAGCATGTAAGTAGCAATAGTGTGATTTAGCATTCTCTGCTATCACAGATTCCCACAACAGTCTTGGCTAAGTTGCAAGGAATCACAGGACCTACACTCAAATATGTCTACATGACATGTTTATTTTGTAAGCAGAAACTTGCCTTGTCTACTCTCCAGTTTGAAACTACCAGAGCTCTTGAAGCTCTGCTAATATTTCTGTCTACCAGCAAAAGACTGCATTAGCCATCCCCTTAAGTTAGCAGCCAACTGCTTTCCTGGTAAAGTGACCAAAGCATTTTCTGAAACAGACTGAATCTTCACAACACTATGAAGAATACAAACAAACATCCAGACAACCTTGTAGCTCTAACTCCCTTTAAAGTATGCCAAGCAAGCAAGAAAGAAAAAACTATACTAATAGTTACTATTATTTCAGGTGCCCCTTTTCCAGGACCTTTGAAATAAACTTATCAGCTGATCATCTGCATTCTTCATCTTGTGGCAGTTCTGCTCACACGAAGTATTTTGGAAAACTCTTAAGGAAGAGTGCAGATTTTCTCAGAAATCTCTCTTTTATATATTTGGGGCAGGACTTTCAAGGCCTGTTCCCACTAAAAGCATCAGAAAATTTACTGAACTTCAACATGTGACAAGTTAGGCCAGTGAATATATTACTTTTCCTTCTTCTGTCCCTCCATCCTGGTGAAAAACAGGCCCGAAGTTTTGTGTAGAAATCCCTTTACACATTGCCGCACCTTTAAAGGATCTGAGGTAAGCGCTGCATATCGCATACACAGAAATTGTGGGGTTTCCACTACAAGTGGGATACAGTTTTGCACTGAAAGAATAAATGAAAGCACTGAGGGAAGGGGTCTTGATGAAAATGTCATGTACACAGGATCTCAAAGACAGGATCTGGCTCCTATGAGTTGAATCTCTGATGGGCAAAGCCCCCTGATTTTGCCCAGGCTTGTCCAAAAACCTAGCTCAATTAACATCATCAATAAAAAGCTAAAGGCATTTTATCTACAAGGTAGTGAATGCCTCCTCTCAAAAGAGGGAGTTCCATGATAAGAGCTAATCTAAAAAACCCGAGGAATGCAAAGTATTTTGTCAGTTGTAAAAACACGACAGAATTGCACAAACGCAAGTTAAAGCAACTACTGGTAACCTCACACTTCTCCTACCCAGCCAACCGACCCCAGGTGAAGGCCCGACCAGTGTCCACTGGGTAGCTACGCCTTGAACTGATGGAGTCCCAAAGGACATCAACTTTCTTGTACCTTCACAAGCTATTTCCATTCACCTTGCTTTCCAAGTTCAGAAAGGCAGCACGAGACCATCATCCAAGTAGCTTGGGCCATTTCAATGGGGAAGTCAGAAAATCCGTTCCTAATATTTTGTAGAGAGCTGCCAGACAGCCAGCAAGGCAGCTCATTCTGGTTGGTCAGGTCACCTAAAAGTTGCAGAAAACCATGTTTTTTATCCTTTGAGTCACAGTGTAGTTTTCTGAAATTTCTGTAGACAAAGCTTATCTGTGTTAACACCGCACAGACACTAATCTGCCTACATGAGTTGATTTTTAGATGGGTCACACTGCCTGCTACTAATTTTTTCCCCACTTTGTCTTTTGCAAAAGTAACATTTGCAGCCTATAGATGTGCAAGAATTCCACAGCAGTCGGTACACTACCATTTGACTATATTTTCTTTGAAAGGCCCACTCACTGAGTTACACAAGACCTAGCTACATTCTGAAACTGGTCCCAGTGTTAGTCATCTGTCTGACTGTGACAGTCATTCAGTTGAAGAATGTAGAAATATTTGCAATAAATACATCAATTGGAAAGTCTTCTCTGTCCATTAAAGCACATACTAGAAATTGCTGATCATCAGATAACTGAATTGACTAGTAACTAATAGCAGTGCTCCTCAAATGAAGCCTGACTGACATTTATGTTCTTCCCTAAAACAGCCCCGGCCACAGCAGAGCATGCCTCAACACATTAAAACATGCTTCATTTTTATGAAAGAGTTAAAGTCACAAACAAGCTTTCTGTGAATCCTGATCATACACAAAAGCACAGTATTTCAATTCCACCTGCACTGCCTTTAACTAGAGCCACCACAGTGGAGCACGGGAATCCATTACCCTGTTCCTAGCAGCAGCTTACCCTACGTCTCCAAAAGACATAAGAAACATCACACCAGACACTTGTAGCATGATCTGTCCTAAGGGAAATTTCTTAATCCCTGTCAGATAATGGTTGATTTATGCCCTGGAGCACCATAGTTAACATCCCTTCAGCTGTAGCTGTAACTGTTCCTCCCATCCCTACAAACAGTTCATTTTTCTTTTTTATCCTACTAGGCTGTTGGTTTATATGTTCTCCTTCAACAGTAAGCATTACTGTTATTTGTATTTAAAAAGTACATAACGATTTAGCTGTATTTTATATGCTGCCTTTCAAACTACACTTTACACCTAGTCAATGCATTGTACCAAAGGGTAATTATCACTTATTAATATCAAATAAGTATTTTGCACATATATATCCTACCTCCTCTAAGTGATAGCATTGACACAAAGTTACACTCATATTTTCAGTTCAACTTCATATGAATATTTTTCAATCTCTTTCCTTTGATAGGAGATCATGAATACAGTATTCCAGGTGAATTTGAACACTGGTTTAATAACCTCCTTCGCGTTATTAACACAGCATTTCACAACAACTGCGGTCGTTTTTTTCTGCCTGATGCTAAGCATTAAGGAGGTGCACAGGTTCAAATAAAATACTGTTAAAGTCTTTCTCCCCACCTTAATATATAGTTAATTTACAATCCAGTAACATGAACAAGTAACTTGATTATTATTACCTCCAACATGCATATTCTTGAATTTATCAACATCATCTGCTGTGCTTCCCTTTTACCCAGCTTTCTTGGATTCCCTTTCCAGTCTTCTTCAATCTTGCCTAATCCAAATACTTTTGCATCATTAGCAAGTTTTGGCACACCATCATTCATCTAGTTTATTAGATCACCAACATACATGTTCACCACCCTCTTTTCAGAGTTGTTTCTACATCACATGGTAATTTAAGGTTTACTGACAAAAAAAAAAAAAAAAAAAAAAAAAAAAAAAAAAAAAGAGATGTATTCTTAGTCATAAAGGAGATCATTTCAGCTAGGTACCGGTGAAATAAACAGGAAAAGTACATTCTTTGAGAACTAGGAAACAGAGTTGCAACTTCAGAAAGTCTTGCATGGTGTTGAGCAAAGCTTGGTATCTAAACTCCTTACATTAGCAAAACACAAGAATGCCCCACAATACAGAACACTACACCGGGGTTGTAGGACAGTGTTCTCTCCAGAATATCACTCACTGAACATTTCACACATCTTTTCCCTGTGGAAAAATCCTTTGTTTAGAAAGCCCTCTCAGTATCAGTTAAATTCATGCTTAATTAATACTAAGTTTGTAGTCTCTTAGGTTGTATCTTCCTAGTTTTTTTTGAGAAGCTGTTCATTTATAGCTAATTATAACATGTACAACTACTTATTATGATAGCAATGATAGCAGAAAACATATTTTAAAACAAATGTGCATGCTTCTTTCCCATACTTCGTGCTGCATCATAGTCTTGCACCCTTAATCACAGACGACACTTCTAGCATTGATAAGTCTGACCTTGAGAAATGCTTTGAAGAGCATTCTTGAAGACTTATGTACTTTCCCCTGCATCTAAAGCCAAAAATACCAATCAATATTGCTCAGAAGGCATTGACTGCATTTGCATAGTCACATTACCTTCATTTGACAACCATCTCATTTTGGTAGTTCCCTAAGACTAAGCTAAATTCCACGATAGTATGCACTGAAAGTTGAAGATGACAAAATTAAATGCTCCTAATCCTTTGATCCTTCACACAAAGCCATCCCTGAATTCATGAAGTGTTTAAAAAATGTTCAATTGTATTTGTTAACAAATAAAAAACAGCAACAGATGTAGTGGAAATCATGCTCATCAGTTCAGAAGAAAAATATCTCAACCATGCTGCCTTAGAAGTATTGTTTTATTGATTCCTTTATTTCTTACATACCAAAGTACAAGGTGTGAAACAAGCATCCTGATAACGTGCACAAACCAAAAGTAAAGATGCAGTATAAACCTGTCTAAATCAATTTCCACTATTTCATGAAAGGGATGAAGACGGAGTCAACAAAACTCCCATCAAGCACCTAACATCAGCTTTCCAACACTTGAACATTCAACTCAGTCCTTGCAGACTCCAGAGTTCTCCCCACTCCCTCATACTTGCCAAAAGAAAGAGGACAGGGGAAGAGTCATGGGAAGAGCTCCTGCTCCAAGGCCTATTCTGACATTTATGAGGAGCCCCATCCCAGCAGAGCATGCGAGATGTCATCTCGTAGGTCACCTTGTCAGCTCCAAGCTCACTGCGCACAAATCATAAGGGTGTGCAGGAGCCCTGAGCAGAAGCTGGGCACCCCGCAGGACAGACTGCACTCGCTTTTCAGACAAAAATTTCAGAGAATTTTGTGCAGATTCCTTGCAGAAGGACCAGTGGCACAGCGCAGTACCAATCTCCTCTTCTGGAACTCCACAGAGGACAACAGGCCAAGGCGCGCTGTGCTCGTGATGGACATCAAAAAGACTTTTACAGCACCTGCTCTGCATAAAAATTAAGCTTTTATCAAAGTCTCCTTGTAATTGAGCTGGATACACATACACAAATATATTACATACTAAATATTATAGCCTAGCTCCTGCAAAGACTTGCATACATGTTTATCATTACATATATAAAAGAAATTCCATGGTTTCAAAAGCTGTATTTGTGAGGATGAATTAGAGCACACGGGTGAGTCTTTGCAGGACTAAGACCTATAAGCCCCTGAGCAGCAACATCTCCTGAGAACTTGCTATGATTTGCACATCACCAGCAGTTTATAACCCCCTCTCAGCTGGCTAACCCTTGCAACAGGGAAGGACTTGCTTGCAGCTGAGGAGCTGCAGTTAAAGTTCACTTCTCACACTGCACACACCTATGCTAAAATTAAATCCAAATTAAAATGAGCTACTTGAGTACCATTTAATCAAACACAGCCTTGCTGGATATGAGAGGAAACAATGATGAGCAGGCCCTTTGGCTGTAGTGGTACCAAGCAAACAGAGAAAAAGGAAACAGCACAGTTACCAGAAGTAGGTAGGTAACTTTTTTATTATTATTAATAATAATGAATACTTTATTTAAGATTGGAAGAGCCACCGGTGGCCAAAACAATTTTCTAAGTGTGCAGGAGCAGATTTTTTTCATAGAAAGCCATTCCATGCCTATGTTGCGATAACTGACTCACGGGCTTCTGCTGGACAAGAACGACCAGGAGAGCAGTCAGGCATCAGCATTAACACTGATTGCTAATTAACCCCCACGACCAACACTGCTCCTCTTACAGAAGCATATAAAAGGCCTGCTTAAAACTGTTTGTCCAAAGCAGACACAAAACCTCAATTTGCTCACAGATCAGCCCTGCAGCCCTCCCCCTGGCCTTGGTCTGCACCACTGCATCCTCCGAGACCGCACGCTGCCAGTCCTGCTCTCAAGCTTGTTGCACACGAATGCCACGGCGGAAAGGCTCTACCACAGATTTTGGGGACCGCCTTTCAGCTGACGGGCCGTTCTTTCAGCCCTAAGTTTCACAGAGCTCCCAACTTTTGTATCGCGACCCATTAGATACACACAAGTGCCCTCTGCCTGTAAGCAGCTCTGGCACAGCCTCCCGAAGAAACCGAGAGGAGTTGAAGAAAGTCCTGCCAACAGCAGCACGGGGCCTACAGCTTACTTACATTCCTATAACATAACACACGCTTAATGCTGTGCCCCGTAACGAGGGCTGGATGTCAGCTACGGACCCTCGAGGGCAAGCACGAGGGCTGTCACCTGCGTGCCACGACACCCCTGGACAGCTGAGCAGCCCCATCAGGGCTGTCTCCCCCCAAAAAACCCCTCGTGATACAGAGGTTGGCAGGTGGCAGCGTGTGATGGGGGGGAGCCATTTTAGAGGCATGCTCCCCCAACTCCGAGGGGTTCCGGCACCTAGCAGCATTTCTAGAATAACCCAAGCCGGCAGTGGTTATCTACAGAGTTTAAGGGAAAAATATATATGTATATGTATTTTATATATATATATAAATATATAAAGCAGCAGCTTCAGGTAGAGGTATGCCTCCCAACTCCAGCACCAGGCTAGGTGCCAAAAACCCCCAAGAAAACTTTCTGGGCGGCAGCACGTTGCACCGCAGCGGGCACAGCCGGCTGGAGGGACGGATGCTCGCCACGGCAGCCGCACACACACCAAAAAAAAGGGGGGGCTGAAAGCACCGGGACCGGGCTCCGGGACCCCCTCCCCGAGCAACAAAGGCCGCGGCAGGGCGGCGGGGGTGGGGGGGAGCGGCGGGCACCGCGCAGCGCCGAGCGCCCCCCGGCCGAGCCCGGCTGCGCCGCCGGCTGCCCCCCGAGCCCTGCCGCCCAGCCGGGCCGCTCCCGAGGCGGTGCTGAGCCCCGAGCCCTCGGCTCCTTACCTGCTGGGCGGCTCCGGCTCCGCGGCTGCGGGCGGGGAGCAGCGGCGGGGCCGCTCCCCGGGGCGCTGGGCAGGGAGAAGCCGCTCCCGCCGCCCCGGCCCGGCCACGGCGGGGAAGTTCGGCGGGGCGGCGGCGGCGCCCGGAGCTCCTGCTGCCGCCCGCGGGGTGCGGGACGGAGGGAGGCGGGCAGGGAGGCAGGGAAGGAGGCAGGCAAGGAGGGAAGGAGGCAGGCGGCAGGGCGGGGACGGGCGGCCCGCGGGGGCGAGCCGGAGGCGGCGGGGCTGGGGCTGGGGCTGGGGCTGGGGCCGGGGCCGGGGCTGGGGCTGGGGCGGCGCGGTGCGGGGAGTCACGGCGCAGGAATGCCAGGAATGTGGGGCGGCCGCTGAGACGTCGGGGACACGACTTGGGATTTCTTTTTCTTTTAATTTTTTTTAAAGACTCTCTCTCCCCCCCCTCCTCCTCCTCCTCCTTTAGGAAAGAGGAGGGCTGAAGCCCCCCCCGGAGGAGGGAAGAGGAGGGAGGAAGAGGAGGGCGCACGCCGCTGCCAATGGGGGCGGCTGCCCCGAGCAGTCCTCCCCGGGCGCGGGCAGCGCTCAGGGTTTGGGGCCGGCCCGCGGCGCCTCCCCGCCCCTGCTCCGCCTCCCCGGGCCGGCAGGGACCGGCCGGGACGGGCCCTCGGTGCTCCTGTGTGTCCCCCCCCGGGGCAGCTGGGTGCCCCTCGCCCGCAGCCTGGCCTCGGGCACAGGGCGGCTGCTCCCCGCCGAGCCCCCCATGCCTGCGGCTCCCCGCAAGGCAGGGAGAGGGCTGCGGGAGAGGGGCTGCTGTGGGGGCATCGAGCTGGGCTGGGGAGCGGGGTGGGTAAGACGTGGTGCTGCTTTGAAGCAGGAAGGGTGCCCGGTGCTTGGCAGGCACGGGAACGGCCTCCCAAAATGGGCATCGCTTCCCAAACTGAGTATGGCCTCCTGACGCAGTCACGGCCTCCCAACGTGATCAAGACTTCCCAAAACACTCAAGGCTTCCCAACACGGTCAAGGCTTCCCAACCCAGTCAAGAATTCCCAATGCCTGCTTCAAGAGAACATGCCAAGGGGCTGGGGAAACAAGCAGCGCCCTCACGAAGGCTGGGGCTACCTGGAGGCGTTGAATGGAGCACAGTGGGCTTGGGTGGTGTGATTGTTGGAAATGATGCGCACACACTCTTGCTTGTCATCGCTGGTGGCCAATTTGCAATTATTTCTGTGTTACGTTACATTTGTGTAAAATTATCCATGTGCCCGAAAGCGTACAGGAATACTGTTACCAGCGGGCACCTGTAGAAATGTCAAATGGAGGCACGCTAAAGCTGTGACAAAAGAACTTAAAGATTTTAACAAATGCTAAATATATGAAAAATAGTGATAAATGAGGAGTGATGCTCTTTCTGAGTTGCTGAGTATTTCTGCTACTTGTACACTTAAGCAATATGTGAGCAGATTCATTGGAGTCCGGCTCACTCGGATTAATAATGGTAAGAGGATCAGGAGCTGAGAGAGGGAGAAATAGTACAGATTCTTGATTTTGATAGATAAGTAATTGTATTTAAATACCGTATGTGGAATCACAGGCCTATGCCTTACCTCTGGCATAATATTATTATAATTACATTTTGCAAGGAAAGTCCTTTTCATCTAAGACTCTCAAACATTTTACAAACACCACACCTTAATGAAGTAAGTAATTATCCCCATTTTACGTATAGCTACACCGAGGCACTGAGAAGTGACACCATTTAAGATTTCAGCTTGAATTATACTTGACCACATATAGATACAGAACTATGAGTAGCAATCTGGAAGCAACATCGGGTGTCAGAATGCGATGATAAGATGGAGCATAGAGCTGCTGTGCTCTGAATTTTTTGCGGTTCAACTTTGTGCCAGTAAACGGCTTCTTCCTAGTGAGTGGAAGGTTGCATGAGAGGGTAGCATGCTTCAAAACTAAGGCTGAACTTGTTAGGCTCCTTTCAGGCTCTCCCCACACTGTGGGAGGTATAAGGTCTTTGTTTTTTAAGACAGTAAAGATTGACTTTTGCAGCTATGCCTCAATGTGGTGTGCTGGCTGCCTGGAGTCTTCCAGTTGAACTTGTGGTTTAGCAGCCAGTCACTTTTACTCTCACAGGTCTCCCTGCATTTGAAGAAAACTTATTCAGTTACCTTCACTTGAAATAATGTTAGAAGAAGCATAAACGTGCTGACAGGTGAAAGTTCTGGAGGGGAGATTTTCTGTATCGGCTATCAGCAGTGCAGTTCCCTAGAAGAAATAAAAACAGTCAAAATAAATAAACGTTATTTGTCAGCAATAGCTTTTACTAAAAGGTCAGCTCAATAGACTCAGCAAAATGAAATGTGTTTCAAAGTTACCAACCAAGAGAAGCTTCTGAAACTTGGAATACTGAAGACCATTACTTTTTTCATGAGAGTACTTAACACAATGATTAATGTCTATATGAAACTCTCAGACTGCAGCAGTAGGTGCTTTAGAAATACAGAATTTTGCAGACATCATAGTCAGTTACTGCGTGGAATCTTCTATAAGGAAGTTTGTTATGTTGGTGCCACTGTCCCTTTCCAGGACTGTTGATACCTTGAACCTTTTTTTCCAAGAGCTGCTAGGAACATATAACTCTGGTTAAAACAGAGAGTTCCCACCTGCTTCTTGGGGAATGGTTTCATAAAATATGGAAATTTAGGTGTTTCTCATGCTGCTTCAGGAATACCGTGTTCAGATGATACAAATCATTCAATTGTTTCCAAACCTCTATACTTGTTCATATTTGTCCAGAAAACTGACAGGTTAATCTTCTATCAGCCATCTGTAGGCTGGATTATATATTGTCTTCTAGGGGATCATGTTACAGCATTATGATGATGATGATTATTATTATTATTTGCTGAAAAGGTGAAAATTCTAAATAATATTTAGAGACTATTGACTTACTATAATGATTTATGGAATTTACCTCCAAAACATTACCTCTGCCCTGGTGTAAGTTAATTTTTATATTGGTTCCTTCTACAATTTCAATGGGATTATTATACCAAGACGCTCTATGGAATGGTAGAGTAGATGGGGAAAAAAATATTGACATAGGACTGCACCTCAGCTACCTTAGCTACTAGTCTTCTGTGAGATCTTGGGCATGTAGCAGCACATCCCTGTACCGTAGTTTTCTTCTCTGAAAATTGAGCTAATGATAGTGATCTTAAGAAAGTGCATTTTGATTTGCAGATGAAAGCACTCTATAGGAGATAGGCATTACTTAAAAAAAAAAAAAAAGTCCAATGAACGGATTTGACAGGCTTGAATGTTGTCTCGAAACCCTTCTGAAAAGTTTTAGCCCAGCACCATTCAGCTTGACCAAATGGTTAACTATCAGCAGGGGAAAATTGATTTTATGTGGGTCAAAATACAGTAGACTTTTATGATGTCGATGTTACCCGAAGAGTCATGTGCAATTCAATTTGAAGTGTCTTAGCACCTTGCTAGCAAGACCTGTATTAAACATATTTTGAATGTGTTTAAACTGAGGCTAGAGCAATTCTTGAGTCTTGTTATAACATGGAAAAATCTCAGTCCTTGTTGGTTGGTGAAACCATGTCATAACCTGTTTTGTATAAAACTGTCTTTAAACTGTGCTTAAGCAACAGCTGGTGGTTTCTCCTGTGAACAGCAGATGATGTTTAATTAGCCCTACAGTCATCTACATTACAATCAAATCAAAGAATGCAGTTGCAACACATTCCCAATTTGTATTGTAAATGTGACCCTAACTGTGTTCCTAAAATCTCTGTCATGTGCAACAGCTGGGTACACTGACCTGATTGTAACATAAGCAGACACGTAGTACATGAGTATAAATTCCCATTCCTAAAATCATATTTGTTCTTTATAAACATACTTTTAATGTTTGAAGCTTACCACAAGGAAAAAAAAAAAAAAAAAAAAAAAAGTTTACTTCTGTAGTATTCTCTGCTCTCATTAATTATTCCATTTAATAGAGCTTCTCAAAGTCATCTCTTAGAAAAGGAATTTGGATTACGCAATCTTGGAAAACAAACCTGTTGCCACCAAGCATGAGCTAACATGTTGTAGTACTCTACAGCTTATCACAAGCAAGCCAGCACCCAGTTTTGTAGACCAGAAAAAGTCTTGGTTGATTATCTGTGCAAATAAACTATGCTGTGTTGAATATTCTAGTTTGCTTATAGTCTGCCTGAGGACTTACTGAATACCTGTGCCTGTTTTTAGCTCTTCAGTAAGAGTCGTAAAATTAAAAACTTTTAGCATCTGTCAGTGAAATAATGAACTTTTGATTCCATGGTTGTAAGCACTCCAAATGGGATTGACATAAGCAATGTATCTCTCTATGCATCTGTTTCTGTTCTCCAAGCTAAAACAGTCTAATTTTTAGGACTGAATGAGTGACATTTTTTCCATTATCACTGTTTAGCAATTTGAGTACTTTTAGATATATCATTTAAAATGGCTATTAGGTCTTCAGATTTCTGACAACGTGGTCTCCTGAGGAAAAAAAAGTAAAGTAAAATAAAATAAAATGACTAACTTTTAACAGAAGTTCATTTAACTAATTTAGGATTATTATGATAAACCTAAGTACATAATTTGCTGCTCTGTTATGTAATACACTCTATACGTGCATATAACATCTGCCTGAATGGCGGGAGAGCAAGTCTACAGCAGGTATAAATAAAAGCAATCAATCGCCTATCAAAAATTATCAGCTTATAGCTTTAGGACCCAGTCCTTCGATGTAATTTATTACAGATGTGTAGCTTCAGTTCTTTTGTAAGTCCATGGGACTTAGCAGCATGCCTAGAAGTCAGCATACGCAACTGATTTGTAGATATTTTACCTGCTGCTCTCTTCTGATAATTGTAATCTTTATTTATGTGTCTCGGCATGGATTTGGATGTCTGATTGTGGTCACACAGGTCTGAAAATATTTAATTGCCACTCCAGGATAAATGGTTTCTTGAGAAAGCAAAGAGCTATTGTCATAATCTTGAGTCTGTTTTTGGGACTCTCACAAACTTGTGTAACTTTAATTGAGCCATTATTGTTTGCTATCTCTGTGAAATGGGCACAAGATCATGCTTGTATATGAGAGTACTGTAAGACTCTGAATTTTAAGACTTTCTGAAATCAACAGCAAAGAGCTCTGTTAAAGAATAATGCTTCAGCTATGTGTACTTCAGCTTTTTAAATACTATGTATTGTTTCTAACAAAGCCCTAATACTCATTCTTACTTTTTTGGTTGAAACTCACTCAGAAAAAGTTTCCTGTCAGAGTAATTTTAGAGTGTTGAGAGATGCATATAAAATTATTTTCTGTGCTATCATTTCACGATACATTCTATACCCTGGAAAAATTTAAAATTCACACTAACATTTTCCTGTAAAGAATTAATACAAAAATGGCATGAGAAATACCAGTAAAACTGTTGAGATTTAGACTTGGAAGAGGTAAGAAGATCAACTGATAACTGAAGTCATTGAAATGTAGCATGCTGTCATCTTCTCCTTGCATATTTATTTATTCTATTGGATCACTACTGCGTGTGGTTCGTTGTTTGAGATGGGTTTCCCACTGCAATTAGCTGAGCGAGTTTTCAGTCACCCTAGAACTTGCCTGCAAAAATGGCAGAAGTAATGCTGAGGTGGTTAAGATGTGTGTAAGATAAAGGCATACTTTTCTCTTATCTCGTCAGCCTTTTAACAGGAAAACATTGGAAGATTTTAGAGACAGCATTAAGATAGGCAGAGGCTAAGAACTGCTCTGGTTAGTTTGTCATGAACTCTGTAAAGTGACATTCTTAATTGTTTCACTGATAAAAGATTTGAGCAGTAGATGAACACAATAGAAAACAAGTACAGATTTTCAGATAATAACTACATAAAAGTAGTACAGAAGTTTTTTATGTATATTTAAATAAAGGTTATATATATATATATATATATATATATATACACACACATATGTATAAGCCATAACAAAAGAGAAACAGAGTATAGGCTCAAGGCTTTAATGTAGGTAGTTCATGGGAACAGGATGTTCAAACGGAGATTAGACACAGCAAGGACAGCCATGACAAATGATCAAGAACTTGAGAGGACAAAAGAGTTGGTGAAGAAGGAAAACTCAGACTTTTGAAGGCAATCTGGCAGATGAGGGCCACCTATCATGGTGAGAGCTGCCTTTAAGGAAAACAGAAATAAGAAATTGGAAAAAAAAAAAAAAAAAAAAAAAACTGAAGAAAAGAGTTAAAGAGGATAAAGAGAGGAAATTACTGAAGATTAACCAAAGAAAAACTGATCTAGAGAGTCCCAACAAGAGAAAGAGGTAATATACATGTCAGCATATAATTTCCACGTGCCTCACTAAAGAAGAAAAGCGAGGGTTAAAGATGGAATGCGGCAGAGATGGCTATGAAAGGTGAATGCCTTTTAGTTTATATAGTGCAGTTAGTATAGTGCAGTTTGTATACTATAGTTTTTCTTAATCATTTTTTTTTTGCTTGAACAAAATGATACTTGGAGTAGGTGTACCTGAGTACATTTAAGAATAAAATCCTAACAAAAACAGGGGCCAAGGGAGGTACAATTCATGGACCCATGAAAGTCAGGGAGGAGTGAGCCATAAAGGAAATAGAATCCTGTCTTGCCGATGCCCCCTGAAACCTGATTACTACTTGCCTGTAAGATATTGCACAATTTGATAGTACAATTAATATATTTTTAAGTTTACTGTCTGTAGCATGAAAGATTTGCTTGGTATTGCCATTTCTAGGTGGCAGCAGAATTATATAAAAAGAGGGAATTCACCACTAAGACAAAAAAGAAAAGAGTTCCAATCTTATTTACAGCTCAGTAACTGGTAATTAGAAGCCCTAGACAATACGGATTTGATGTGTCATATCGTAATGTAATTGCTGCAATTATTTATCATTTTCTTCATATATGTGCACATTAGTTCTCTAAGTGTTATGCTAATGGATGTATTCAGTCTCTTGCAGAGAATGGTTTTAGAACAGGGAGGAAAGGCATAAATACCTTTTCACTACTGTAACAGCACCGCAATAGCTGTAAATCACAGTTGTTCAGGTCAAGACAGTATGTGTGCACTTTAATTAGCATTTCTTTTATCTGTTTGCTTTCTTCCTCCACCCTTCCAATATACTAACAAACATTAAACAACTAACACTCCCCTTCATTTTCAATTGTTTATATGGCTAAATAAGTTTACTATTGCTTGTGCTAATGAGCACAATCTGTGCTCATCTGTGTAGCAGCTCAGCAGCTTTAAATTCAGAAGATATCACTGCTGCAGAGGTTTGTAGACTATAAAAAATCACAGTAACACTACATCCTGTGCAAAGTTCAGAGAATATTTTCCTTTGATGAAACTTATTCAGAGTAATTGCTCTTAGTATGCAAGAGAAACTTAAATGAAAGCAGAAGCTGTAAAATAGTATTATCCCAGCAAAACACACAAGTTCTGACGAATGCATTTACTATGGAAAAAAATAATTCTTGATATCATTTATGTGAGGGGTTAGGGATAAGAGCACAGGAACTTAGGGTCTTGATATGTAATATTTTGACTGATCTAAGTTGTCACCACAGTCCTGCCCGCTCTCACCTGCATATCCCTGCTCTATCTGTTGAGCTGGATCAGGCACTTACCCGATTGCACAGTGCAGCAGTTCGGAGCCCCAAGCTGTGTACAGGCTGATGCTACCAGAAAGGTCCTTGGCTAGCATTACACTCTTCATCCACTTAACCATCTCTCCTAGCAGCTCAGATGAGCACCAAAGCCATGGTGGGGAACAGGAGGGAGTGCAGGAATGTGGCAACATCGCCTTGAGGTGTTTTAAACTGCCTTGGAGCCGCACCCATGGGTTCCTGTCCAGCACCTGGATGTGATTCACCGTGTCACCTCAGACAAGCCAGCTAACCTCAGTCACCTCTGCAGTCCTCGGAAACCTACCCACTGGTGTTTAGTAGGCTACACAAGTGATGCGATCACCAAACAGAGCAGCTTTAGGAATTCTAGCCACTAGCACATCCATCCCAAGCACTGGTGTCACTTTGAGCACTTCAGTAGCAGTTTCCCTCAGGAGGTAGGAAATGCTGTAGTTCTTCTCACTAGAGAAATGCTCCATTCCCTTTGTGAACAAAGCTGTAGTTTATCATTTGTGCTATGCTGTGGTCTCTGGTTTTCTTAATTAACTGTAAAAAAATATGTTTAGGTCAGTTCAGCCTTTTCAGAGAGCTTAAAACTAGATAGTTAACAAAAGGTGTTAAGGCTCTCTATGCATCCTAATGGTGCCTTTGTATTCATTCTGATCACTGAATAGAGTATGGGTTCTGTTGAGAAACATGATCCTATGAAGAATAAAGTTAAAACAAAGGTATATGAGCAATCAAGCACTGTAGTTTACAACAGTTGCTTGCTGGGGTTTATTGGTGCAGGCTTAACCTTGTCACTCCAGTACTAACACCAAAACTGCTAACTTCTCAGTTACCTACTTGCATTGGCAGAGATGGAAAATTTCATTTTCCGGAGGCAAGACGCATCACTTAGCACAGGGTGGGGTTTGGGTGAGGCTAAAGGAAAAGATCTGTCTTTCTTTTCTTTCACTGGCAGCCTGGCAGAGCTTTTGCCTCTCCAGTGCCTGACAGAAAAGCTGAGAAGTTACAACCACGTCAGATGTGAAGAGCCTGGCCCATTTCTTTCTTTCTTTGTCTGGGTCAAGGGGAACGCTCCAGCTCCTCAGGTGCTCTTTGATGAGTGTGCGTGTGTGTATATATGTAAATATATATATATATATATATACACACACACAGACACACATGACATAGGCTTTACCTGAAAGATTCCAAGTCTGTCAGGGTGGAATATGGCGAAAATCTCTATCTGGTTTCTGCTCCTTGTAGTGTCCAAGCAGAGTGGGTTTTTATCAAGAGAAGTCCTTTCCCATTTCCTTTCCCCTTTTCTTCCCTCTTTCCTTTCCCTTTCCCCTTTCTTTTTACCTTTTCTTTCCCCTTTCCTTTCCTCTCCATTGTGTGCTCTGACATAAGCTGCAGGATATGAATACAACCTTTAATGGGTTTTGTATTCTACTTGCTATTTTCACCTTTTCCCAAAATCATAGTAAGGAGTGCAGGTGAGAAAAGTAAACAGTGATTTTTAATATTTGGAAAGATCTGAATGGAATTTCAAGGACAAAGAAAAGCCACTTCACAAGTTCTCTCTTGTGAACTAGTTCTCTCCCTCCTCAAAATCATGGGGTGCTCCACGTCGGGGAATTCTGAGAGGCTCTTAGAAAGATCTCAGGAATTCTAGCTAACAGAGAGTGATGGAAATAATTAAAAGTGTTAGGCAAGCTGATAGTTACTACTAACACCCTTCATAAATATTTATTTGTAATTGTATTTGACTTATTCTTGTATCTTACACTTCAATGTTACATTTGCTAATAGTTTCGTGTCTTACTTTTACTTCCATTTACTAATATACACAATGCAATACTTACGAAGCTATTGTGCAAAATATGGTTTATACAGCAAAAGAAAAGCAAGTTTCTGTGCCCTCCATGAGAACTTTTAACTTCCATGTTAATTAATTACAGGGATTATCAAATAAAGGATGTCAAATATGAAAGAACTCATTTTCTCCACAGAAACCCAGAATGATTTTGACACATCCCAGGAACAGGCTTCAGAACAACTCTTTACACATCTTTAAGTTTACAACAGTGCTCAGGTGTCTTTTTTTTTTTTTTTTTTTTTTTTTTTTAAATCTCAGACATTCAGGCATTCAGGCATTAATCAGACTGCACCTTAAAAGCCCTGAATTTATCAGCTGTCAAAATGGTTACACTGATGCCTTCTCTCCCTGTCCACCATGTGAAAGATCCCCTTTGGCTCAGGTCCAATACTGGTCCTGGGCCTTCCCAAACCACTTTTCCTGCCATTTGCACCCCACGGATTGCATTGTCCCCTTGTTGGACCAGACAATTGTGGAGGTTTTTCCAACCCTAATGATTCTAGGATTCTGTTTTAGGGCAGGATAAGTGCAGCAGCGGGCTGAGTTGACCTCCCATCCCTCAGAGCCACCAAAGAGCAGATGAATCAGGGAGGTGACGGTGTCACAGTCCCTGGGGGTGCTTAAGGAAGGGTTGGACGTGGTGCTTAGGGACATGGCTTAGTGGTGACATTGGTGGTAAGGGGATGGTTGGACCAGATGCTCTCGGAGATCTTCTCCACCCCTAATGGTTCTATGATTCTAAACCACTCCATAAAGCTTCTGTAGGGCTTTATTCCTCGTTAACCGATTATCACCGGGGCACTGCTGGGATACTTTCTATTTCTTGACACTTTTTCAAACCACGAGTTCCGGCTGGACACTGAAAGCTCGCTCTGACGAGCCTCCCCGCGGCCGTTACCCGCCGGCCCTCCCCGCCGCCCCGCCCCGCCTCCTCCTGCAGCGTTTGAACGCTGCCGAAGCGGCCAACCCGGAGCGCCGGCGGCCGGGGCGCACCAACGGGCGGCGGGGCGGCGGCAGGTTTGAAGGGCGGCTGGGTGGCGGCGGCGGGACGGCAGGGGACGGGGGCTCTGCCACGGAGCGGGCGGGGGGCGGCTGCTGCCGCCGGCCGGTGCTGCTCCGAGCCGTGAGTTGGGGCTGGGGGGCTAAGAGGGAGCTGCTCGGGTCGAGTTCCGGGGTTGTGTGGCTTGCAGGAGCCTGGGACGGGCTCCGGCTGATGGTGGTCCCTGCGTGAGGGGGGGGCTGAGATAACCGCCGCCGGGTCGGTGCTGGGCGAGAGGCGAGCGTAATGCGGTGTGAACATCGGGATAAGGTGCTGATAAACGGCTGCTGAAGGGTGTCAGTCGCATGCATCTGTGAGAACAGAAACCCTGCTTTTGTCAGGGGGGTTGATTAAGGTGGATTTCCTCCATCTCATCTTATTTTGACACTTCTGTCTCATTAGGACCTAATAGTAAAAGTCCCTTCTTGGTGGCCTACAACTCGAGGTTGTACAATACTAAATTCTAACTACTGCTCATCATAAAGAGGCAATTTATTTAAATAAGAGGCTTATTTGATGTCTGTCAAGGTCTAATTGTACTTCCTTTTGCTTCAGGTATAGCTACCATCCATTTGTGTAAAAGAAGAACCCAGTCAGTATGAGCTGGGTTGTGGAGGAGTGGAAGGAAGGCCTGTCCCCCCGAGTCCTTCAGAAGATTCAGGAGCTGGAAAGTCAAGTAGACAAGCTTAAAAAGGAGCGTCAGCAAAGACAGTTCCAGTTAGAGTCTCTGGAGGTAGCTTTGGAAAAACAGAAACAGAAGGTAATGGAAATACTACAGTTGCTTCCCTACAATGCCATTCTGCAAGCCAAACACGATTATAAAGCTTTATAATCTCTGTTGTTAGAAAGTGATTTTGGTTTGTTTCTTTCCACTGACTGAAAAGGTAATGTAGAAATATAAGCTGCTTATCTTCATCATTATTTCATAGCTGTTCATCATAGTCTCCTCTTCTTTAAGTTCTCATCGAATCTTAAGGTCATTACTGCCTTTTATCAGTGTTTGGCATGGCTGTTGATGTCCAGGTGTTTGTTTACTTAGAGACCTTCTTCCAGGCTTTGCTTTGTGACTAAGAAAAACATTTCTTTATTGTTGTGCTTGTTAAAAATCTTGACAATAACTAGACCTATCCTCTATCATCCTCTATCACAGAGCCGCACGATTGATGGCCTCTTACTGTTTCTCCTTGCCAGTGTGCACCTAATTTGTCTTATCTGTTGCTTTAGATTGTGTGCATCTCATTTCTGTTTTTAGAGATTATTTTATGATATTTTTGACAAATTTTGTCTCATCTGGCTCTACACTTGCCCTCCTTGTCAGGGTACTTTTGTGCCTCAGTCAGGAGTAATCCATTTGACTGAGTTCTGCTTTGTAACATTTGAACAGGGTTTAGAGGCAATTGACGAAGGTTGCCTTTTACTCCTGTTAGCTGTTACAGTTTTCTAGCAAAACTCAAGCCTAGTAGTTTACCTTGACTTTTTTCCTGTGACTTTCCAGGTTCTTGTCTCATCTTGTCTCAACTGCTGTGTTCCCCAAACAAAAAGAAGGGTTGTATTCAAATAGGTGTGTTTTAAAACTCTTAGCTAGTATTAGTTGCTGATTCTAATACTTAATACTTATCAGCTGAAAGCAAAGCTGAATGGAATTCTGGAGTTGTTAATTCCCACTGGTTAGTGCTGAGCAGCAGGTGGCTGTAGTTTGCCTCAGAAGCTGGAGGGAAGGCAGAGCAAGTCTCTGTTGTGTGTCTCTATTTCTAATTTAAAAGCTGTGACCCTTGGTAATTGTGCATCTTCTGTGTAGTGAGTCAAGGTATTCTGATTGCTAACTCTGATAGATGTGAAGAAGTGAGACAATCACAGAGGAGTGATTCAGCTTAGACTAGTACTTAAGGTCTAATGAATTCTTGATGAGATTGTGTCTAGTCAGTAAATAGGAGTTGTTTGGGTGTTAATGTGATGAATTCTAAGAAGCGTTTTTTGTTTATACCCAAGAATATTTGAACAGTGTGTATATCTGAGGCTTTCAGTGCTGTCAGGGGTTTTGAAAGATTGTGAAGAAAATAACAGCATATAAACTGTAACTATTACTTTAAGTTGAGCAAAGACTTGAGACAACTTTGAAATGGTCCATATTCCTAATAGGTTGAAAATGAAAAAAATGAAGCTGCAACTCAGAAGAGAGAGAACCAGAGCTTGATGGAATTGTGCGAAAGTCTTGACAAGGCAAAGCAGAAAATTTCACATGATCTTAAAGTAAAAGAATCTCAAATCAACATTCAATCAGGGCAGCTGAATGACAGCAAGAAAGAAATTGAAAGACTAGAACAGGAACTGAAAAGGTGAGGACTTGCTTTGTCTCTAATATAAAAACAGTTGTTTTCTCATGTTTTGTTGATTTCTCATTTGTGTGTTTTCACACATGCATGCACAGGCATCTACACAAGTCTCTGTGTCACTTCACTTCAAGCAATAAGCACCTATGGTTCCTGTTTAATTTGGGGGGATTTTGTCATACCATGTGATAAGAATCTGCTCATTCTAGGATAACAACAACACAAGTTGTTAGCATAACTGAGTTACTTTGCAAAAGTAATCTGCAGAGGGCTTGGAGCTGCAAGATAATTGCACAGATAACTCGATCTTTTAAGATCAAGTCTACCAATAAAATATGAAAGCTGGAAGAAGGGGTGAACGCTTCCTGGAGTAGAAGCAGTTACCAAAAACCATGGTGCTGTGACTGAATCACTGCATCTGGTTGCATTGGTAAAGAAGTGATTCCTGTTCCCTGGGTACAGAGATGGACGTTTGGTGGAGCACCCTCTGGGTGCAGAAAGAACCTTTCCCTAACCCCCAGCCTGACCCTCCCCTGTCCCAGCTCCATGCTGTTCCCTCGGGTCCTGTTGCTGTCCCCAGAGAGCGGAGCTCAGCGCCTGCCCCTCCGCTCCCCTCATGAGGGAGCTGCAGGCCGCCATGAGGCCTCCCCTCAGCCTGCTCTGCTCTGGGCTGAGCAAACGCAGGGACCTCAGCTGCTCCTCATACGTCTTCCCCTCTAGGCCCTCTAGTTTGATATACTTACGCATCACTACTATATTGTGCTGCCCAAAACTGCATGCAGTACTCAACGTGAGGCTGCATCAGAGTAGAGCAGGACAATCCCTTCCCTTGACCATCTGGTAGTGCTGTGCTTGGTGCACCCCAGGACACCGTTGGACTTGGCTCATTCAACTTAATGTCCCAATAAAGTAACTAAAGAGGGAGCTGCATTGCATTTCCTGTTTTTTCTCTTTATACTTTTTTGTCATCATTTTACAGTTAGGGAAAACTAAGGAAGCTTGAGATATTGACTGTTGTGAGAAGATTCTAGATTTTAACAATTTATGACACGCAGAAACATCTTTGTGCAAGGAATTGCTGAGATCCATCAAGGAAGAATCCAGTGTGATTCAGCAGGGTTGTTAGAAACACACTGAAATATAGAGTAAACCTACTGTAAAAGGCTGGCTGTGAGAGGTTACAGGCTGGGGATTTCACATTTTTCCATTTCCAAAACCACACAGAAAGCTTAGTTTACTGAATTCTCTGCTGTCCTTTGTAGTTCTTTGCATAGCTATCCACTACAATGGATTACGTGTAGCTTGACCCCCACTATCAGTTTTGATCTTGTATTTGGGTCTGCTTTATCCTAGTTGATCACTTACCACTTCATAGCACCTGACACCCCCCTGGGAGAAGAATCCTTGGTGTTGTGCTATAAAATGGAGGGGAGAACGGAGCAGGAAGTTGTGGAGCCACTAATGTGATGGGCTGCAGCCTGGAACCATTGCCTGATTCATCTGGGCTCACTGGGCAGGACCAAAGCTGCTGTTCCATTGGCTGCAGTTCCTGTGTGTAACTTCCCAACTAGTGATGTGGTTTTCATGGATGAGCTTGTAATTGTTCATATTCACAAAAATCAGTTGGAAATCAATTCTAATTCCAAATGGATTTTCAAACTAAGCACTGGAAATCGTATTTACTTGTGTATTTTGGGCTCTTAAAAATAGATAATTGACCTTCTGGTTTCCGTTAGTAATTTCTCCTGTTTCTTTCCTAAACAGATACAAATGTGAGCTTGAGAGAAGTCAGCAAGCATTGATTACAGGAGACTCATCATTCAGTGGTACTCCACAGAAAAATGTAACTGCTCCTTTAACACCAGTTCAAAGTCATAATGGTAAATGAATTTTTCTTCATCTAGCACAGATAGCCAATTGTCAGTTCCCTTGAAAGGTGGGAGAGGTGTTTTGAATATTACACTTAGGTACCGAATTGCCTAATCTGTACTGTGTAACTTATTATGAGAGTGCCTAGTTTGTAACACTGTAAATTCCAAGTTTAAAAAATAGTAGTGCAGATTGAACTGTTACTGCAAATATTACATCTTTTCAGCACTACATTGATGGGCATGGAATAACAATAGGAATATTTATCAACAGACTGCAGCAATCTTTTTGAATGCTTGTTTCTAGTGTCAGCTCTTCCCTTCACATAGTGAAGAGCAAATTTCTTCTTTCATGTGCTGCAGGTACTTTAACTAAAGTTCAATCAACAGTCATTTGTTTTCTTTAGGAGATTATTTTTGATTTAGGATATTATTGTGCATAATAATCTGCACAATTAAAACAAAACCTCTGTATCCACTTCAAAGCATCACTTCTATCTTCAAATTAGTGACATCAAATAGATTTAAAATATTTGAATGAACTGGAAAAACGAGAGGAAGGTTCTATAACAGGAGAACAGTTACGTAGCCAAACACCTCAGTGCTGTATACACTGAAGAACTGCGATGGGTTCAATACTGAGAATGCTTTATTTGCTGTGAACAAATGTTCTGTGTGTTTGGCGTCTCGGTCTTACTCCAATTGGAAATCTGAGATATTTTCATGTATTCTTGTTTCTTTTAATTCCCTTATACATATCCAAAAAGGGGTGCAGGACTGGTGATGTCAGGTATTCCAGATTCACACAGAAGTGTGACCTTCCTGAAGTAAGGATTAGGTTAGAGTAACCTTAAAATGGTGTTGTTGCAGAAGTTTGTTTTCATTGAAAGCTGGTATGTTATTTGGGATGTTACAAAGTATTCTAGTTCTAGATTCTTTTTAAATGTAGAATTATTTACAAATTCAAGAAAAGGAAAGCAAGACTTGCTTTAGACTAATATATTCCTTCTAAAATTTCAGCAAAAGAATCCTGTCCGATACCTATTACATTTGAAAGTTGCTAAAGGGAAAGATCCGGCCTCTGTTTCTTAATAATGTTAATGCTACTGGGCTGGTAGTGTAAAAATTATATATATACATATAGATATTGTGTATTTATATATATATATATACGTACGTGCATGTATCATTAAATATATATGTGTTTTTGAAAGAAATATAGATACATGTTCATTATTATATGCATTATATACATTTTTCTATAGATGTTACATGTTGTCAAAAAAAAAAAAGCACAGAAATAAACTCTGGCATTGGATCCTTACTTTTAACAGTTGTGTTTTCATTCTAATGTCAAGTTCCATGTATGCCACAGGTGTACTTTTGAGGCCCTAAATTACTAAGCATATTTATGTAATTATTTCTTCATGATCTTATGCTTCTGACAGCTGTTCATTTTCATCACTCCTGTGATAGTATATAGGTAATCTTTTCTAGCCTTTTCCTAAGTTGTATTACGAAAAAGTATTCATCATGTCTTTGTAGATGCTAAGTTTGAAGAATTAGAAGAAAAATACAAGAAGGAAGTAGAAGAAAGAAAAAAGCTAGAATTAGAACTGAGAACCATCCAGGTTAACGTAAGTATCTTTTGAAAATAATGTGTTAGTGCCAAGAAAGTTAGTACTGCTTAAACTTGGAAAATGAAGTCGAAACTAAGTGACATATATTCTGTATCACTTCAAGAGTAATTTATATATGTATTAAAAAGATTAATCAGTGTGTCCTGCCATTCAAAGTAATCTATAGCCAGCATAATTGAATAGCAAAGGAAAGAAGGATATTAAAAATGAGAACACATCTTTCAAAACCCAGAAGTCTTGGGCAGTCAAGGACAAGTGAAAGCAAAGCAGTGCCAGTTTTGACAATTTAAATATAATAAAATAGTAAAATAGCTTTGAAAAGATTACAAGAAATAATTCACCCAGCAAGCAAAAATCAGTAATTTTTTTTAAATGTGTAAGTAGTAGCCAGTATCTTAGAGGATCTCAGAGGCCAATAGGTGATGAAGTTGTAAAGGCTCTCATTGACAACAAGAAGACCAAATCTTTTTGACTTGGTATTTACTCTTTAAAGGCTAAGATAGCTATATATATATATCAAAGCCTTTCTTTATGGTGGTTGAATATGTGGCATAGACTCAAATTGAAAAGCCAGAAAAAGTCTTAAATGAAATTGATCAAATGAATGGTACTAAAAAAACCCCACCAGATACAGGCAATATTTACCAATGAATTAATACAGCACTTCAAAGTGGGACTGCTGAATCACTTTGATGTGCAACTGATTTCAGTTTCCTCTTGGCTCTAACAGGTGGCAAGGGTGATACATGTTCTTAGAAAGGCTTGCAGTACCAGTTCCTGGGAATGTAGTTTCCGAAGACCAACTTTTGTCATGGACAAATTGTTAGAAACTTAAATAAAACAGACTAAAAGTATTGATGCATGTGTATATATAATACATGGAGAAAAGACCAACTAACTGTTTATTATTTGTAAAGGTAAATCATGCCTCACATATTTTCAGAGGTGTGTGGTTCAATTTTTTGTTAGAGTAAATCAGAGAACAAATGTGATTAATTCAATGTAATGTTGCTGGATATCTAAAAGGCTCTGAAAAAAAATAAACTGCTTTGATAAGGTGGAGTTCCTCTTGTGAATTCTGGTAAAGATTGAGGGCTAGGAATAAATAGTCAGTTTCTGCAGCTGGGGAATGATCAGCAGTGGAGCCTGAAAAGGATGACTGCAGAGAACAGTGCTATTCAGCATATTTGGTAACTATCTGAAAAAGTGTTGAACAATATGGCTGAAGTCCACATGACTTTATTATAATACATTGCAATAGCTAAGATATCAAGTTCAGTTCAGCATCAGAGATGTGAAGTAATGCACCTGGAAAACACAATCTGAACGCTGCATATCTGATGCACTCCGGCTCCAAATTTGGTGAAAATATTCTAGGAAGTAATTCTGTAATTATTGTGGCTAGATCTCTGGAAACTTCAATATTATGTTCAACAATGGCAAAAAAGAATTATTTTATTTGAAGTAACTAATGGGGAAGTATTTTTTTGCCTGTGTTCCTTGCATGCTCCACAATTCTGGTCATCTAATCTGAAAACAGGTATAGTAGAATGGGATGGTTCAGAGATAAATGAGGATCAAGAGAGGAAACAGAAAATGGTCATTTTTCTATTTTCATAAGGCACAATAACAGTACCAGCTCTGCAGGATTTGAACAAAAACTATTAAATGTTATACAGTGTTAAATGACAGAACTCTTTGTCACAGAGTACCGTTAAAAAAAAAAAAAAAAAAAAAAAAAAAAAAAAAAAAAACAGACAGATCCAAAAGAGAAAATACAGGTGAAACTTTTCAGTAAAAATTAATTCCTTTAATTTCCAAGTTTCAAACATTTGTCTCAGGAACTCAGGAAATTTAAATAGCACATCAGGGGAATGATTACCTTGTTTATTGTTAGGTTTTTATGTTTCCTGTCCATTTAAAAAATAAAATAAAATAAAATTATAAGATTGGAGACAGTATCCTGAACTATAATAAGTTTCTGGTCCTAGCACAGCTATTTCTACATGAGAGCATATTCTCTGGTTGAAGTCAGACTGGGCATTACCTGGTTTAGGGCATTAGTTTAAAAAAATAGTAAATAGGAGGCATTTGAAAACCCATTTTAAAAATACAGTTGGGGGCATTGTCTGAGTTTTTTCATTTAAAACATTTACAGGAAGGAAAAAAATTAGATTTGGACTGTCACTAATTTTTCTATGCAAAGAGGTTACAAGCTGGTACCTAGAATTTTCTGTTAGTGTGATTTTGGCTATTCTGTGCATAAAAGGTTCAATAACTGGGTATATTCTGAATTTACCTGTGTTTGTTCGGAATAAATATGGGGCAGATATCAGATGTGTTAGTCTGGACTTCTATATTTCTTGCAGCTTACTTGTGTCAGAAATTTCCTGTTAGAATGCAGGCATTGATTTTGGAAAATGTAGGAGGTAAATGGTGTTTCTCTCTTGAAAAACACAAAAATCTGGAGATGTTAAACATAAACACATAAAACTCAGTTTTTCAGGGATCCTGGTCTGTGCTGATAAGTACCTGCTATGCTTTTATACTTGAATTAATGTTATTTTATTTATGTAGTATAAAAAGCAGTGATATCAATCAGTAATTTGCAATGGTGTATGATGTGCGTTACCATAACAATTTGAAATGACCATGACCTATTATCTAGTTATTAATAAATGAGTTTTGTTTTATGTCAGCTGTAGAACTGTGTAAGGATAGATCTTTTTTTTTTTGGTCACAGAAAATAAATCAGCCGTATCCTCAGCAAAGCTCTTTGAGTCATAGGGAGATTGCTTGGCATCAGGCTTCCTCATCTGTGTTTTCATGGCAACCAGAAA
The DNA here is from genome assembly GCF_964035555.1 of Netta rufina. Lineage (NCBI taxonomy): Eukaryota > Metazoa > Chordata > Aves > Anseriformes > Anatidae > Netta > Netta rufina. Next base: position 20,814,404 of record NC_140125.1, read on the forward strand.
AGACACCATCTAGAAATCAAGAAACCCCTGCAAAGAGAAGTTCTACAACATCCTATTTTCCATGGGAAAAGGAAACAAATTCTAGTATAATATCAGAGAAGAAGGAGTTTGACAACAGCTTTGCTGAGAATTATAACTCTTCACTCATCACCCCGCTCAGAGCACAAAACCAAGGTATCTGGTATATTTCTTTAAAAGCCAGAGGCAACCTCCTGTATGGCTTCAGGAGAGCTGCTGAGCGGATAGAAGAGAGGCACTGCAATTAGTGCTTTAGTGAGGAAAAGAGCAAGATACCTGTTGTTGCCTTTGGCAGCTAGCTCAGCTGGCTACTGGTGTGTGTATTCACAATGACCAGCCAGTACGTGGAGATTATCCACAAGCTGTGGTAGCTTTTACATAATGGGTGTGGGATTTAGGAGGGGAGTTTGTATTTTATGGCGTGGGCAGGGGATATCACACCAAAATTGAAGGAGAACAACCTTTTCTAATAATTCCATTGCTTATGGAACAGTTCTCTTAAAACAAAGTTAAAACTTTTCAGGATTTCATTCCATCTCAGTGTATTAAAAATTCTCTTGTATTCAAATTCAATTATATTTTTCCTTAATTTTGTATGACTATTGAGATTTATGGCTGAGCAATATCTGTTTAAAAATTCATTGATTGAAAGTGCTTAATGCATAACTGAGTTCATCCATAAAGGATGTTACAGGAAGCCTGGGATAGAATAAGATACTAAAAATACAATGAAAAAGCAAAATATGATGTTATTTTCTGCATGTTGGCAGAAATACATTTTCTCTGATATCTGATAATTGGAAGCGAACAAGGATTTGTTTAGTTATGGATTTGGTGGCCATTTACTTAAACCTGCTATTTGGACCAGGTTTTCCACTAACTGCTTTTTGCAGGATTTTTTTTATTTTATTGGTTTCTGTATTTTCCAAATGTTTATTCAAATGTCTACATGTAAAACTTCAGTCTGGGCAATGTTTTTTAGTTTGGAAGCCATATGAATTCAGTATCAGGAGAACAGGTTTTTGTGTATTAATAAATAAAATTTAGCAATTAATATTAATCCTTGATAACAGTCCTGTAGCCGGCTAATGCTTTTTACCATAAAATTGCATTGTGATTTTGGAAGGCAGACTCCTGCTGTTGTATAGTATAATAAGGTCACTTGGTTTTTACTTTTTATATATGTAGCTTTAAGGGCAAGAAAAGCATTAAAATGTGCAATAGCTCAAAAATCTCTTTGAAGCAAAGGCTTACAGTTGCCCCAAATAAATGTTTGCAGTGTATAGCTTTCCTTTAAAAATAAATAAAACAAAGATAAAAATCTGTTGGGTACATTTTTCTGTATTTTTTAAAAACAACAAAGGAAAAAAAAATAACAGCAGAATAACAAATTGTCTTTGCTTTTGCAACATTTGTGCCTGACTTTGCATTTTGCTTGTGCTCTCATACGTTGCAAAACGAAATTGGTTGATTTAGTCAACTATCTTATTGTCTTGATAGTTATAGTCATTAAGATGACAGTAGTAGAAAAGAGTTGAACTTTTATCTTTTATCTTAACTGTTTTTAAAATTCAGAGCTAAATTCCAGTGTTAAAGACCTAGAAAAACAACTGCAAGCTCTAGAAAAAGAGAAGAAATCCCATATGAATAAACATCAAGAGGCTGAACTCAAGCTGGACAGAATGAAGTTGGAATTAACACAGAAGGATAAAGTCATAACTAAAACTAGAGATAAAATAACTCAAATGACAATGCAACTCAATCAAGCAACGACACAGGTGAGATGTTGCATCACATTTTCTGAACATCCTTACAATCCATTACCAGTATTAACGTGTGTCAGTTTTCAGTCATTTTAGTAAGAACCAAGTTACTTTGCTAAGTCTCTTGGACATTTGATGAGATTTCAGTTTTGAGAAGACTGTTAGTTTGTGTATTACCTGTAAAAATGTAAGTATTCATAAGCAGTTGCCATTTTCTGGAAGGTTCTTACTCCACCTGAAGAAATATTTTTCATCCATTAGGTATAGCCCTCAGGCAAGATTGACTGGATTTTTGAAAAATAATTTTAGATTAAGTTCTGTAGAGCAACAGTGACATCTGGTGGCAAGTTGTGACACTGAACAGACTGTCGTGTAACTGAGAACTGAAATCAAGTCTTTTTTAAAAAAAAAAAAAAAAAAGTGAAAAATCAGAAGTTGTTGCCTAAAATACAGTATGTTGTGGTGAGATAATCTGGATTTTAAATGACTTGTATAAACTAAAATCTGGGTTAAAATGCCATGCAAGATGATGTTGAGAATGTATGTAGTTTTAAAATAAGATTCCATGATCTAATCCTAAGCAGTTTGCATGTGTAGGCACACTAAGTAAAGAAAAAGATAGTACAATTTGTTCAGTTTGTTTAATTGACGATTTAGAGTGTATTTAAATATATAATACATAAAAATGAATCCACTTTGATTTTTGCTGTTGATCATGCCAAGAAGAGAACACTACTGTTTAAAATCATTGAGTTAAAACTGCAGATAACCAGTTAGAAGTTCCCTTTTACTGATCAGCTGAGTGACAGCATCTTCCTTAACTCCTCTTTCACATCATTTGACAGATATGAAAATAGTACCCTGAAGTAATCAGTGACTAGTATACACATGATTATTTGAATTTTCACATTTCCATCTATTTTTTTTCTTTTCCTACTATTTTGACTTGCCTACAGAATAGGAGAAAAATATTTGTGTCTTCTCCAGATATAATGATTATTATCCATTTTTCTCAGCAAGTTTCTACCTGCTACCTCAGTATATTGGAAAGCTGTGCTGTTTCCCACAGCTCCTGTATTGGTCTGTAAAAAATAAACCTTTGTGTGTTGAGGGTTAACCCATATGTCTTTTGAGAGAGAGAGAGCGTGTAACATTTGGCTTTGGGAGTAGGACTGGCTGGCCCCGCTTGAGTTGAGGCACAGCCTGTCCTTAAGGTACCGTGCAGCATCTCCTTAGCTCAGAGGCATCCTTTGGTCCTGACAGCTGAAAGTTATTCCGTTCTGTTACATTTTCCTTCTCGCACTGAAACTGGATCTCTGCCCACCATTCGTGCGTTGTACGAATGACGCTGAGGTTCTGGATTTTAGTTTCCAGCCTCATATCCCAAATTTAATTTCTGGCATGTCTCTTGCATGGTTGTCACTACCACCATTCCCTGACTGCAGCACTTCCCCTGTGTTAGACGTTCTCACATATTATGAAGTTGGCAGGGTTCTGACTGGCAGGCAAGTTTCCATGGGATCTTACAGGGGCTCACGGTCCCTGCGGTCTTCTTAATAACCCAGCATCCCTGTACTGCTACCTGCATCTTGTTTTCTTATGGCGTAAAGGCACTGTTATTTCAGTAAGTCATTCACCAGCTTTTGTTGCTGGGGAATAAAACCAGTCCTGTTCACACTTTCCCATTATTTCTTACCCTCTGGGGGGAAAAAAAAAAAAAAAAAAGGTGTTTAGCCTTAACAGGCTGTTTTTGGAATAAAACCAGATTTTACTTTTCAGGGAGTTGGGTGACATTGTACCACCCTCTTAGATAACATAATATTAACATAGTAAGCTAAATGAGACAGCAAGCTGACATATTCTTCATGTGGAGGTTAAACCAGAAAATACACTGATTTTTTCGTAATTAAAGTCTGAATTGTGGAAAAGACCCACTTGTTGTTCAGGTAGACTAAGATAATTGCCTTTTTTTTTCTGTCCAGCTTATGAACGTAAAACATCTCTTGCATTTTTAACGTTTGGGATTGATAACTAATTATTGTAGGTCCAAATGATGGAGCAAAAGATGAAAAGATTGTCTGAAGAACTGAATTGTCAAAGACAAAATGCTGAGAGTACTCGTCAGTCTTTAGAACAGAAAATAAAGGCTAAGGAGAAAGAATACCAAGAGGTAAGGCGGAACTTTTTATAAAACAATACTGATACGTGAGTGCAAAAAGTGGTTTCATAAAATCTGGCAGTAGATGCTAACCAAGGATCTCAGAGAGATACAGGGCCTGGTCTAGAAGTGATAAATAAGAGTTAATCTTTGAATAATTATTGCATGAGAAAGAGTGTCATAAGATTCAAACAGAGCAGTAATTGTATTCATCCAAAGCTGGGTTTGAAGAAGCATTATGTTGTTGATTCTCCCTACAAATCCAATCCATGTTGGCTGGTGCATGCACCGACCGGAATCCTTCATGGGGGTGGCGGTGCTGAGAGCAGAGAAGCAGCACAGCACCCTGCTTCACGGGTGCTTTGGTGCTACAGCCTGCTTCAGCAGCTGCTTGCTTGGATGCCAGGCAGTCTAGGTGCCATGCACAGGAACTGCTCCTGTGAAGAAGACTATTTTTGTTAAAAAGGCCTTCACAAGGCTACTATGTAAATCCACACACTGTCATTCTAGGTTGTTCAACAAGGCCAGCTGATGTGAGGAACACTTTCTCTGTAGTGTTTGTCATCTGTAAGCTGTTAAAAGCTATTATGAAGTTTGTTTAATGTTCCTTTATTTGTATGAACTGGATGCTATGCATGGCAGCCAAATCCCACGTGAAGGTTTTGTTTTATGCATTTGGGCATCCAAATATGTGTCCTATCTTGGGAATATCTCATCTGTGCGTTTTTCTCAGGGGAGACTTTTCTATTCTGTGAAACCTAAGCCCTGTCCTGGTCCTAATGAATTCTGCCCTGTGAAGCCTTGTTTGTGTGTCCCTTGTCCCATTTCTGTTTCTAAAAGTCAGGTGAGATTCAGGTATGCATTCCATTAACTTCTAGGCAATGGCCTGGGACTTCTCAGGCTTTATTCAGAGATGGTAACGTAGACTGGTTTCAGAGTCTAAACAGTTTCCAATGTTCTCTCTCAATTTTTGTTTGAATGTTTCCATCTGAGCTTCAAATTTCCATAATTGTTGGGTTGCTGTGGGACATAAAGGCCCCATTTCAGTGAAAAAAAATGAACCCTACTGTATGGTATGCATATAATAGCAAAGAAGAGATGAATTTGTCTACTTGTACTTTAATGTAATTTTTATTTGAAACACATCCTGAAGATAACAAATTTTAATACTGATACTTCTACTAGTTTTAGATTTTTTTCCCTTTTCATGATATGAACATTGCTGTAATGGAGTTTTTAAGCAGATGACACAAATGGTGTTACAGCCATTCTTGCCCATGAGAAAGAAGTGTGCATCAAAGTTGTTTTCAAGTTTTTGTTTATTGTGTTTCAGAGCAGGCAGTATCAGCTAATGAAAATCATTCTGTTGTTGGTTCAGTAACCGAAATAAAAACTTGTTTTAATTTGTGTATTTATTTCTTTGATATTGTACCACTGTTTTCTAGGAGCTAGCTTGTCAGCAACGTTCCTTAGAAAAGCTGGATCAGCAGAGCAACCATGTAAGAAACAAACTGAACCAGGAGCTACAGCAAGCCAAAAATGACTTCAACTCCCTGCAGGCAGAATTTGACAAAGTAGGCTTTTTACGCTAATATCTTCTATTAAGCTTAGGATTTACTGATCTTGACAGCACTGCCTTAAGTTAATTCTACATAAAAAAAAAAAAAATAAATAATAATTAATATTGAAGCTTATATTGATGTTTTGTGCAGTTTGTATTAGCTGTTTTGTATTTACCATTTCTCACTGAAGTACTATGTATTTAAATGTGAATTGCAGGGTTTAGAATGTTTGGGGCTAGTCTACTTTCCACAGGGAACAGTGCAACTGAAATAAAGCTGCTGTGTGAGGGGGGACTAGTTGGGGCTGATCACAAGAGACAGCTTGTACAAAAAACCTGCAGAGGTGCAGTCTGATTGTAGAGCTAAACTGATCAACAAGTAGTTGCCTTTTGGAACCACAGCCCCACTTTATGCTCCCTATTCATGCATTCCTGTTACTTCATTTGTAGCAGCATCCTCACTCATCTGAACACACAGAGAGATGAAACAAGGACTAAAAGAACAAATAAAAATTATATATAAATAATATATAAATAATAAGAGTTTCCCATTAGTTTAACTCTGTGGACTTCCTCTCCACAAAATCCAGATGAATCGGGGCTTGTATGAGGAGGAACCTGACTACAAGGGAGGTCTCTCCCACTGACCATTAGATTCCACTAGTTGTGATGGGACCACAGTTTTAAGGAAGTTGGAAAGCAGCAGCAGCCTAAAGAGAGACTAAAAAAGATACATATGTATGGGTCAAAAAACTCTTGCGAGCAGCTATAAAGCAGCAGAGCTAACTGAATTATTAAAAAGGGCCATGAGTCTTTGAAAGCCATGCTGAGAAGGGCCATTAGCAGGGAGGCTGAGCGAAAACAGTATTTCTGAAAGCGACAACAGCTTTCTTACAAGCTTGTTTTATTTTAGAAATGTAGTTCTGTGAAAACATTGTCAAGTGTTTTCAAGGGAGGTTTCTTTATGCACATTTTATTTTACGTGTACTTACTGAATAAATTGATTTTGTATAGAAAAAGAAGTGCTTTTAGTTCTTTCTCCAGGAAAGCTAATTTATTATCTAATGATCTAAGAGTAGATTTTATATTATTGTTTGTTTTCCTGTTTTGGCTTGATAATGCCATTTCCTTCTATTTAAATCTGGAGCATTACAGGACTGTTTCAAAGAGCTACGACATATTCAGTTTCTTCAAAATACTGTGTCCATGGAGTGAGAAGAATGGTTGTGATTCTTCCTTTCTGATTCACATAGCTTACCAACAAGGCTATTATGCTGCCAATCTCATTTTAAGCCTAGAGTTATCATTGCAGTGATGTAGCTGCAAGTTGGATGTATTAACCCACCTCAGACAGTCTATATGTATTTTAGAGACGTTATCTTTCTGATCAGAGGGAAAGGAACTGAAATGCAATAAGAAGCTGTTTTCTAAACCACTCTAAAGCAACCTTAGGTTTGTGCTGGGGTAATTTTTGTAATAGAGTGTTAGTTTAAGCATAGGAGGTTTAAAAAAAAATGTTATGCCTGTAAACACAATGTGAATTTTCAATGCTCGCTCTTGCAGATAATGGCAGCAAAGCAACGCTTGGAACGTGATAGCAGTGATCTCACTCAGAAGCTGTGCAGAGCAGAGCAGGCTCTATTAGCAGCCCAGGCTAAGGAAAGTGACTTGACAAGAAGCTTTGAGGTAAATAATGCAGAGGAGTAATGGGTACAATTAATAATATAAATTAACAAGCTGTAAACGCTCGGACTGTCTAGTAGTTACCCACATAGCATATTTCCACATAAGCCATCTTAAAATGTTTTTATGAACTATCTTATTAATACTTTAGTCATGACACAAAACAAGGTCTTCACTAACTTCATGTAGACTAATGGAATTTGCATATTTGGCTGAAGGATTGGGATTACAATACTGTAGCATTACTGCTGAGCTTCTAGTTCATGTTGGACTTCTGTTACCAAACGTAGCTTTTTGTTTTAAGAGATTCTTGCTTTTAGTCGTGAAATAAAAATGAATAAATATTTGTCTGATTTTTAGAAGTAAATTCCAGAATCATTGACAGTTTCTTTGGTGCATGCTGCCAAACTCAAAGATTTTCTGCAGATTTACTATATCCTCTTTTGAAAAAATTGCATTATTCTAAGAAGAAATACAGTTCAACACATACACAGTGCTCCTAATGCTTCCCTCAAAATAAAGTTTAATTCAGAGAAGTTTTTGGCTGTGGACATACTACCTCATTCACTTGTGCAAAAATCTTTTCAACTTTAGCATCTCCTTGGTCTTCTGTTACATTATTTTGCTTTGGTACAATCAGAGTGGAAACACTAGAAACACTTACAGTTGTGCTACTAGGAGACCTCTTAGTGAATTTCTTTTATTTTCTACTTCTAATTCTCCAAAAAAAGGGAAGAGAGCTTGATAGCTATGTAATCCTTGTCACTGATTTGTTTCATTTAAACACTCTTATCTTCCTTGTTGCCTGTTATCATGAGCGGGTATAAAATAATCTGGCTTAATTTCTGCCAAAAAAATTACTCGGCAAAATTTTATGAAAAAAATTAAAGTAACACCAGGGTTTTTTGACCAGATCAGTACAAGCCTTGATAAAGCTTTAGTATACTGTGAAAGTTTAGGTGCATTCCTGCTGGTGGATTACAATATCTGGAAGCATTGCCAGGTATTGGAATGTGACTATTTAAAGTGTTAATTGTTAGAACAGTATTTCACAAGGCTTTGGCCCAGCTGACTAGCACTCTTTTGTACAATTCCCAGGCACAGTTTGGGAGTTCACACGAGCCTGGCACTGTTCCCAGCAAGCAGTTTGGTTACAGCCACCTGTTTTGGAAGATAGAAGATTTTAGTGGTACAGATACAGGCTGTTCCGTGCCACTTGGCCTCAATGCTGGATTGTGGTCCTTGGCACATATTTATTTAGCAAATAAATGTAGCCAGTGCCTTCTAGTGGTAATGCTAATCAAGAATGTGCTTGTTCTTCCAACATATCTCAGAGGAAAACATCTAGAAAGCTTCTACTCATTCTCAGTGTGATCTTTCATATTTTTAATTAAAAAAAAAAAGGGCTTTGTATATCAAATATTGTGGGCTCATACCCTTTCTTATTTTGAAATTATAGACTGAGGTTAGATTTGGTACAGGTGGTTTTAGGGTTGGATTTTTTTTTTTAAATTCTTTTGTCAGAGAGCGCCTTAATTTGTGGAGATAGCATTTTTCCTGCAAATTCTTGGAAAAGCTTCTTTTTATCTACCAATCTTGTATCCACCTTACTGGTCTGTAACTATAATATTTTTTTCTTCATGTGTATTTGTGTTGGCCAGACAACTGAACAGCTGGTGACAGTGATGTTTCAGAACACGAGCAATATATTTATGAAGAAGCTGAGTCTGGGGGAGAAAGTAGCACTTGAAGAGATCAGTAACTGTTTTTCTCTGTCTTGACTCACACAAGACAATGTGGTGTAGTTAGCAGAATTTAAGGCCTGGCTGTTATCCTTACTCTCATAAATAAGTATAAAGCAGAAAAAGTCATCAGGGGAAAGTCAACGAAGCCTTTAAGACTTCAAAACAATTTGAAGTTCCTCCTGAAATCAGTACCACCAGTATGTAGGTTCTGGACTTTGGTTTAATTTTTGCTTTTTCAAGGCATAGTTGCAGAATGGATAAATTGGGTAAAACAACATACAAGTAGAAGCATTAACTGGATTGAAACCAAATTGATTCTATTGCTTATAGCTTTGGAAAGAGCAAACGGCTCATTGTTACCAGATACTTTGTTAAAGCATGGCTTCCTGGGTCTTACTGAATGCTGTTTATTGAAAACGTTTGCACTGAATCAAAATAATTGGACCATTCAGCCTTTTTAATTTCTTAAACTTGTTTGTTCTTCTGTCCATAGATCACCCTAAATGTTCTAATGAACAGGGTTGTTCAGTCATGGACTCGTATTGCATGTACATGCGGTGCTTTGAAAGCAGGAAGTTTGAGTACTACTTTGAAAAATTATTGTTGAGATTGCCAGAAAACTTTGTTCCTTGAAACTTTTATGTGACTTTTTTATTATAAATTCTGTGTAGGGAAGGCTGTGAGTAGAAGGGAAGGTAACTGCTAGTGACAGTGACAATTTTAATCATGTTCTGAGGGTGATTTATTTATGTTGTTTCAAAAACAAGCCTGCCATGCCAGCAAGCTTTTAATTTTTTTCATCCAGACCTTTCTGTTTCTTGAGCTTGGCTTTTGTGAATTGCTGTCCATCTGCTAGTAGTAAACGGATGAATAATTGACGGCCTGTTTCCAATCGGGCCATGCCAGAGCCATGCCATCTGTTGTCCAGCAGCACAGGAGTTTAGAGAAAAAAAATTAGTTTCCCTACAAGAACTTTTGTTTTGCTTCCTAGATGCAATATAGTTATGTAGTTGGCTTTTTGCTTTTTTAAAACTCAATTTATTTGGAAGAAAATGCTCTTAATGGCAAAATAACCCTCTGGAAGTATAAGCATTTCTAAATAAAATTTGAACAGTGTTGCCACGATAATATTTTTTAGTAGAAAGAGGACTTTGCATGAGATAAGTGAAATTTGATCTATAATTTTCTTGTTAAATTTGATGCCATTTCAGGAGTTTGTTTCCTTTGTTGCTTTAGGAAAGCACCCTAACTTAATCACCTCTTATTTTGTAGGATATGTTCTGTCCTGCCTCTTTGGGGTAGGTCATCTGGAGCTGTTTGTTGTATGCAAACAAAGGGTGTCCTGACTGTGTCAACCGGCAGCATCCCTCAGATGCTGTCAACGACTTAAGTTTATGCTCAGCTAATGTTCTCGAACAGGGCTTAGGAATCAATGTCCATCTGCCCAGAGAGGACCTAGTGGAATATCTGTCTTCTGATTGAAATGAACTGAATTCTTTGATCTTGGCAAACCTTACAAAATCTGGTCCTTCTTTATTTTTTGTTTTAGGAAGTGAAGCAGGAAAAAAACCTTCTGGACTTGCAATTTGAGAAAAAATTGCAAGAGATCCAACAGCTTGAAGAGGAACTAGAAACAGTCAAGCAATCTTTAAAGCAGAGCCGGAATTTTGCAGAAGAGATGAAAAGTGAGTTATGTATTCACATTTGCAGGACTCCTGATGGATGCTCAATAATGCATGTTTGCTGCAATCCTCTAAACTTGATTGTGAATTAAGCAAAAGGGTTTCCTCTGTGAGATATGATTATGATGGTATTTTTAACCAACATTAAGTTTGTCTGAAATGGAAATGAATTTTTATCTAAACATATGCAATTCCAGAAGATACACAATTTTGAAATTAACTGAAGTATACTGAACTTACCAACAAACAAAATTTCAGAGAATGCGTTTAAACCAGGAAACTTCTGTTTTATAATTCTTGTTTATTTGAATTAAAAAAAAAAAAAGGGGGGGGGGGGAAGGAAAACGTTATGGAGCTACTAATTGTTGATTCTTCTTTGCAGTGCTTGTTTCTAATCGAGAACACAATTTTTCAGGAATTAAATTGAAATATAAAATATTCTTTGTAGTTCTGCTGGATTTGACTAATAAAAGGGGATAGATTCCCACTTGCTTCTGTGTGGAAATCAAACTTAATGTGAGCTTTTAGAACGAAGATTTTGAATTTGATTTTGTTTTCCTGAAAATTAATGCCCACACTTTTCATTGCCTTTCAACTGTTGATTTGTTTTTGATTGGGTAGACAATTAGCAGTCCTTACGAGCCATCTGGAGGAACGTATTATCTCTTTCTTTTTTGCTACTTGTACATGCTGCTTCTTATTCTGTTCTTATTAAAGCAGAGGAACAATTATGACAATTTTGAAAAATGGCTGTGTAGAATTAAGCATCTTTTTTGGCAGAAAAGGAACACAAGAATGATCCATGGAAAGGTCATATTGTTACAGGTCCTGTAAAAAGAAAAAAAAAATGTGAAAATGACACAGAAATAACAGGTAGCTAGTCACCTGAGAAAACGTGTACTTACCAGAGTGGAGTGCAGACTTGTATTAGGCTGCAGAACAGAACGTTAACAATGTCTAGGAGTACACAGTGTCTGATAGCCTGAAATGGCATAACTAATCCTTTATCCTGTGAGATAACTTACGAGTAATACTTTGCACTGAAATGATCATTGAAAAGAGTAAAAATAGTAATTTCTCATTAAACATTATCAGTAGGATGGCCAATGTTGTCTGACAATGATGTGATGGTGTTTTCTGTTTACAGATAAGAATGCTTTTCAGGAAGCAGAGCTGAAGTTACTGGAAGAGAAATGTATAAAGCAAGAAAGCTCATCTTCTGTAGAGCAACTGAAACTAGCTTTAGCTGACATGGAAAAGCAGCGAGATTCTACCCAGGACCTGATCGAGGAAAAAGAAAATCATATTAAAGAACTGAACTGTAAAATAAATAAAATGGAGGAGGAATCAGAAGCTTTGCAGAGTCTCCTTGCATTCAAACAGAGAGAATATGAAGAATTAAAAAAAGAGACTAATACTTTTTCTCAACGGAATAATGAAAATGACAACTTACTGCAAATCAAGGGTGAAATAGGAGAAAGTAACATAGAACAGGTGCATGAAAGCTTTGTGACAGAAACTAAAGAGCACGTTAGTAATTTGCAAGCAGATATTTCAGCATGTCAGACATTTGTTGGACAAACTTCAGCTATTCTTGAAGAAAAGGACATGCAACTGCAAACTCTGAATGAAAGACTAAAAAACCAAGAAGCAGAGCTTCAGGATTTAAAGATCAGTAATAAAATGCTTGAGGATTCAGTAAGACAGCTGAAGCTCATGTCTGAGACATGGGATTCAGAAAAGAAGGGCATGTCTTCAATGATCTGTTCATATAAAAAAGAAATTGAGGAAATTACTCAAGAAAATGCAACCATTAGGGATTTAAGCAGAGCTTTAGAGCAAAACCAAGTAACTTTACAGGAAGCAAATAAAAATATTTCTAATAGTTTAAAGGAAAAAGAAGAAATCATTTCTGAAATGTCCAGGAAACATAAGGAGGAAAAACAATGTATTGAAGCAAGAACTGAAGAAATCACAAGAGAGCTGAAAATTTTGCAAGAAAAGTATAAAGTGGTAGAAGAAGAAAATGTAGGCATAATGGGTATTCTGAGAGAGCAGACCGTTGAGTTTGAGGAAAAGAAAGCAAAATTAGAACAAAAAGAGAAACTAGTACTTAGTGAGAATAAAGATATCTTACATAAACTAATAGCCTCAGAAGAGATAAAAAAGGATTTGATTCAAGAACTTCAACAACTACAATCAGAATTTTCTGACATCCAACATGTGCCCTCTCATGAGCCTGACTGTTTAAGACAGGAAATAATAAATGTTGAGGCAAGACTAAATGCAATGCAAGAACAACAGGACATTGTATTTCAAGGCAAGGAGCAATTGGTGAAGGAAATCGAGACAAAACATGAACTTCTGGTATGTGACTTTAGTTGCAAAAGGAGACTCTGTTCAGAACATTTGAGGAAATGCATGGAAGAAAAAGATGCTGAGCTGAATAAACACCAATTTAAGCTTCAGCTTCTTCAAATGGATTTTGAGGACAGAGAACTCTCCCTAGAGAACTGCAGGTTAGAAGTGATACGACTGAAGACTGCTTTAAGGGAAATGGAAACAGAACTTGAGGAAAGTGTGAGAGAGAAAGAGAGACTGCAGCAAGAACTGTTGTCTGTTAAAAAATTGGAAGCTTCATATTCTCAGCTTACGGTATTAGGTGAAGATTGCCACTCATTGGAGTATAGTGATGATGATGTTTCTCAGAACTGTGGAAAACGAGAAATGGATGAAAGTTATTCACCAGTCTTGTTGTCATCCTCTTTGCAGGTAACAATAAGCAAACTGAGTGAGCTGGAAAAAATATATGAGAAGTTGCAGAATGAGAACATTGCATTAACCTCTGGATTTGAAGACTTAAAAACTGATGGTATCGCAGATATTAATAAGGTGGCAGAGGAAGAAGAGAACATAATGAATAGTGCAGATACAAATTTAAGAGCTGAGAAAACTACTTTTCTCAATGAAGTTATGGATCCAAGTGATAACAGCGATTTGAGAATGCATTGTGATAATAAGGAAATGTCCTTCAAAGAATGCAGTGCTGGACCTAGTTCTGACTATGAAGACTTAAAATTGTCCAGCAAAGAAATTAAAACTCACTTTGCTGAAGTGAAAGAGAAAATTTTCTCTTTCCAGAATGAGCATATAAAGCTATATGAACATCATTGTGGTATGATCTCAAAGATATCTGAGCTACAGTCTTGCATTGAAATACTAAAGGCAGAAAATGCTGCATTGTCAACAAGTCTGAGCAGTGCTCATACAGATTATCTGTCAGGGCCACTATCTTCTAGCCAAAATGGCACACAATCTAAATTAGATGAAACGAAATCCACAATTTCTTTCTCAGGTCTCTGTTTCTCAGAAGTAAGTGAGGTTGATAATTCTTTTAACAGTGGTATGTGCAAATGGACAGAGGAAATTAATCAGCTGAAAAGTTCTGCAAAAATAAATTCAGAAGGTGCAGCAAATGTTCTGGTTGAAAATTGTCATAATGATACCACGCTGGACTCTGTTAAAGAGACTGGGAGCATTACTCCTAGCACATCTAACCTTGAGGGTAGAATTGAAGAACTTGAAATGCTTTGTCAGACATATGAGAAGGCCCTCAAAGTGCTTGAAGACCAATTTCACATTCAAGAGAATATGAAAAATGAGGAAATACAAGAGCTGAAAAACATTATACTTTCAGAGAGAAAAGAAATAGATCATCTTAAACAACAAAATCTGTCAGACAGGGAAGAGTGGCAGCAGAAACTGAGTAACCTGACTACAGAAATGGAGTGCAAACTGGCAGAAGAAAGAAAACAAACTGAGAATCTGTCTTCGGACTTTGAAGCAGCGCGACTCCAGCTACAAGTCCTTGATTTAAGTTCTCATTCACAGCTGTGCACTGATACAGAAAATGTAAGTAATTGCTCTTGTGCAAAACAGTTTCACGTAAACCTCTTGGTTTATGGCAAAGCCAAATGAGGATTTTACTGATTTGAAAATAAATATGTTTAAAGTAGTACCCACAGCCATTTGGTACCGTTTAAAGAAAGTAGACCAATAATCTGTACCGTGAATTCTGGCCTATGCATCCCAGGGATAATGAGAAATAAAGTCAATGGGTTTAGTCCACTAGAGTTGTGAGAGTAGCACAGCGTGTGCCACTTTGTTTTTCCATCAAGTGCTGTCTTAGCTGGTGCACGTGTGCTGTATGCACCTGTACTGCGTTTGCAAGCTTTAGATCTTCTCTGATTTAATACAGCCTGCTGAAGATGCCTGCACTTCCCACGCCCCTTCATGGGACCATAAAGAGCAAGCTAGGACTGCTTCCATGCCCCTAATTCCTTTTAACGTTCTCAACAGCAGGACAGAGCTAGTTGGTAGCAGAACAGCTAATTCTCAGTTCTGCGTAAATTCTTCAAAAATACCTTAGAGGATGAACATTTTGGAAGTCAGTGCTGTCCTATCTTTCAGCACAGTAGGTGATGTGCAACCAATGAGCTCGATTTTCCTGCTCCTTGTAAAGAGTATCCTCTATGACAGAACCAGAATTTCAGTCAGATTAGAGGAAAACCACTTTAGTTCATGTACGAAGTGTATTCAACTAATTCCCTCCAACGTAAATCTGACGGATTTATTTTCTGTTTGGGGAACTTCCAGTCTGGGTCATTAAGTCCTGTACAAATGGTCTCCAGCACCTGGTCAGCATAGGCTTGGAGATAATAGTTTAACACTGCTCTCTCAGACCGAGCATCTCAAAGATCTCCATTTTGTCCAACTTTGCAATGCTGAGCAACTGCTCCTTGCAGAGGAGAAAGTCTTTCATGTGTATATTTTGCTCACAGTTCACTTGGAGTGTCCACATTGACACACAGACACCTGAAGAAGACTGTTCCTACCACATATAGCTGGAATTCCCTCAAGATGAAGTACCTAGTACATGTCACTCAATTTTTCCCTGTGGTCCCTGTTCTTTTTTGGAGTCCTCAGGTTTCAAAGTCACTCAGTTTTGTTTCATATGAGACCGTGAGATGGCGCCATGTGTAAGCCAGCTCTGACAGACAGTGGCAATTGAGAGAAGGGATTCTTTGAAGATTTGGGTCTTGTTCCCCTTCAAGATTCTTTAGCACCTAATAGAAGATGAGCAGTAAGCAGTTTTGCCATTAGTGATACTTAAAGTTTTTCACAATTTTTGTATTTTGTCTTTTGTAAATTTGGCTGACGTTTCTCCCTCGATGTCTTTAAAATCTTTTGGCCAAAGATGTGTGCATGCAGTGTAAAATCCTTTACGTAGGAAAATTGTGTGGATTCTGAAGTTAAGAAGGATGCTATCTATTTATTTTGCATAAGGGGGAAGCTTCGCTGGCTTAAGAAAGTTTTTAAAACTCACCTTGCTTCTTTTGTTTTTACTTATATGCATATATTTTTTATCTTTTTAATTGGTTCTTAAACTTTGCAGAACGCTCAACAGGAAAACGATAGTCTTTATCACTCGGGAAGCCCCTTTTGGAAGCCCTTCCCTACTGGAAGTCCAGAAATGAGAAACAATAAACCAAAACTAA
Organism: Netta rufina; assembly: GCF_964035555.1. Taxonomy (NCBI): domain Eukaryota; kingdom Metazoa; phylum Chordata; class Aves; order Anseriformes; family Anatidae; genus Netta; species Netta rufina. The sequence goes on from NC_140125.1 coordinate 20,830,572, forward strand.
TCCCCATTGAGAAATCTCCTGTAGGAGACAGCTCTGTGTGTGAAAATGTAACTGCGACTCCTGAAGCAAGATTAGTAGAAGATTGTTCAGAGGAGTTTTCTAGAGAACAAAAATGTAGAAATACATCAGGAAAAATCACCAGCCCTTCCCATCATGTTAGTGCACTGTCATTTTCTAATAGTGGCATATTTTTGGGTTCAGAGGATTTCTTTGAAAATCAAATAAGCGCTGAAGCTCTTCAGGAGGAGGCAAAGCAAAAAACTCCTGAAAATTTGAAGCTGATCTGCGAGACAGAAGAAAGCCATGAAAGCCATGATTTACAAATGGAAGTCAAAAAGTTAAACTCTCACCTGCACTTTCAGAATGCACAATTAGCTCTGGAGAGCTCAGCTTTTGCAGAACTGGAGGAAACTACTGTAGCAAAGGAAGAGGACAGTGGTATAAAGGAGAAACTGGAATCACTTTCTGTCAGTAACCAACAATTATCTCTTGAAGTTCTGTCTTTAGAAAAAGAACCTGAGAAAATAAAGTCTGAGGTGGAGATATATCAAGCTAAATTGTCTAATGCAGCAGACACACTGGATGATGTTGAAATGGCCAAGGAAAACTGTCATGAACAATTTCTTGGAGCTGAAAATGAGCAAAGGCAGCCAAAATCTGAGAATGATAATATTAAGAACCATGACTTTTTCGTAGATAACAATACTGAAGTGCTTCAGGCAAAATATCAGCAGTTAGAAAGGGAGAGGGAAATTGACCTAAAAGCTATTTCTGTCCTTCGAGAGCAGCTTGTTTCAGTCACAGCTGAGAGAAACCATATCGGCCAAGAACTGTGTGTTTTGTCTGATACTAAAGAAGAATTAGATCAAAAGTATCAGAAGTTACAAGAGAAATTAAAAGAATTAGAGTCAACTAAGGTGGATTCTACTGAAATCATTAGAAGGTTAGAGGATGAAGTGAGGATGCAAACAAATCTGCTTGAGCTTGCTAAATCTGATATAAATCAGCTATCCAATGAAAAAGATAACCTTCTGCAGAAGTTAGGAGAGGATGCAGTGTCTTCCAGTTTAGAAGAAAAGCTTCAAAACCAAGCAGCAGATGTGAACAAGGAGCAAGAGCTGCTTGCAAGAGAATTTGAAGCTATGCAGAATAAGTTAAGTGCATCAGAAATGGAAAACTTAAAGCTTTCTAGATCTTTGGAAGGCTTGTTAATTGAAAAAAGTGAACTTGCTGCTAGACTCAACTCAGCACAGAAAGAGGTAGATCAAATGCGACACGGAATTGAGAAGCTGAAAGTAAAAATTGAATCTGATGAGAGGCAAAAACGCCGTGCTGCTGAAAAGCTGAAGGAGCATGAACGGAAAGTTGACTTTCTTGTGGATAAAATCGAGAGGCTGGAAAGAGAATTGGAAATGTCAGGGGAAAATCTAGAAGGTGTCATCATCCAAATGGAGACTGCTAAAACAGAGGCAGAAACGTTAACAGTAGAGATGGAAGAGATGGCTGAAAAGTTGAAATGTCTTCAATTACAGATTGATGTTCTCACTTCACAAAACGAGTGTTTGGCAAAAGATGGAAAAGAAAAGCAAGAAAGAATCCTCGAACTGGGGTCTTCAATTTTGGCTACAGCAAAACTGGTAGAAGAAAAGGAGAAAGAAAAGATGCAACTCAAGGAGGAGTTTGAAAATTCTATGTTATTGCTGAAATCTGAGCTGAAAGATGTAAGTGAGAAATTAGAGGTTTCCTCCCAGGAGGAAGCAGTTGCCAGAGCAAAAGAGCAAGTCTTGATTAATCAGGTTGCTCTTCTTGAGCAAGATAAAACAATATTACTGCAGGAATGTCAGGAAATAAAAAATGAAAATATCAAGTTGGGTCACACAAGGGAATTACTTGTTCAACAATTTACGGATTGTAAACAAAAGCTGGATGAAAAACTACAGGAAAACTGTGTTCTTCAGCAGCAGGTGAAAGAAACAGAGGAGCTGTCTTCACAGTTGACACACATGGAACAAGAGCGTGAATGTTGGCACCAGGAAAAAGAAGCACTGCATAACTTGGTTGCTGAGCTGAAGCTAAAGGCGCAACGTTTTTCTAATAATGAAAGCTTCCCGGATATCCTGAATGTTCTAAAAGTGTCCTATAAAGACCTTGAGGAGGAGCTGGAATCTACTCTTTGTGAAAAGACTGCTTTATCTAAAAAGGTAATACCATTTCCCTTAGGGCACAGTTCCCTTTTTAAGAACGAGGATAAAGTGTCCTCTGGGCTTACCACTTCCTTAATAAATTATATGTTAAAATAACTTTAACCTCAGACTTTTACAGTAAGCCTCCTATTTTTAAAATTATGTGATCAAATTGAGAACAAGTTTGCGCTGTATTTAGAGCTGGAAAGCATGATTGTGTTTTATGTAGGCCAAATGAAACAGTTGCTTGGAAGTAGGCATAGAAGTTGAATCAGATAATGTAGGATATTTACCTCTTTCCTGTCGAAGGAAAAAGGAAAGACAAGTGAATAGTGGGTGAGTGAGTTTTTATATCAAGGATAACTAGGAGAGCTCAACAGAAAGTTAAACATCAATTGGACAAGTGCTATGTCAAAATGACATTAATCTGCTGTGACCCTTGCTTGGAGTGCGAACAACAATGGGAATAAAGTAATTCACCTTTAAAACTGCTCATATTTATGTACAAAAACTCTTGGGAGGTCATGATGCATCTAATTTAAAATTTAAAGAAAAAATGTTAAATAAAATTTCATTTCAGGTAAATGAACTGACTGAAAGTTGTATTGAGCTGGAAGCCATACTAAGTGATACTGAACAGAAGATTTCCAAATTACAGGAAGAATTTACCATGGAAAAGAACAAGCTTGCTGAACAAATACAGCTTCTTCAAGAACTCTCAGAAAAGAACAAAGTTAGTTACTGCACCTCTATTATTTCTGTCTTCAAGGCCAGATTTATTCTAGCTGAGAATGTGTGTGGGCTGGTCAAGGGAGCTGTGCTCTATTGACCGGTATTCCAGGTTCTTGCTTCCAAGTTTCTGAATATTTTATGTTCTATTTTGAGATGGAATGATGATTAGTTAATGTTTTTATGCCTTTTCCTTCCACTGAAGGAACTGAATTGTTTCCTTAGCGTAAATGCCACAGGTGGCTATCTGGAAATCTGGTGCCAAGAGTTCTCTAGTGCAGACATTCAATCGTTAGGCTGAGGATGTTAGATAAAAAATGCAATGTTTCTCAAGTCTCTTTATTCTTTAAAACTTTCAAGACAAAGTAAAGGAAGAAACAGAATATGAGTCCTTAGTTTAAGTTGTTAATATTTAATTCTCAGAGGCTGATTTACTGTGGAGATAAATGTAGGTCTTGTTTATTTGTGGCCAATATTATATCTTTAAACAAGCTTACATGGCCTTAGGATATGCTAATGACAGCTACAAAATTTTATAACCAGGGGCTTCTTTCTGTTGTGGCCTTGAAGATTTTGAGTGGAAATAGAACTGAGATTTCTGCAGCTTTCAGAAGTCCTGCATGGAAATAAATTTTCCTTTTGGCCAGCTGTCCAAAAAGTACCATCAAAAAAGTGGATCAAAATGAAAATGCTTAAATATTTGTTACCTTTGAGAGGGTGAGAGAAGTGACCCTTAATCTTTCAAGTCACTCTGAGGGAACAATTTTATATTTGGAGAGGTTAAGCTTTGGTTTTGGCAGTGCTGATTTTTTTTTTAACAGTGTTGGCAAACTTACACTCAGTGTACCCTTCAGTTCCTAATATTTGAGAAGACCTTCCTTTGCCTCCTATCCTGCCTTTTGTGCTCAGGTTCTACATTCTGTAATTACAGTCTATTTAGCCTCTCTAAAATACATTTATCTTACCAAGTTGTTTTTGGAAATTCAAAATTTCAGATGTACAGTCAAATAGTTTAACAGGTTGGCTATTTCTGCATTGATAAAATTCTAAATATCGAATAATGTTCTATTACTGTTTTTAGACTCAGCTGCATCTAACTATGTCAGAAAAAAATGAACTGACGAAGATTTTGGGGATGGTCCAGAAAGAACTACAAGAAAAAGAAAGTGAAATGAAAAGAGAAATAGCAGAGTACCGAGACAGACTACTTCAAACAGAGAAAGCGCTTCAGGATGCTTTGACAGAAGCAAACAGAAAGGTAAATCAGGAAATGGGAAGATTGGTGTTGTGATTTTTTTAATTAAATGTTAGGTATTTTAAAAAAAAAAAAAAAAAAAAGATCCTACTGTAAAAGAACCTGGTTTTGGTAACAACATTTCCAAACTCTCTATATACTTACCTCAGAACTCAGGAAGTGTTAAATTGTTTTTTCTTTTAGCAAACAGTGAAAGATGAATTTACCTCAGAACTTAGCTAGTGTTAAGTGATATATATAAACTTAGCTGGGGCTATACACTTGAAAAAGGGAGAGCAGCTGTATGTTTCAGTCCAGGGAACAGTTGTTTTGGTAGGAATGGTGAGGGAACAGTTAAATGAAGAATATAAATGGCTAATCTGATGAAAATACCACAGTTTTAGCCATGCAGCCCTGAGGAGAAGGGCTAGGGGGTGTTCCTTGATGAGAAGCTCAACATGGAATTAGATGAGTTGGAACTGGATGGTCTTTAATGCCACTTCCAACCCAAACCATTCTACAGTTCTGTGTTTTATACAAAGAGCCGTGTCTTTGTATGGAGGAGACATAAACGTCTATAAATATGTACTTGAGACCAGGAAGACACTGAAAAACAATTTGCTCTATTAATTTTTAAGTAAGTTCCATTTCTATGACTATGAAGTAAATTTAAAAGCAAGTTATAGTAAAATATAGGGGCTTTCAAATGGCAGACTTTTTAGAGGCAAACTGGTATAAAAAAATACATACTTGTGACAAATCAGTCTTTCAGTTTTAAACTCCTCAAAACATACCAAGCAAGTTTGCTATGGAATTCCCATTGGCAGTGATATGCTTTTAAGTATATCTTCAAAATATAGCTTAGTGTCCTTTTTAGCATCATAGTAATTAGGCACATTTTGTCTCTCTAGAATGAAATGCAAATTGAGGCCTGTCAAGATAAGATGAATTCATTAGGGCTCTTTAACAGCTCACAAAAATTGGAACTTGAGCAATTGATGTCAGCTAATGAAGAATTAAATAATTCTCTTAAACTAGCTAATCAGACTTTAGGAGAGCTCCTAAATCTTCAGGTAAGAAAAAAATATTGAAGCGTTAAGGTAGAGTACGTTAATGTAAATGTAGGAATCTGTGCTCCAGAGATTTGGTTTGACTTTAATATACAGCCTTTGTTTCACTAATGAGAGCACAGAGCACGGAAGAAATGTTGTTACTATTGATCTACATTAGAAAAATTTTGTTATGCATGCCATGACTTAGAGCACCTACAAGTGGTTTGTGATGCGAAGCACAGCCATCTGTTGTCTCCACTGAACATCTCGACTTGGTTATAACATGGTTAGACTGTAGTCAAAAGTGGCTTTGCAATGCCTCTGTTTTCTGTTTGTGAATTACGTCAATGATAAAGGATACCATGTTCTGTCTTAAGCATGTCTTGATGCTTTGCTCTTGATTTTGAGAGTTTATCGACTCCATTTCATACAGAATTCTCATTAAAATGATTAACTAGCGTCGTTCTGTGAATGATTGAACTCGATGGTAGAATTGGAGCTCCACTTTCTGTGAACAACTGATAGCTCGGGAACAGTTCTAGGTGTGCTTGGTTGGCTTCTAGTAGCACAGGTGAAGTTTAACTGTCCCTGTAGCTGGAATTCCGGTTATTAATTTTCCCTGCGTTTTTCTTATCTTCGTTATTTGTCCTGCTGCTGTCTGGGATTGATTTCTGGCTTTCAATCTCGTGCTTCCACTTCAGAAATGAGTTTCTCTCTCTCTAAAAGAACTCTTGGAGATAAGTGATCGATTCAGCATATTTGCAATTAAATGCTGAATTACAATGTTTCCCTTGCTCAAAAGTTCCGTATTCAATAGGGGTGTCCAGTGTAGTGTTAGTTGTTAATTATTCTGCTTAATACCAACAAGGGGCTGATAGGAAACTCCAGGATGTGTACTGGTGACAAAGCGCGGTACCCATGGCACTGTAACTATGATAGAAGGCTTCCAGCTGTGCTCGCTGTGGCATTTGCACCCAGCTTTGCTCCAGAATAGGGAGCAGTGCAGGAGAGTGGGAATAGATAGCCAGGACCGGTGTGCTGCTGCTCAGAATGGTACTTCTGAGCTGAGATTGAGAGTGCAAAGCAGGCCTGGGTTTTCTTGCTTCTGCGCTAGTGAGATGCAGTAGGGACAAAAAGAAGACCAACGAAACTCAAACTAGGAGGAGAGTGCTTTACAATTCAGAATATTGATTTGAAATACATTACCTAGCATGCCTCAGTGCTGGGATAACAGGTAGCAAATGGACGGACTGTTGTGTCAGACCCTGGGTTTTTCTGCATAGTTAATCTCACGTACATATCTGTCCAGTAAAAGGATTTTCCTGGGTCTGGGATAAAGGGGCAGCTATAATGAGGTTGTACAGAAGCAAGCAAACAAATCTACATTACCTCCATGGTCTACAACTAATATTGCATAGCAGCTGAGGAGGTTCCATTTGATAGTGTGTCGTTTAAACAGAAAAATTGTGCTTCTAGTATAACAACTGTATTTTTTCTTTTGTAGATTAATAACGCCAACGTTATAGCTCAACTAAAGAAGCAAAATGAACTTGCAGAGAGTAAAGTGCAGCTGTGGATGAAATCCTGTAAGCATATGGAAAAGGAAAAGGAATGGTTGCAACAACAACTAACAAAATGCGAAGAAATGTTAAAGAAGAAAGATCTAAATGTGTCAGAGAAAGAAGGTAACTGAAGCTAGATTCGGTCTTAATGCTTTTCTAGCAATGAGTTAGTTGGCAAAACTTTTTTTTCCTAGAATGTCCATTTGCATATGCAGCACTAATACAGAGCATGATTTTTAATTAGCACAAGTAAGTACCACTGCAAATATGTCAGAAGTTTTGAAAATGTAATTCATCTCCTTTATCTCAAAGCATCAGAAGCAACCACGGATTATGAATATATATTAAATATTACATTGTTTTGGTCAAAAGTGGCTTAAGGAAAAAGGGAGAAGCTTTTTTTTTTTTTTAACAAGATTAACAAGATAACAATATTTGTCATTTTTCCCCTAGCTTTCCCCTCTGACTCCTGTTCCCTTGTTTCCTTTAAAGTTCACTGCATGAGATGAACTCTAAATGATGCTTAAGCAAATTTAGGGTTGCAAAATCAAGTATTGTGAAGTTACAAAATGACAGAGGAAATGTTTGTCCATGCACTAATCACAGATTCTTTTCAAATTTGGCATGTTTGTTTACTATTTAGCAAACCACTGTAGTGTATAACATTTCACTGATATTTGTATATCCTGTCACTTATTTTGTTCTTGTACAGTTGTAGAGCATGTGTAATTAATTAAAAGATCTGTGATCATTGTGTTATAAATTCTTTTACATTCATCCTTATTTTAAGTAGTTATATGAACAACGGTACTTTGCTTTGAAAGGTGCTGATGAGAATGCCATTACAGAAGAAACTAAGTTAAAACTGGAAGAATTACAGGAATCTGTAGAAGAGAAAACCAGAGAGGCAAATGAGAACTTGGAGAAATACTCCTCTCTGATTGTTAAATATTATAAACTAGAGCAAGTAAACGAGATGCTAGAAACACAAGTCACTTTGTTGAGTAGTCAGCTGAAACAGCCAACGAGAGATGCTGTCAGCAGCCCTTTGCTGAGTTCAGGCAACTTATCAACAGTGAGCAATCAGTCTGATCCAAGAGATGAAGATTCTGCTGAGCTTTCAAGTAAAAGGCAGCGGTCTGAAGACACCTGGAAGGATAATGGAGAACCAAGATCCCCTATGCCAGAGCCTTCATCAAAAAAAGAAAGGAAGGATTCTATCTGTCAAAACTTGCTGTGTCAGGAGAACTCAGACTGTGAGCCGGATGGGCTTCCAGAAGTAGTGAGAAAAGGTATTTAGAATTTTTGGTAAAGGCAAATGTTCTATCACCATAGCAGGTGATAGAACTCTCTCTCTCTCTCTCTCACTTTTTTTTTTTCCTGTTTCAGCTGAATTAATTTTAATCTGGGTAAGTAGGTGACTATGTGAAAAACTTTTGGTGACAGTGATGGCAGGTGAAAGCAGCCAGTGGGAGTTGTGCCATTTAATGCCAATTCAGCACTTGTGGAACTGTGCCGTTAGACCGTTTTAATACATTTACACTACTGCCAAGTTAATTGTAGTTAAATGATCCTGGCAGTCACAACTTTGTAGTTTCTGGTGGCACATGTATTAGACACTAAGCATGTGATATGTTAGTAGCAATGAAGTTTTGCTGGAAGGTGACTTGTTCTAGTCATTTAAAACTATTCTGTGGGCTAGTAACAAACTTACAAGAGAATAGATGCAGACTACTGGTGAGGTGCCTCTGTAATAAATGCAGTTGTAATTGTTAGACAAGCTGCAGAGGTACTGAGTCACCTCAGCTTCAGTGATCACTCCCAGAAGTCAGGAATTCTTAGTTTATACATCAGTTGCATTTTGTTTTCTTACAAGCATCAGTATTTTTCTGGAAATGTACCTGTTCTGAGGACATGTGCCAGTTAGTGTTTGACTTCTAGGCTAGATGGAAAGATAATGGAGGATCTATAATAGCGTAGTTCTAACAGAATCTGTGACAGTATAGTTCTACATGGAGAAAATAGGAAAAACCAAGAATGTTGTATTGTGGTATTGTGTTCTTAATGAATTCTAGTAGAACAATACGTGTGTTTTCAGACTAAAATTATTCTCCAGATGATGATGTGCCTATGGGGAAAAAAAAAAGACCAAGAACTTGTTTGAAAAACTTTACTATAGAATTACTGTTGTACCTTGCCTGCAATTTTCAGGGCTTGCATATGGAATTTGGAATACAGAAGATCTATTCAGTAATCTTTTTGATCTTCAGGAGAATAAATTATTTATTTTAATCAGGTATTTTTATCCCCAGTGTGAAGAGGGGAAAAAAAAAGTCCATTTATTTGAGAAAAAGTGTAACTTATTTAGCTGTGTTTAATAGAAGCTGTTCATTTTCCAGGGTTTGCTGATATCCCCATCGGAAAGGTTACTCCTTACATTTTACGCAGAACAACCCTAAATCTAGGGACCAGTCCTCGTGTGGGTTCCTCAAGTGAGAAGTTCCTCTTACAGACACAAGATGTACAGAAAGGATCAGAATCTCAGTGAGCGCTCCTGTTCGACACCTGGTGGCAGCAAATCACAAAAGGTAATTTAAAAAAAAATATATCTGTACATGAAGGCCATGGGGAAAGCCAATATGTTCACTAAGTTTATTCATCTTGCCAGGTAAGTTTGAGGATATATCATCGTTCTTTAAATTTCTTAGCAGTACAGTGAAGTTAAGATCATAAATACCGAATCACTCAAATGCGGCAGAGCTCTTGACCATGCTAGCATCCTGCAAATTGTTCCTGTGATGTAGTTTTTGACTTCATTGGGAAATCTGTTGGGAAATGTAAATGAAATACACGTATATTTTCAGTTTCTTTTGATGGATATTTAAGGCCAGGTACTCATTTTACTGTAATTTCTTAGGTTTCAGAAAAAAAAAATAATCAGCAAAAGAACCTTTGGGAGTCAGAGTTGAGGATTATATTTTTCTGCTAACAGCTTTTCTTGAAATTCCTCATTCTGAATGCTATAAAATAACTACAGATGTTTGAGTGGCTGTTAAACATGTAAATTGGGAACATTTAGATGATAAAGGAGCTAACTTTAATGTAAGTGATTACCAGATTTTGAGGTTACTAACATAAATACAACTGAGTTAAGTTTTTGAAGGATGATTTTATTAAAAAAAAAAAAGTTCAGTAAATGAAATTTACATGAAGTTTGAAGTGTTTTCAGTAACATGACACACTACGGTGTATTTCACGGTAGGACATTCTTTCTAAGCCAATGAAAATGCTTTGCAGACTATTGAAAATGTTCCAGCTTCAGAACAGAAATAAACCTTTGTCTGATATCTTCTCCAAAGTTGTTAACTGCACTATCTTAAAGCTGAGCAATGAGAATTTGAGAAGTTACCATCTATTGGTACTTCTTTACCTGACAGCTGCACAGAAATTTGCCAGTAGATCCAAATCCTTCCAATGTGCCACGTTACACAAAAATATTTTCTAGGCAATCAGAGGAGTCTGCCACACAACTAAATACGAAGTCATAAAGGATAAATACAGTTTTTTTTTTTTTAATTGAATTATTTTCTGTTAGCACATTAAGCATGTTGGCAAGATACCAAAAGTAAAAGCAAAAGCCACATAGACGGGGCTTTGAGCAACCTGATCTAGTGAAAGATGTTCTTGCCCATGACGGGAATTGGACTAGATGACCTTTAAGGTTCCTTCCAACCCAAACCATTCTATGATTACGTACATTAGTAGATGTATAGGTTTTGAGGCCAGAAAGCATCATTAGAATGACCACTCAGATCAGAGCCATAATTTGTTTTGAGCTGTAGTGTTAGGAAATCCATATATTAAAGTGAGAGTGAATCCCCTGCATGCGTGCATGTTTCAGGGTGAATTACCCTGCTTGTCAAAACATGCTGCTTCTCACAGGTACTGCCTGAAGGCCTGTGGTTTATTAGTTCTTTAAGTGATGCCAATAAGTTTTATTTACATTCATTTATATACATTTTCCTATAACCTTAGAAACAAATGGAGCATGTTTGTTGGAGGAAAAAACGAAAACAAACACACACAAAACCAAAACAACTCCATAGTGCAAAAAGAAAGGAAACCTTGGCTTCAGGAAGTTGCAGAGTAATTACCTGCTGTCAGAGCATAAGCTAGGTGGAGGCTCTCACTGACCATAGTCAAGGCTACAGCAAGTTAAAAGTAATCAGTAATAAATGGTTTTTAATTTAACTAGGGGGAGGTATTCCCAAACAGTCCTTCTCTTTGCCTAAACTTGTGTTTGTCTGGCTCTAAGGACAAGCTACTCCTGATTTTTAACTACGTTGGAGAAATTAAGGTTTCAGGATTTTTTTTTTTTTTTTTCCCACAAGTATAAATATACAGAATCACCAGTTCCTGGAATCTGTGTCCAACTTCTCTCTTGGACACTGCTGGAGATATATGGGTTGGTTTTACTTCAAATCCATGAACATCTGGGAATTTCTGGAGGAATTGTTCAGAGTATTGTTTCATCATTTGTGGAAACTATCAAAATGTGTTGCTTCATGCTTTATATTAATACAGTAAATATTGTGTCTTATTTTAAAGTGAAATAGGTTTGGTTTCCTTCTCTTCTCTGACAGGTACTTACATATACTTCATTTCAGACACCCAGATTCAAACTGTTGCAAACTTCTCAAGGTGTTTAAAATGTGCCCTCTGTCATACACATTTATTCACTTTTGTATGTAGACTTAATGTAGAATTCGAGTGCTTTGCACATCAGCTAAATGTGAAAGCAGTGGTTTCTGTTCAAATGGCAGTAAAAATGTGAGAACTGTTTTATGTTTGCAGAATACGTGCAGAGGAAATGAAATACAGATCTCTGCAATACCTGGTACCTTCATAAACACACTAAGGGTACTGTCTGTTCCCTGGTTAAGCTTTGTTTCTGCTCCTAGCAAAATAGCTTGCCAGCTGTGTAGGAGATACTCCATCTTACCCATCAGCAAAACAAGTGATGTTAAGTCTCACTGCATTGTATATTCAAGAGAGAAATGTCTTCAAAATATTTTGTATTGTTGTTATTGTGCATGTGCGCTTTTTTTTCAAATTCCCAATAGTTAATTTTTTGCAATGAGCCTTTTGACTTACTGCAGAAAGCTACCATTTTACCATTACAAGTCAAACAGAACACTTATGTTTGTGTTGCAGGTAAACGGTGAACAGCAGCCCCAAGCAGGGACAGCTCTTCCAGCACTGAAATCTACTTCAAGGTCACCACTTTGCCCATAGAAGCAATCCACAAGCACTGTCTCTGACAATACTAGGGAGACTTATGATTCACAAAGCCAAAAATTCCCTAAACAAGCAAGCACTACCCAAGCAAGATGAAAAACAAGAAAATTATAAGGTGCTGTAAATTTCTTTCAATTTAATTACCATGCAGAACAACTGATGACAAAAAACAGTTTGTCATGTAGATACCAGACCTATATGGAGGACACTATTTTCTCTTATCGAATGATTAACAGTAATCTTCAGATCTTGTTCATGAATATTTAGTAATATCAAGTCACTAAAAGTTGTGGAACGATACTGAAGGAACAGATCTTCTTTGAATTTTCTGTAAAGAATTGTACATAAACCTGCTATAAAATTAAACCATTAAGCCAAAAAGTGGACTACATGTTGCCTTGTACATCATTGATACCATTTGTTCTGTGTACTGAATGATGATTTGCAAATGGAAATTAAACTCACCTGAGCATCTCAATCTATTAGGTTCCAGGAAAAATGAGGCAAACACTATTAGAGGTTTTATAATGAGGCATTGACTTTGTTTGTAACTGCAAAAGCATATATATAACCAGACAGAGGCTGGAGTGCACAGGTTCAGTCCACTGTGTTCTTGGTACCCCTTCTTCCAGGTAGAATAACATTGTGCAGAGAGGAACCCTGCTCCAAACAAAGCTATTTTCCCTGAAATTAAGTACCTTCCAGTCCATCTCTCTGTACTGCCCACTATGCTCTGGCTTTGGCTGTAGCTGAAGATGTTACAACGATAATCTTCACCTCTGCAAATTGGCCTTTGGCCAGCCAGCAATCCCCAGCAAGCTGGGGTGGGTGGGAGCCGTGTACCTAGCCATGAAGGACGCCGTGATGACAAGCAGTGCTCCTTCTACAAGCAGTGGCTGCCTGCTGATTCTCTGCAGGAAGTCACCCTTTACCCTTAAAATCCTTGTCCTCAAATGTGTTATTTTATATGGAAATGATTGCAGATAGCTGACTTGTAATTGATATAACAGGAGTGGATGTGTTGGAGAAATGGTCAGGTGTCAAGAAATAGTTGCATGTAAATCCTTGAGCTGGTTCCTTTTCATTTGAGAAAAATCCTAGTTTATATCCTAAAAGAAGGTAGGGATAGCAATAATTTAGCTGGAAATACCATCTAAAATTCTGGTATCATCAATGTAAGAAAATAAATTTGTCTAGTTTATGACTGTGCACTTGAATTTACGATGATTCATTACAAATAAGCTCAGCACAGCAAGCTTGTGCTTGTTGATTTCAGAGATCTAATTGGGCTTGCTCAGTAGCTCAGAGTAATTCTGCACAGGAGAAGAGGGTTACATCAACTAAATCAGTCATTATCCAACTGAAGAGAAATTACTTTTCCAATAATTCATCTTGCTTATGCTTGCCTACCCAAGTATTAGGAAAACCAAGCTGCTCTACATGAGCAATAGTCCTCTGAGACTTCAAGTTGTGCAGCAGAGGAACCTTCTCATGTTGTTCTTCCATCAGAAAGGTGTCACTTCTTCTTTTAACATAGGTGGGTATCAGTGTTTTCTACTCCTTGAAAGAAGTTTCTTAATTTTAAAGTAAAATATTTTTGTTCCAAGGTGAACTTCAAAATACAGTAAGTGCTTCTTCCCTAATGATACAGACAAGGTTCTGCTCCAAGCTGTGTCAGTGTTCCACTTGGTGTTCTTCTCTTACAAACACATACAAACCAGCTTTCTGCCTTGCTGACAGCATTGTCTGCTACAATACGGTTTATGAGAACAAATTGATTTTCTCATCAGTCTAACTGAAAGATCTTTAAAGAAATTCAACATTTCTCTCAAATGAGCCTAATGATAACACAGACTAAAATATTCCATCTAGTTAAAAGGAACAAAAACATCAAGTTATCCTTCAGTAACTAGGTACACCTACGGCTGGCATCAGATCAGTAGATCTTGTGGCTTTTTCTTAAGCTTCTCCACTTGTTTGTGAACCCAGATATTAGGTAATTAAAACAATTCCTTGTGGCCCTATGCCTAGAGGCATCTTCAAGGGAGCCTGAAAGAGGCCCAGCTTAAAGAACACATTTTGATTGCCTCAGCGTCTGTCAGTGTACCAACAGAGCTGCTCATAAAAGTTCAATTATTTCAGATAAAGCTTTGTATATTCAAAGTGTTTAGGGATTGTGCAAAGAATTATAGCATTTTTTTTAAATAACTCTCGTTACAAAGCAGATTTTGAGGTAGAAGCAGGAGTAGGAAAATGCATTGGTAACAGACAATAGAAAAAAAGACAACACTGGAGTGTTTTATTTATCCCAATCTTTTTCTATTTTCATCTGATGCCTTGAAAAGTGTCCCACTTGGAGAAGAGTGTGGAAAAAAAATCTATGTTTAGAAAGCTGCCTAATCTTAACCAGAAAAGTTTAAACAACTAAGTTATAATGAAGTAAATATCACTAAAGAAAGGATTGAGGCTTTTGTAATTACATATTTTCCTATTTGGCCATGTTTATATTTTACGAGCCTGTAGGTTCTTTTAAATGTGAACCTTACATTTTGAAAGATCACAATGTTTGTTTGCTCTGTTACTGGTATCTACTGTAGTACTAGCTCATCTTAGGTTTGTGCATATGAGCTAATAAAGGTTAAGTTTTTATGAGAAATTACTTAGATTAATACCCAAAGCACTTGAAAATGGGACTTAGTATTCTACATGCCACTGTAAACCAGTGAGACTTTAGGTCACAATTCATGTAAGGTTTTGAAAACTGTACCTAAAACTTAATTTCTAACTTATTTGTAAATCAAGTGTGTGGTAGGAAAAAATCAAAATGCCTCATCGGGCTTTCTAGGAAGAGGATTGCACAGGAAGTGTTGGTGTCAGCTGTCAGTAACTAATGAGAGGGCACTTGCATCTGGCTTTCTATTTGGATTGTGAAAATCTGTAAAAATGCCCTCCTTGGTGCTCTGGCATTGTTCTGAGCACGGTAACCTGACCATGCTATATCACAGGCAGATGCATTTGCTGGATCTCTTCCTCATTTTCCTGTTTGCCCGAGGTTTACATTGTATTTGGTGTTTATCTAAACTACCTGGATGCCCTAACTAATTTCCAACGCTGATTGAAACACCAAGAGCTGGAGGCTGAAGACCCGCTGCAGGAATGCCGCTGTCCTTTCACTGTGTGCGGTTGCAGCTGACAGATGGGCCCGGCTGATCTGTAATGTTCATCTCTCTCTTCAGACTCTCAACTATTCTTCTCCGTTTCACCTGGTTAATGAAAGAAACCCATTAAAGGAGATGGCAGGACCAGCTGCCATTGACAGAGCATGGGCTCATGCTGCTTTCCGAAGCACCGGCTTCCTTCCTTCCTAAAACCTGAAGGCAAAGACAGAGGAAAGTGCAACATACATCTAACGAGGATTGTCTCTGCACTGTAAGTTGCAGACTACTTCCTTTTAGACAGGATAATGTAGCAGAAAGATGTAACCTCTCTGTACAGTATGGGACGTAGCATCGCACCATAGACCAGGTGCTGCCTCTTTTTGGTGAGAACACCCCAAATCTATCTGAGAACTGGTTTCAGCTGCTGGTCCCTGTTCCTGCTGTTGGAGATCTCAGCTAACCATTAAAATGATTCCCCTTCCTTCTGCTTTTGTCACCTTATCCTAAATAGCCACAAATTATAATAAGGCTGCCAGCAATCTTCTGAAAAACAACCAGCCAACCCCAGCAGTAATTCAAAACAGCTGCTTGAGCTTCTTGGAAGATGTTGACAATTGAACACGCAGTACACTACTGTGAAAGTGGGCTGGCAGTGTTCAAAGGCAATGTTGTGGACTTGCTTAAAATACAGCCTGGAACATAAATGAATCCAGTAACGGGACAGATACCTCACACACAGCCATGATCGTGCAGATCTGCAGCCACGTACGTGCACACCCAAACACTTATTTCAGTGTAAAATCAGAACTTAGATGGAACTTAGAAAAACAGGATTGAGCTATAGAGTACCTAAATCTGCTCAGTTTTTTGCATTATTTGTCTCCCTTGAAGCTTTTTTAACAGCAGACAGATCGTGCACTCTTCACACTTCAGCTATTAAGATACTTAAGTGAATGCAGTGATGATTGATGGGTGCACGTAAAGATCAGCAGCTTTCAGTGTTTTGCTTTTCTACCATCACATCTCATAAATGAAATAGATGAAAGCTGAGTGAAAATGTGCTCCCAGCACTGAGTGGTGTTTCAGAATCCTTTTGCTGGAGGCCTGCTGGCTGCCATAGGAAATGCAGCGCAAATGCCGCTGAAGTTTTGAAGGAAAATTAACTTTTTTGTGAAGTCTGTATCCACATCAGATTACTGCTTCCAGAGGTAAAAGAGAGGAGTAGGAAGTTACTAATTTTATCTGGGGAAAGCCCTCTAAGACCATCTGGCCCAACCATCCCCCTACTGCCAACATCACCCCCTAAGCACAATATCCAGCCTCTCCTTGAACGCCCCCAGGGATGGTGACTCCACCACCTCCCTGGGCAACCTGTCCCAGTGCCTGACTGCTCTTTCTGAGAAGAAATGTCTCCTCATTTCCAACCTGAACCTCCCTTGGTGGAACTTGAGGCCATTCCCTCTAGTCCTACCACTGGTTATCTGCAAGAAGAGGCCGACCCCAGCTCTCCACACCTTTATTTCAGGTAGCTGTAGAGAGCATCATCCTTTAAAACATAGATAAGTTCATGGGAAGGATTGACGTTGCATTTGGCTACAGCTCTGAGCCAAAGGAGGGAGATGTAAAGTCTTGCCTTTGTTCTAATGTTGACACTTTGAAAACACACTCAACCTAACCAGCTGCAGGACTGGCAGAGAAATAGCCGCGTTCCCCTCCACAGGACCTAGTGAAGGGCTGTACAGTGCTTTGAGGAGCTCTAGCAAAGGGTGCTGTGGACAGAGCAAACTAATGAAGATTTCTCTCCCTCTTGTTTCTTATGTCTTCACTAGCTGAGGAAGTTTGTGCTTACAGTCCTTTTAAAGGCAAGTCTCTCATTTTCAGCCAACACAGTTGCTATTTCTGCGTTGCTGCCGAGGGTACACAGTAAAAATGTTGATGGGAATGTAAGAGATTGCTGGCTTGCTGTAGCAGGCAGGAGGATTCCACAAACCTGCATAGTCCCTGTGGCATGCTGGAGACACTTCTATAAATGCAATAATGCATCTATGATTATTCTTCTCCTCACCTCTCAATTAACCAGTACTGCACATATTGTTCCCTGTCAACTATCTTATTTTGTCAGATGCCAGAGAGCAGTGTTGTTCTCTTTTCAAATTGCTGGTTTGATTTCTGGCAGTACTTGATTGCTTTAAAATGTGCTTTCTACATCCATTTTCCTCACTACTTAATTAACTGCAGAAAAAGACTGAAATGATTTTTCAGTTAAGTAGGTGTTTCACTTTTGTTGCCACTACCCCATTCATTTATTTCCTTTAGCTCACTGAAGCAGTCTATGAGATGTTATCTTTCCTTTGCAAGAAATTCGGCACTCTGGATTTACCTCTCTGCAGCTAAATCCCCTGCAAAATGCATCCAGTGGTGGCATGAAGCACAGAGGCAAGGCTGCGGCAGAGGTGGTGAAAAGCTGCCCAATACCAAACCAAAGCTGCAGTCGGTGTAGGGAAGCAAAACACAGCTGGTCATTTGAGAAGGCTGTTCCGTGGGCCATGGCTAGAAGCCGTGTGCCTGAAACGCTGCTGCACAAGCAGACCATGAGCGGTGTTAGCCAGGAGTCACGGCATGCTGTGGGAATGTTCCTGGAACTTTGTGGTGAAGTCTTGTTTGAGCGTCACAAATGCAGTTTCCATCTCTGCTGTCTACCAGCTGACGCTAGAGGCAAGCACTGCCTTACAAAATTCCAACTCTTACAGTGGTAGCAGTGCTTGAGCAACATCGGGGTACTTCTGTGGCTGTACACAAATGTCTTCAGGCTTCTGTGGTGCAGGTAACTCCTCGGAAGCTCTCACATTTATCTCATTCTCTTGGTGTGAGCTGTTCTGTCCTAAGTGCCCATGGGACGCTAAGAGCCAGCATGTAGTAAGGTACCGTGCAGCAGCAAATCCACAAAACATTTTAGGTAGCAGCAAATCTGCCTTTGTATGACTGCTGCAGAACATTGCTACTGCATCATAGCCTGGGACTCCCCGTATTTTAAGGTAAGGCCTTGCATGTGCACAGGTTCCTCAGAGGTAAGGCACTGCCTTGAAATTCCAGTGAAATTAATTAATTGGCACAAAACAAGGGGTGTTTTTTTTTGCATGTTTTGTGGTGCCCCCGTGTAATTTATCTATTTCAGCCTTCGAAGAGCCAAGCGGGAGGCAAACATCAGTGACCCAGTATAACCATCACGGGAGAAGGGAAAACAGAGGACGTGATGAAATATGTGGTGTGCAGTTTGGGTTGCAGCCAGTTAGGTGGACTTTGTGATTGCTTACTATCTTGGAAAAATACAAGAGTAGATTCTGAATGGCAGATGACTGTAAAATGGACTGATAGTGCTCAGCCAGTGCAGAGTGACTTGCTCAAGACTGAGAAATTATTAATATTTAATATAGTCAGAATGAATCAAGAGGAAAATGGTTTATAGGTTAATCAATTAAGATTGCTTGAGCATCCCCAAGGAATTCTGCTGTAATAAGAGAGAGTAACCATGAAGGCCCTGTCATCTCTTCTCTTTTTCTTCTGTGGAAGGTGACCTGGGGGTATTCGTGGCACAAAAGGGAGTTCAGAAGCTGTCAGGTAGAAGGCAAAAAGGATGGGTGGAATTCAAATCATCAAATCGTTCAGGTTGGAAGAGAAGTCTAAGATCATCCAGTCCGACCTTTAACCTAGTACTGATAAGTCCACTGCTAAACCATGCTGTAAGTACTACATCTACATGGCCCCTGAATACCTCCGGGGATGGTGACTCAGCAGATTCCAAGGAATTTATTGGGAGAATCTTAAGGCTTGAGCTCAGTTTGAAGGTCATTATACTGGGCTTTGAATCCTCAGCAGAAAATTAATTCATCTTGTTGAAACACACTAAGCACAATGGATAATCCACTCTCATTGAGCAAAAAGCATGTCATAGCCAGTGCTTCAGAACTGACTCACTCTTCTAGCTCAGCACAGCGGTGTAAGGAGATATGGAGCAATCCCTTGTGTCTGTGATAGGGATTGAATGGATCACAGTCTTTGTGCACATGAATCCAATGTGCACATCTTTTCTTAAACTAACAGATGATATTTGCAGTCTACAAAGCCAAGGGATTTCTTTCTCTTTTGAGAGGTTTTTGGCCTTGACAAACATTTAGAAATGCCCAAGAGCAGTGAAAAGAACAACTTTAATACCTTCTCCATGACTTTAAAGCAATTTTTAGCATAATTTCTGAGACAATGTACACGTTATTAAAAAAAAACTATCCGGAAGACCACTCTTTGTAGATAGTAAAAGGTAATTTTATATCTCATGTTCTGTTTTGCTGAACAGACTGCTAAAGAGAAGCTTCAACAAAAGGGAAGAATCTGTATGGTGGCCAGGGCTGGAAGGCTGAGGACTGAGTGTTTATGGCCAGACCTGCATAGTGCTGAGCCAGCAGAATTTGATCCAGTGCTTTAACTACGTACATATCACTTTTTCCTCTTTTCCACTCTAATCTAATTCTGAAGCTTGCTGACCTGCAACTAAAGCATGATCTTAGAGAACAGGTTGGCTTGGTTTCAGTAGCAAAAATAATCAAAGCTGTCAGCTACGCAGGTGTGAAGATTCCAGTGTGCAGTGTCCTGCACGTGCAGGTTGTGAGGTGGACCAAGTTTAATGACGGTCATATTTTTTACATATACTTTCTACATATTTTCCAATTGTCTTTGTATGTGGAAATCCTGATTTATGTAGACGGGTACCTCCATACTTGAAGCTATCAGTGTTTGCCACTGCACACACACAAAGGGATGTGTGTATGAAATGGGAAGAACATGCCCAGATATGAGGTATATCCTGCCAGGGCAGGCAGTGAAATGAATATGTCCAGTTAAAACTTCAGAAGAAATTTTCAGAAGAAACGAAACTATTTCCACTGGAATTTCTAAAATTACTACCCATGCCACCTCGCCAAAGTACAAGACTCCTGCTTTAGGTGCCACACAGAAATGAACCTGTTTCACAGGGCAGTTCCCCCTCTGCCTGTGATGGGGTCAGTACTGGTTCAGAGGGAAGTTTCTGCATACCAGACCACTGACATTATCTGTTGTGAGAGGAATAAACATGGGCCCTGTGCTCATCTCAGAGCAGTCATTTTCATTTTTACTGGTTTGCATTTAAAACTTTCCCATGTGCCACATCTAATTATGGTATACAAAAATCTGTATTTACATGGTAACAGTGCACAGTGCTGAAAGTGACTGTTGGTAAATTGCTTATTTACTTTGATGATTAAGCCAGTAATTATTGCATTAGCATCCTAAATGCAATTTTCCCCCTGTACTCAGCTCTGGTGAGGCCGCACCTTGAGTACTGTGTTCAGTTTTGGGCCCCTCGCTACAAGAAGGACATCGAGGTGCTTGAGCGGGTGCAGAGAAGGGCGACGAAGCTGGTGAGGGGCCTGGAGAACAAGTCCTACGAGGAGCGGCTGAGGGAGCTGGGCTTGTTCAGCCTGGAGAAGAGGAGGCTCAGGGGTGACCTTATCGCTCTTTTTAGGTACCTCAAGGGAGGCTGTAGCGAGGTGGGGGTTGGCCTGTTCTCCCACGTGCCTGGTGACAGGACGAGGGGGAATGGGCTTAAGTTGAGCCAGGGGAGTTTTAGGTTAGATGTTAGGAAGAACTTCTTCACTGAAAGGGTTGTTAGACATTGGAACAGGCTGCCCAGGGAAGTGGTGGAGTCACCATCCCTGGAAGTCTTCAAAAGACGTTTAGATGTAGAGCTTAGGGATATGGTTTAGTGGAGGGCTGTTAGCGTTAGGTTGGAGGTTGGACTCGATGACCTTGAGGTCTCTTCCAACCTAGAAATTCTGTGATTCTGTGATTCTGTGATTCTGTGATTCTAAACCGCACTTGTCTGCCGATACTTCTCCTTCTAAGGCAATCCCATGAGACGTGGTGGGCCAAGTAGGGAGGGTATGGCACTTGAAGAAGGGAAGGGCAAGGAACATGTTGGAGGTTGGGCCAGTGGTTGCTTTCTTCCATGTCTGCTTCAGTGTGACTTAAGATGGTGATGGGACGTGGCACACCAAAATAGATTTTCTTGCATAAGAATGTAAAAATAGACCTTTCCACTACTGGCTACCAAAGACCCTGTGACACTTCCCACCAGTTCTTATCACTGAGGCTGTACTCGCTCAATAATCAAAGCAAATCATTTTATTTGGTCAAGGAAGGCAGGCCCCTCAGCTTCTACACCACTGTGGCATTCAACTGCCTACACCTCATTATGTTCCTGTCTTAAAATGTTTGGTAGTGCTGCTGGATGCCATTGAACAGCTGTCTTCCACCTCCTCTCCTGAGGTAAACCTGATGTCTTCACACTGTGTTTCTGGGTGGACCGAACACTTTATGATCCTCCTAAAAGCAAAGTATCAGCTGTTACTTCTTTGGGAGCTTTTGGATTTATATGATAAAATTCCAGGAAATAAGTTACTTGGAACAGTTTTGCTTGGTGGAAGACAGGCTGGCACCAGAGCCCCCACCCCCTGCAGGTGCTGTGTTAGTTTCCCATCAGTTTCCTGAAATGATGCACTTACAGACACATTTTAGTGACTATTTCAAACCCAGGAGTGACCTTTTTTCTAGTCTCCTGGATTCTAAGAACTGTTCTTTTACCTGTACCTCCTAGCAAGAACCAGTATTCTTTTCTTTTTAAGAAAATATTTGTCACGGAATTGATGGCTTCTTGAATTGTAACTGCATATGAATCCAATTTTGAGACCACTGCACTGCAGTTGAATGTCATCCTCACACTCGTACGGGTAAAAAAACTGCCTAATGCTGGCTTTGATGCAGTGGCTAGGTAAAAATCTCAAGCTTTCCTGAGTAGACGTCACTTCATTAGTAACTAATTAGAAAATAGGGGAACCTTTCCCTTCTGTAAAAATGTTAGAGAAACTCTCCAGTTTCATAGTAAGTATTGCAGAAAAAAATGTAGTTCTAAGCCACAAAGGAGTATGTTTGAACCTGGGAAGTTCAAAACCACCCAAGCAGACCACAGAATGCAGAGGTGGTAAAACAGCATGAAGAGCAGAAATGAGTCTTGGATGGGAGGAGCAGTGCATGCTTTCTCCGGGGCACGCAATTTGAAGTGGCATGGCCTAAAGCAAGGAAAATTGCTCCTCAGACATGCCTTGATGAACCACGTTGAAAGTTGTCTTGGGCTGGAGCCCAGTGAAAGAGCTGCCCTCTGTGCCCCCACTTCACACCTATAACTGTACCATGTACAGTTAGCCAGTATAGCCAGAGGGGTTTAAGCATCATTGTGATGCATGAACTAGCAGCAGGCTGGAGTGGAGGTTGTTTTAGGGAATGGTCTCCAATGCTAGGCTAGAGTACGCAGCAGCAGGAACTTGCAGAGGGGTGTTGGCTTTAGACAGCAAGCGCACAGCAGAGCAGAGCCCAGGGAAGCAAGTACCCAAATAACACGTTGGCAGACATCCAACATGGGTGAAAAACACACTGCAAAGGCCTTGACAAATGTTTCTGTCATCCTATTTTGTCTGCCTGGTCCAGAAAACATAGTGAGTTAAAAAAGGGTTTGGTTTGAAGACAACAAACTACAAGAGAACAATATATTTTTGTAGGACAGAAAGTCCCCGCACTTTGTAATTCCCTTCCATCCACTGGCGAATCCACTTGTAAAAGTCTCAAAGCAATTCAGCTTCCATTACTTTCCTTGTGGGAACTGTGCCCCTTCTAATGAATCTCACTGCCCACAGGCTTCTCCTAGTGTTGTCCTTACACTTCTCATTTAGCCTTTCCAAAGAACCTTTCTTCCTTCTGTGCCTGCTACGTCCTTCTAACAGATAGAGGCAGTCTGGGTATTTTTCCTTTCATCATCGTGTGACTAAACAGGCTAATTTGTGGTTTAAAAAGAAGTCCTTTAAGCCTGTTTTATGCCAGTTAGTTTTATTCCTCTTTTCTGAGTTTCTTCAAAGCCTTCAGCCACTACTTTTTGAGAAGACAACAGCAGGTTTAAGCTCTGCCCAAATACAGAGCAACACAAGATATCGCACATTGCAATGGGACGTAGTTCAAATCCACTACTGTTTGCAAACTCATCCTTGCGGAAGGAATCAAGTACCTTCAATAGCCTATTAAAGGCTTCTTCACTCTCTCTGTTAGGCACTCAGAGTCTTGCAGGCACTGGCCTTAGAAATAAGCTCTGCATCCCCTAGGCAGATGGGAATTATGTATCTTCTCAAACTGAGGTGTTGATGCTGAGTTTTTCCCCCACAAAACAGACCTAAAATTCACTAAATTTGAGCTTAGATTGTTCCCCAAACACTTTTGCTGCCTACTGACTGTCAGTCAGACCAGCATCTAAACAGATACCAAAACACTGTTTATCTCCTAATCACGGCACTCTGAAAAACAAAATAACCTTCTGAGTTCTAATTATTTTATAATCTCTTTGATTGCTATTTATTTATCGTGCAAAGCATATGCATAACTCCCACATGCCTACTGCTGAAGAAAGTACAATGCTAAAAGGCAGTGCTGCAAATTCACAGACACAAATAAGCAAAGGTAACATATTTAAGTGCTGCACTGCATCGGTTTCTCAGAAATGCTCCCTCCTGAATCTGCTGCAGCAATGCAAGCTTTAGAAGGCAAAGTCCATGCCCCTGACCACGAGTTCCTCTTGATCATCAAACCAAACAAAATGCCTTCTTGTATCAAGGCCCTTAAAGTCAGATCCAGAAAAGGACTCAAACACCAAATCCCTCTTCCCTCTCCAGGCTGGAACTAGCAGCCTCACTCCCTGCAGGACATGGGAGAAGTGTGGGATGAAAGAGGTCCCAAGCCCAAACCTTGTGTGCTGAGCAGGGACCTTCTGGCAAGCAGGCAGGCAATAAGAGTGGGAAGACGTGACTAAATTCTTGCACCCTTCAGGCTCTTAGGAATGTCTTTTCCTTCCTTCCTTCCTTCCTTCCTTCCTTCCTTCCTTCCTTCCTTCCTTCCTTCCTTCCTTCCTTCCTTCCTTCCTTCCTTCCTTCCTTCCTTCCTTCCTTCCTTCCTTCCTTCCTTCCTTCCTTCCTTCCCTCCTTCCTTCCTTCCCTCCTTCCTTCCTTCCTTCCTTCCTTCCTTCCTTCCTTCCTTCCTTCCTTCCTTCCTTCCTTCCTTCCTTCCTTCCTTCCTTCCTTCCTTCCTTCCTTCCTTCCTTCCTTCCTTCCTTCCTTCCTTCCTTCCTTTTCTTCCTTTTCTTCCTTTTCTTTCTTATTTTAATATAGAGACTCCGAAGATGGAAGAATTTACATTTTATAGTCATGGGGTGGAGAAAAATCTAGTACCTCTTAAATGAGTGCTGCAGCCTTAACACAGAGTGCTAGCATCTCTTTTTTTTGCTCCTATTACCTTGCACACAAAAACAAACAAACAAACAAACAATTTCAAAACCTGTAGAGTGAAATGCCCAGTTGGAGCATTTGCTCATGAGGTATGGTGTTGGATTTGGGCCTCCCCAGTCTGGGGAAGGTGTTGGGATTTGCATCCCCCATTTCATGGGAACACTTCAACCGCTCTGACATAGCAGCCAGTAACACCACTGTCTTTGTGAATGACTTTAAAAGGAAAACAGTGTGTTCCTTCAGGTTTTTCAAAGAGCAGTTATAAGTCCTGCTCTCAGGAGAGGGCTTTAAGATCAGGCTTAAATCAGGCAGAGGTGCTTTTGTTCATCCTAAATAGGATGCCAGACCCGCAGAGGAGAGAGAGAGGACTGTGCATGCATATTTGTGCCTGTCATTTCCTATTGTCTCTCCATAGGCAACTTCCCTCTCAGCATGTGAGATTTTCAGACAAGCATTTTAAGATGTATAATTCTTGGCAGAAACCACATGGGGATTCTTAATGCTGAATGCTGGAATTTTATTCTGCTCTGGTGACCAAGCTCCTAAAAGCAAACTATTAAAAAACAACATTTTCTTTCTGGGTCTAGTCACAGTCTACAAGGCTCTCTTGCTGTTCTACTCCAGAAAGTAGCAGTCACAGCAAAAAGGTGCTGCAAGAAACATTCTTCATAAACAAGCTTTATATAATTAAAGCTATTCTGTACACTAAGTACATTACCTGCCTTTTGGAAATCTTATTAGAATAGTGCACAAACTTAGAGAAAAATCTCTTTTCCAATCCTCTATGGAAAACACCCTTCTTGTTGATTTTGTAGAAGTAATTTCTCCTCACCTTGTATTTAAATTGTGTAGCAGTCAGTCTGCCATAAATTGTTGCTCAGCATTGATATACAACATTTCTCCTAGAGGCAACAGAGTATTTAATAAGAGACAGTTTTTGCTCACCTCATCAAGGTTATGCCTCTTACTTTTAATATGCATCTGAAATACATCTTCTAATGCCCTTAAAATAGAATAAAAAGGAAAATCAGTGATAAAACAAAACAAAACACAAAACTATTCAAAGGCCTTATATTTTCATATGAAAAATACCACTCAGCCTGTCTTTCAGATCCCTTAAAACATATCCCAACTTTTCACTTTTGCTCCATCCTCTCCTCCCCCTGCCCCTAACACAGTTGTAAATGGATTGAAAAAATAATGTATTGACATTTGTAAGGTTGTTCCAAATGCATGCAGCTTGGCAGGATGGGGACAGTATTTCATGTATATAACTCCAATTTCTTCTTCTGCATTTAATAAGAGTGCTGGAGCTCTCCATGGCAACACAGTAGTCCCCCTCTGTATTTCTCTCTGTTGCCATCCCATTCCATGTTAACTAGCTAAAACTGGTGAAGCAGCTTCCCAGATTCATTTATAGCTGTAGTTCCTTTGTCCAGGATACTGCATTACTTGAAGCTGACTTTTGAATTGCTTCTAGTCAATACTTCTTACACCTCTACATGTCATTTGTATGGTCTCCTTGTTCTTGGGCCTCTTTTCCAGTAACTTTTAAGAGAAACACTGAAAAGGCTGAACTTTCATGGTCTTAGTTCTGTTAATCAGTTGGACTAGGCCAAGAGAGATGCCTTCCAAAAGCACTCAGAATGTTTTTCTTGATGGTATGATCAGCTGCAAGCAAAAAGTGCACTCACTGTGATGAGAAGCTGTGAAAAATAAACCTAACTGACAAGGAAATTAGATCTTCAGGTTCTGCAATTGTAATTCAGTTAAATCTAACCCAATGTTTGGGTTTTCAGACAATCATAAAAAATGAAAATGCCTGCAATGAACTGGAGGTGCTAGCAGGGCTGTTTTGGTTGTATAATGTTTATCTGAATTGGGAGGGCATTTACAACTCTATCTGTAAAGAAGCTTTTTTAAAATAAACAGAGCTATTTTAAAATATGTGCCTATCATAATAATCTTGCAGCAGGGTAGCTAAGGCTATTGGTTGTGTCTTTCCTAGTCTTACAAAAATCTGTTTAAAAATTGAACTTTGGATTTAAAATGAAAGGCAACTACCGATCATTTGCTTTTATTCTGCATAAAATTAAGCTCTGTTATTAAAGATCACCCATGAAAATGATTATTCATATATTTTTAGTAACCTTTAGTTATGAGGCAAGAGTGCACAGCATCTAAGCAATCTCCACTTGAGGTCAACAGATTGGTACTTTCACCCTATAAGCCTGAGCACGGACACCCTGGTGCCCCACGGTGCTCTGAGCTGGGCTGAGCGTGGAGCACACACACGACCCCCACTGCTGTCACATCGCTCAGGTACAAGTCTGGGTTCTTTTGTTTGGTTTTCACTATCTATAGAGGAAAAGACATTTTCTGAAGGATACCAATTCTCCTGTTAACTTGGGGGCTGACACACAGTAGCTTTTTGAGGCTTTATTTTATATTAATATTATCTTTGTGTGTATGGGCAGGCATGAAGCTCAGCAACCTCTGCAATGTATGCTGAGTCAGTGGTTTTCAAAGCTACTACTGTTCCTCCTGATGTAACCAGAAAACTCAAAATGAAACCTGACATATGCACTTCTAATTTGGGCCTCGAAGGCAGTCTGAAAACTGCTACACCTAGAAGGAAGAATGAAAACTCTTACTTTTAACTGCTTGCTTGGAAGACAAACTAGCCATTCATAATAATGACCACTTAAAAAAAAAATAAAAGAGCCCTAGAAATTTTAACTGAAATCCTCTAGATTGACAAGGAAATATCTTGGTCAGTTTCAGAATGGGTTTGATTGGTATCAGGGGGGTTAGCACCTCTTAAGCATAAAAGCACAGCACTTGACAAAGATTGGACTTGTAAATGTTTGGGTTAAATTCTCTGTCAAAGGAAAAATGCCTCCCATTTAAAATGCTGGCCAGACAATGTTATAGAGAAAGAGTAAAATATGTTGGAACTTTGAGCAGGCCTACAAATGGACCTAAGGTTTGTCACAGTTCTCTAAATGTTACAAACAGGATAGTTTTCTATTAGAAATGTGATAGAGAATGTGAATCCGTACTGGTGTGTGTGCACAACAGGATTTCACCTACAGAACTTGAAACCAGAAAAGGATGTTGCAGTTGGATGTCAGCAGTACTGGGTGTACTTGGCTCTAGGATTTATGTGTGCATCATTAATTTAGGATCCTACAGGAAGCAGTTATTGCATTTATTTATTCTGCTCTTATACATAGGAGGAAGACTTCTACATACAAAATCTTCTGCTGCGATGCACTTTGCTGGATGACTCATTGTAGCTCACTGGTTTGATAGCCCAGGATTGACTGGGAATGGGAATGAGAGTGTTGTAGCAATAATGCCTATCATGATATTTTGTATGGGAATAAGATTGAGTACAGGGTCAGAAAACATGACATTTCCATGTTTCTACTAGAAGTTACTGGGAAAGAGGAGAGTGAATGAAAGTATTTTCTGTTCAGCTGTTCAGTTTAAATCATGACTTCAATAAAGTGCAGTCATAGAAGTGTGAACCAAGATAAACTAACTTCAGGTTTCAATTTAATCTCATTACAAGCACCAATTTCTTACTCTGACTGAATAATTGGTCAAAATTTTCCTACTCAAACAAGTAAGTAAGAAATGCAAAGCACTTACTCCTTGTGGTAACAACTTCTAGTCAAAATATCATTTGTAAGATCTTGAAGAAAACGAAGATACTCTTCTCCTCTACACAAATACATAAGCTGTCAGCATCTTTCTTTAGCATACCCAGAATACAAATAAGATTTACTGTACCGTCCAAAGAGGTGGCAGTTCTAAAGTAATTAAACTATCTCAGATAAGGAATTTTGCCAGCATATTCAAAAGTGATGAATCTCTTTACTAGTCTGCATTTTTTTACTCTCCAGGTTTATACGCTTTTAAATGAGTTATTTTCACATGTTTTATTGGTCAGCTTTCTAATTACTTTAATCCATTAATTTAATTTAATTTAATTTAATTTAATTTAATTTAATCCATAAATTTCTTTAATCAAGAATATCTTTGCCTTTTTAAAATAATTAATTCAAGAAAAATAGTTCCAATGGACAAAGCATAGGTATCATAAGGCAAATTATTAACATTATTTTGTTATTATTTAGTTTGCCTACAGTAAGAGGTGACTGGGTGGCACGACTCAGAAAATCCCTTCCAATTTTCTGATCCCACACTTCCCAAGCAAGTATCTGAATCTTGTAGCCCTAATTCACTTCTTTCCACTTTATATAGCTGCTGGTAATTGGTTCTTGTGCCCTGATTTTAGTTTTCCATCAGATTCCTGCTTTAATATTTTGATATAAAACTTAGAAGCAGTTAAAAGAGACAAACAAATATTTAACTTACTTTTCTTTAAGTTGCAGTCCTGGAAAAAGTGGCATTTCAGAATCTGGAATCCATAATTCATGGTTCTGCCACAAACAAGTAAAGGGGAAAAGCAGGTTTTCGATTATCTTTGTATTAACATTTCATATTTCCATTTAGAGCACTGGGGAAAAGGATCTGATTTTGTAATATATCAAAATCACAACAAAATCATACTAAAGTGACAGGCCAGCTCATGTGAAATTAATGTCTAGTGTCAATCATTCACATGAATAAAGAAAGGATATTACTACTAGGTA
This sequence comes from Netta rufina, assembly GCF_964035555.1. Classification (NCBI taxonomy): domain Eukaryota; kingdom Metazoa; phylum Chordata; class Aves; order Anseriformes; family Anatidae; genus Netta; species Netta rufina. The sequence goes on from NC_140125.1 coordinate 20,859,865, forward strand.
GGCTCATGTTAGCAGAAATGGAAACAAGCATGTACAAACTGAGAAAAACAATGCAAACAGTCTAAATGAAATCAGAAGTTTTGACAAAATGGGAGATATTTGCAGAGCTCATTTAAATAAGATACCTTTTTCTTTAAAAGGATGTGCAAAAAAAAAAAAAAAAAGCAGACACAGAAGACCTACAAAAGCAGACTGATACTGAAATTATCTTTCCTGCAGATTATCAACTGGGAATACTCTTGCATTTAGGAGCTTCTGTTTTAATGTTGTAAAAAGAAAGCTTTGATGGTTGGAATAAAGTGTGGAATAGTCCCAGCTAGCACAGAGCTAACACACATCAGGCCTGTGTTGCCTTGGCTGAGCTGTGCAGAAGTCCAACACTGGCTCCATAAGGGGGTGAGCAAGCCAAGGAATTTTACACAACTTCTCTAGCATGCATGGCTTATGCTACAGTTAACCATCACTTATTTTTAAGAGCACTAAAATTCACTAAATTAATCCCCCGTTCATCCTAAAACTCCAGGTGACCAGTAGAGTGCAACTTCCTTTCAGTCTTGTATGGTGTGTTACAGTGCTGACTGGAGGCTGAGGGCTTAGCACTTTGCCTGGACATTTCTATGCTCCAAGTTATTATTTGGATTGAATGAAAAGGCTGCAAATGAAGCAAAAGCTGAAACCACTGCTAGAAATTAAGTTAGAGTACAGCGAGATGTTAGTCAAGCAGGAAAAAGCTCTGCTTTCAGAAGAGTGCATTTGTGTTGGAATACACTGTTTTTCACATTGCATAATAGCTGATTTATGTTTCTCAGAGAGATTGGTTACTTAATCTGTTCCTATTTGATTCACAGAAGTCTGTTGACCCTATATAGCCACATATGCTAGATTTCTCAATTGCAATCTTAGTGACATCTCACGAGGTGATTTAATTTTTTTAGTTTTGCTCTTACTGTATATTCCCCAAAGCCAAAGAGTACACTATACATTTCATTTCCACACAACCAGGACAACTTTTGTGTATGAACAGTGGGCTCCATTCCTGTTCTTTTTGACAAACTGGGTACACCAACCTTAACTGGCTGCTGAGAGAAGTTATCTGAGTGTGGTCTCACATGTGCATCTTCTAAAAAACTGCAAGGTTAAAAGCACAACAAAAAACAATTATTTCAGCTTAAAATGAATGTGCTTGAAAGTGAAGTTACTTAATTTTTAGCATTGATGCATCAGCAAAATGAGTAAGTACCTGTGTAACTCTGTTTCCTTTTCGTTACTGACATCTGCTGAATTAAGTGATCGTTTGCCAGGAGTTGAGCTCCTTTTTGAGGGAGGAGGATTATAGTACCTGTGTTTTACAAGAAAAGATTGGTGTGACGTCTTTAAGATTTGAGGGGTAAAAAGCTTTTTTTCTGTGAAGTAAGCTGAATGTTTGTCAAGGAGGTCCCCAGAGTATGTTTTATTAAAAGAGTTTTGAAATGCCTTCCTCCTGTTGTGACTGCTTAAATGTATGTGAGGCTGTTGGAGTGGCAAAGCAGATGATCTGTCTGTGCTAGAGGCATGAACAGGAATCTGAGACAAAGCATGCTGAGCAGTATTTTGGGCAGTCTTCTTTGCAGTAGAAGCTGGCAACAGGGTTTTTGATGTGAGCTTCTGAAAAGATACAGAGGGGGACTGCTGTCCCTTTGTCCTGGAACAGTTGTTCTGAGCAGATGTCAAATATCGGTGACCATTTTCCAACAGTGACCATCTTGCCTGTAAGTTAAAGAAAATAGCTGACAGAAAAATCACAGAAGGAATTTGCTGAAGGCAGTGCCTCCTACAAACTGAGTCACTCACAAGGAAGTATAAGAACCAGTTTTCAAACTGTCTCAGGTGGTCTAAATGACTGGCAGGATTTCAAGAACTGCAGTTAGGAGTAAAGCCACCCTGCCACTGTGCTAGAGCTGGTTAACATGTCCCTTTCCTAGTTTCTTTTTCCTTCATTTTCTTTGCAAGGTTGAGGTTTCTAATGACAGATAATCTTAGGAAATTACAGAAATTCCACTTTCCTTGCCAGCACTCTCAGGCAGAGAAGAGAGTTTTTCATCCCTTGGACATTGTGCATTCTCGTCGCAATCCTACAGCTCCTCTTTGGGAGCACTAGGATGGCATCTTTTATTTGTTCTCCTTGTATGCTCACACTGGTATTATGCCAGTGCAGTATGACTCCACCTCACGAGTTTGGATTCCAACAGAACCACTGTTATTCTCATAAATACCATAGGTGAAATCATGGCCTGTCATTTCACTGTTTATCTCAGTGGGAGCAAGATTTTACAAATCAAAATAATGCAGATGTTTGAATTGGATGACCTACTTTATAAACAGCGTCATTGGTAATCTAGTGGTAAACCCACTATAATTCGCAACAAATAGAAAGTTTTACAATCTAAATATAGTCTGCTGAGGAATTTTGCCCCAAAGACACTCAAGGCTATGGCGGAATGAAATGTTTTGGATGACTTTGTCTATTGTGGTGATGTCCACTGGCAGAATTTGGTGAAAAACAGACCTACTCACACTAGCATGAGGTTGTACAGTCTCTGTTACCTGACAGAATATAAGGAGTTAGGATTAATTACTTTATTGTCTTGTTTTTACTAATAAACACCTTTTTAGAATGCAGATGATACTGTAAAAAAGTAATGTTATTGCATTACATTCAGTGGCAATTCTATGAAAATCATTGGGATTTAGTTTTTTTTGAAATATTGTGTACAGAAATATTCCTAATAAAAATATTGTCACAGACGTCACCAAATTATTTCAATAAATTCACTCTATTTTTGTTTTCCAGGCACACATAATACTTTGTTAAATAGATAAAGATGAATCCCATTTGTCAAAGGAGCAAAGAGAACACGTGCTGTCAGTGCATGAGTACATGTACTTGACACAATTACATGTCATCGCAGGTCTACAGCATAGGTCACGTAGGGATAACAACAGCTAGATGAGAGGTTAGCTGCCATATCTAGCCAAAAACATGATTAAGTCATTGCAGCTTAGGTGAAAGCTCAGTGGGCCATCAGGGCAAACACGTTCACTAGTTTTAAGACGGTGAGAGGAACAAAGTGTTTTTTGGTGCCTTTCCTCTCAGGCAAAACTAAGAGTCAAATATTATCTCTGCTTGACTAGACTATAAAAATCGACACTGAACAAGCCTGCACTTACTGCTGTGTTACAGGCACTGCCCTGCACTTCAGACTGCAGCTATTTCCGAGGAACTTGGTCTCTTTCGGACGACTCAGTACAACCTGTGTGACAGGTCCTACGCTGTCAGAATCTCACATACCTTCTGCTGGCCTGGAGAAAAACTTCTGGAGTTGGATGATGAGGCACGAAGAACATGTACAAGATCCTTCTCATATTTCTCAAGGGCTTGAATCAATTTGTCTCGTTTCTGCTGATCCTTGTCTGCACATGTAAAAATGTAAACACAACCCTTTCCAGTTTAATCAGTGGTCAAGTCACAGACTACAGCCCTTCACTCATCTTTTTCCCACTGCTGTTCTGTCTCCTTCTCTTCTAATAGCAGGTAGCATACAAAGAAGACAAACACACCTTACAAAGAAGACAACCACTCCTCTTCTAACAGTTGGTGCTTGCTGCCTCTGTGCTTAGAAGCACACATCTGTATGTGAAATGAATGCAACCCAGGACTTCATTATACAACTCATGCAGTAAGTAATGAGCTGTGGAAGGGTAAGAGAGTACAACAACATTTCGCTCCCATCTCCTGCCTACTCTTTCCTCTGTCCTAGACAGGGGCTGATGCAGGTCAAAACAGAGGAAAAGCTGAAGCAATTAAGTCTTTGACATTCAAGCCTATGGCAGACTGTACTGCCAAGAAGGCATGCTTTCTGTACTCATCAAACTCAGGCTGAAAAGAGTAGGGTGACACTTCTGCTAGCACCTCACACATGAAAAGGAACGAAACAGGCCTAGTCCCTTGGATCTTCAAATATCATTGAAAATATGGAATTAAAGTGAGAGTGGGAGTAAGAATACTTAAAATAACCATTATTATTATTGTTTGTATTATATACTTATTATATATAACAGTAAGAAGAAAAATATGTAGGAATAAGAAGGGGATACATGTATAAGTTGTTCAAGACCATAGATGCCCTCATGAGCATATCACAATTCATCATCTTTTGCCATGACCGAACTTTTAGCAGTGCAAACATGAATGATGCATGACCAAAATTTTCAACCCTTTTTACCCACTGTGTTCCTCCCAGGCTTACCTCAGAGAAAAGGGCTATGAATTGTTATGTGTAACAAAATCTGTTTCTGTGTAAAATGGTGTTTAAAAAACAATAACCCCAGCAGCGCTAGCTGAAACTAAGGATTCACCCACAAAGTAGGTAAAATGGGGTCCCGCAGGCTGCATATGGCCCCTTTGGGTTGAAAATGCAGCTCTGTCAAAATTTCTTTGCCCTGTGGAGCTCTAGCACATGGTGGCAGGTGCCAGTACGGACAGGCAGGCCAGCAGAGATGTGCTCTGCTTCTTCCCCTCTGGATGCAGTGGCCGAGACTCCACAGACAGGCACTTCTGGAGGGTTAGAGAGGCTTTGGGTGAGCTGGTGAAATGTGATTTCTGCCTGTATGATGTTACTGTGAAAAATATTGACTTAGTCCTGATAACATGCATGACTGGTTCTTGATTAGTGTCCTTACACTGCTGTTGTGGCAATGTACTAGAATTTAGGTTCACAAGAAGCTGGATTTTTTTTTTTCTTTTTTTTTTTTGCTAATAAGCAGCTCATCTTCCACTGAAATAGTGTAATTGCTGTGCATCTCACTAGTAATGTGGCAGAATAATGCTTGAAACCTGGCAAAGCAGCACTTACTGCAGGTTTTCTTTTGAAGGGGAGATGCATTGCCCTTAGTTTAGTATTGTATCATTCTGTATTCACAGAAGAGATATAGGGTTTTAGTAAGTCTTAATAAAAGTAATATTTCTTCTAGAAAAGGAATAGCTGAGTTTTTTTTTTTATTATTATTATTTATTATTTATTATTTATTTATTTATTTTTATTTTTTTAAAGCACTTAGATATTGCACTAAATGGTTGGTTCCTAAGAAGTCTGTGATAGCTGTTGTATGGGGCATGACACCCTGTAAGGTTGCCTCAAGGCTGTGGCCTGGCCACTGAAAAAAAACACATAGATTTCACTAATAGCTAAAATGGGATATATTGTCTCCCGAGGCATATAATCTGGCTTTCCAGTCGTGCACAGACATGAGTTCATAGCATCATCCTATTAAGAAAAACATGTTGACAATGCTAAATCCTATTTGGATGACTGGGAAGCAGGATTATACAACTCACTGGAACAAAAAAACACAAAATGTACTTGCTCAATTGCATTCGTGCAAAGATTAATACCTTTCCCTTTTATCTAGGTTTGTACAGGGCCCAACCAAACTACCCTCCAACCCTGATTAAAGACTTTGCGTTCTGTAGTCCTATAAAAAAAACAACAGACAAGGCAGCTTGATGTAGTGTCTACGCAACGGTACTGCCAGTCAGGGTACCTGGCTTCTTTCCTAGCACTGCCAGGGATTTTTTGTGAGGCCTTGGGCAAAAGCCACATCAGTGCCTCTCCGCTCCTCTGCACGTGCTGTCTGTCTGCATGCAGGTGAAGCAGGACAACAGCTGTCTACCCAAGGCAAGGCTGAGCATTCACCCAGCCATGCCAAGGACAAGAAAATAAAATGTTCCAGGTCAGAAAGTCACGGGTTTTAAACAGACTTCATCTAGTATTTCGCTGATATTTTTACTATAAATGTGGGTTATAAATATGCCATGTGGCATTAAGCCTATTCAAACAAGTCCTATTCCACTGCATTATAGTTTTTGTTTCGAGTAGTTAGCAAAAACTCCTTGGCCAGAGTGCCTTGTAGCAACTTTCCCTTCCTTTCCCTAATAGACACCAGGTTTCCAAAAAAATCTGTCAGGTTTTGTATGAGCCTCAGCCACGAGACAGACTGAGGGGTCCTACACCACAGCCAGATTTGCTGACACACGTTTGCTAAGGGATTTATTTGCTTCCCTCACCTTATAGCTCTGCTCTCTCCAGTTTCTCTTACCTCACTACTGTTTTTCCCCATTCATGTTTTTCCCATGCCCCTTCCCATGACTGAAGGGCTGCTGTGTCTTGCCCACCCCGGCACCAGTTGTGCTCTGCGCTGCCTCTTCTCCAAGTCTCTCCCCTCCTCCAGGTCTCTTCCTGAAATGACCTTACCCCATGCTAACCTGGCATTCTCCCCTGATGCATGAACAAAGGAGATAAGAATGGAAGACATTCTTAGTTTTCCAGGTCACACTGCTGGTCTTCATATCTACCCTAAATTTCTGTTTGAAAATTAGCTGTGACCCTGCCACACTTAGCAGCTTGGCCCAGCCACATGCACTGCTCAGCAGCAAGAACTATGTAGAGGATCACAGTTATAGCACCACAGGGTATCCTGAGTTGGAAGGGACCCATAAGGATCACTGAGTCCAACTCCTAGCTCCACATAGGACTGCCCAAAAAACAGACCCTATGTCTGAGAGCCTTGTCCACGCAATTCCAGAGCTCTGGCAGGCTTGGTGCCTTGACCACTGCCCTGGGGAGCCCATTCCAGTGCCGACCACTCTCTGGGTGCAGAACCTTTCCCTAACCCCCAGCCTGACCCTCCCCTGTCCCAGCTCCATGTCGTTCCCTCAGGTCCTGTCACTGTCCCCAGAGAGCAGAGCTCAGCGCCTGCCCCTCTGCTCCCCTCGTGAGGGAGCTGCAGGCTGCCATGAGGCTTCCCCTCAGCCTGCTCTGCTCTGGGCTGAGCAAACGCAGGGACCTCAGCTGCTCCTCATATGTCTTCCCCTCTAGGTCCTTCACCATCTTTCTTGCTCTCCTTTGGACACCCTCTAATAGTTTTATGTCCTTCTTATATTGTGGTGCCCCAAACTGCACACAGCCCTGGAGGTGAGGCCACACCAGCGCAGAGCAGAGGGGGACAATTCCTTCCCTGGGAAGCTGGAGAGGCTGTGCCCGATGCACCCTAGGGTGCACCCCAGGGTTGGCCCTTTGGCTGCCAGGGCATACTACTGACTCATATCCAAACTCACCATCAACCAAAACCCCCAGATCCCTTTCCTGTTCTTCCTTTCTCAAAATACTTCTTAATAATGACCGTCAACAAAAAAGAACATGGAAACTATGTATCCCAAATGAGAGGTCTTTTTTTTTTTTTGAGCAAAAATTAGACATCCTGTGCCTTCTGCTCTCACATCATAGCCAAGGTGTTTAAGAACTGGCTGTATTCTACAGTCAAAACTGAAACTGTGGACATCAACCTAAGGGTGGTGGGAAAGGGTTTCACTTGTCGAAGCGTATCATGATTCAGTGTTTTTCCTGAATCCTCTTACAGGATGCAACTATTTTTATTCCTGCAACAGCCAGTATCTCTTGGCTACCTATTTGCTGCTTCCCAGGCAATCCGATCACATGGCATGGCCAGTGCAGCAGTTATTTAGGCAAATGTATTCAACAGCCTTCATGTTAAACTCATTTATTTGCTAATTTATGATCCTTCCTACTGTGGCAGATGTTAATTTATTAGTGCTATTGTGCAATTTTACTGGTACTTGTGCTGGTACCTGGTACTTGTCAATGTAACAGGAAGTACAGAAAATAAAAGGGATTTAGTCGAAATCTAGTCATTTCAAAAATACGGAAAGATTCCGATGCTATAGCCCCTGCTCTGTTTTCCTGGCAATTCTTGTTTCTTCTTTCTAGTTAATAAAAAATCTTGTTTCTCCTTTGCTGCTGTGTGAAAGGCCCGCATACAGAACAAGCAGACACAAATTTACTCAGCTTAGTAGAAACAGTTTAGCTGATAACATGGCTCTATCAGAATGACCCAAAACAAACATTTTATTTTTTTTTAATCAGGCTTTCAGGTCTACTTATATTTGTTCTAAATAGTATGAAGAGGCAGCAAACACCTTAGACTGATTCCACAGCTGCCTTCTAAAAGAGAAGGTTATTTTCAGGTCTAAAACAGAACATTGTGGCCCAAGTATGAGAATGGGATATAAAGCCAGAACAGGCTTCCCTTAAGTTGTTTACCAGATGTTACAAAATTCAGTGATTATAGTTAGAAACAGAATCCACACCTTGGCTCATGCCTTCATTTTTGACTCGCAGTGGGAGTTCTGGTTTACTTCCTACCAAGTATTTTAAAAGAGTTGGCTGATGTTTAACTTCTGATGAGTTTTGTAACAACAAGGAAGTTTCAAAGGACTGCAGGGAAAAAGCACAGCAAAAGTGGTAAATGAACTCCAGACCTGTCAGACTGACAACAGTCCTGAGCATATAAAAACTGAATGGCTGTTAGAAGCCTCAGTTAAAGTAAATAGTATAAGCAATGCCAATCAAAAATGTTTACAAAAAATCACCGTGCTAACTTGATAAGAAAAAAAAACTGTGATTTTGATTACGGTTGAGTGGTAAAAATGTGTTGGTTTAAAAGGTTTTTGTAAGCTCCTTGGCTTTGTTCTGCATGACATTTGGACAAAGAAACTACAACATAACAAAATTACATGTGTTTGCGAAATGTCTAACTGGTTTATCTGAAAATGTTACTGGAAGTGAGGACTCCTTGCAAGGCAGGCATTTTTAATACAGGGATAACTTCTGATATTATGTTATTAAATTATTTCTTTCAGTTATCTGTAAAAACATAAAAACACTGCTTGTAAAGATCGAACAATTACAGTTGGGGAACTCATGAATAATAAAGGAGTCATTTATGGTAACAAAGCATTCTGTTTCACATAAGGTATATGCAGGCAAGTAGTACACTTTTCAGCATGGATAACTGAACCCCTCAGTTCAAGTCCTTACTTATAGGAGGCGGGTCTAGCCAGGGAATCAGTGCTGCTCCAAAACACTCCTACCTTCTCCTACAAAAACAGCTGCTTGTAATTTTCTGCAACGATAGTGTAATCTAAACTAGTGTAAAATCATTGCCTATAAAGAGTGGAAATCTGAAGTGTAAGTACAGCGAGCCTTTACTGCAGTATCCTTTGACAGGTGGATGACTGCTGCTGGAATTACGTAACCTGCTCTAAAGCTTTACCACTCAAGAAGAGTATATAAATTGGGAAGGATGCAGAGAAGATCCATATGAATGATGAAGTCTTGAAAACGTTCTTCACGGTGACAGATTTAAGAAGTTTAATATATTTAGTTCCTCAAAAGCAGTGTTAAGAAGTAACTTCATTCCAGTGTACAAGCACCTATACACGAAACAGAAATTAGACAATCCAGTCTGTCAAGCAAAGATTTACCAAGGCTGGACAAATTCTACCTTAAAGAAAGGTACACGTCCCTCATAGTGAGGTAAATTATCCTTTGGAATAGTTCAATGACAGGTGGGATGTAAACAAATGAGGTTGGACATATTTCTAGCTCCCTGCCCCAATTCTGCAAAGCAGTGATGCATGGAGGGAAGATTTAGGGAAAAAGCAGGATAGATAACATGGTTTATTCTTGCTGTGTCCATGAAACTCTGAGATGTGTCAGTCATTATGGATCACCTACCAAGTTCTCTGAATTTACATTTTTCTGTTTTTGCTGTTATTGTTAACTGATACCGTCTCTGATTTTGGGGCAGAGCAATACAAAGGGATACAAGAACAGTTACTTGTGATGTTCACATCCGTGGGCCCAACACGGCAGTCTGCACTGATAATAGTTTGTCTGGTGGGGATTGCTTATTTTGGCAATTCAGAGCAAACAATACTACTCTTTCAACAGAAACCAGTGTTAAGGTAGGCTCAAATGCTTTGTTTTGATTTCAGATGCTCTTTGCCATGTTAGCTATCACTGTGAAAAGCCCACGTTGGCACATTAATCTACAGCATGTGGGTGTTTTTAAGCCCCAAGCTCTGGTTCAGCATTATTTGTTTTCATCAATAGTTAAATGCTGCAATACTATCAAGTGAATGAATAACAATGTTTTTATAGAGGAAGAAAATCCTCTCAAACATCAGATATACTCAGGAAACACTGCTAAGCAGCCTTGCCTGTTGCTGTTTGCCATGTTGTTTTCCAATCCCATGCCAAATTCATCTTATTTTGCTAAAGTAAGTGCTCTCATACTGACATTAACAGGAATTTCCGCATGAACAAGGCAAGAAGGAATCAGTTCTCTGTAGTAAACCATCCAATCTGGGAATTCTCGAAACCTTTGGCCGTAACCCACTTCTGCTGTGACTGGTTTTGCTTTATGAAAAAATTCACAAACATCGATGGAGATGTCAGCATTTGACACTATTCCATTGTAGATTCTATCAAAATAAAGAAAGGACACTGTCTCTTCTTTTATTTGAGAATACAAAGTCAAGATTTGGCATTTGTTTTCCTTATATGGGGAAGTAATCAATTTTTCTTAACCTTTTAGCCAGTGTAAATTAGACTTATACAAAAGGTGAGATTCACAGCTCTGTGAGTACCACCCACTCTTAACCTTTAAGTATGCAGAACTTCCTGCATAAGCAAATGAGATCAAACTCTTTCACTTAGAGCACTTCCCATTCTTTCAGCCTGATTCTCATCTGAAGTGTATTTCGGCACTTTTTTGTTACGAAAGATCAAAAATCAACCAGATCTCTCTTCCTCCCTTTTGTGTCAGTACAAATGTACAATGGTCATTTACACCTGTGAGAAGGTGGTCCAACAGGAGAATAAATCTAGCATTGTTGTTTTTGATTTTTTAAGGTTCTGCTTTCCTAAGTTACTAAAATTTGGTAAAACCTCTTTATCCAAGATAGATTTTTGTCTCTTACCTGAAGCCAAAAGGCAGCAGGTGGAGGGATGTTGACCTGTCAGTTCTGCTTTATGGCAGGAAGTTATCAAGAATCTTTTTTTAGATTTTTATTACCTTAGCAAACAAAATTTCTTATAGCTAAGTTGCTAATTAATTGAAGCAACTCTACATTTTGTGATTGAAAGACATTGTTGGTAAGTTGGTAAGACCAGAAGAAGAAGACTTGCATATGTTTGCAGATCACTGGCAGGAACATACAAACCTCTGAATGGGTATGGGCAGGTTTTTTCTGTGGATATTGTACATAAGTATTCAAGGAGGAAGGGAATTCTAGAAGCTGAAGTACAAGAGAAATGTCAAAATGTTTCAACCCTGTTTAAAGTACTGATTGCTGAAGTAGGCTGCTTTCCCCTTTGGCAGTGGAGTAGGAATGCAAAGTTAAAATAGAGTTAGGGCACAGTGGTCATGAAATAGTCATGACTCCTGCTCCCTGCACCCTCCAGTAGCTCCCAGTACTTTCTTCTTCCCCTTTCAAAAAAACCTGCTTTCAACCACACTGACTCTGAAATCGAAAGGAGGGATGTTTTTGTGAGGAAGGAAGGTTTTGTGATTAAAGGACTGCAGTAGGACTTAGAAAACTATTGTTTAATTCCCAGCTCTACATCAGGCTCTAGTGTGATCACAGGTATGATAATTAATCTCTGGTGTCTTAATTTCCTCCCTGTAAAATATTATAATAGTACACATTTACTCATTCCAGCTGGTTCATCCTTTTGGGCAGAAATACCCAGAAGATGATCTTTAGACCATGCAGTGGCTACCCCAGAGGAACTCAGATCCCAAACGGAGCTGCCAGCACTAGCACAGACTTCAAAGTGGGAGAAGAATTTATGAACCAGCCTGCTTGGTTAATAATCACTGCTAGCTGAATGTCGCAGTGCAGCCATGTTCAATATTCCCTTCCTTGTGGCTCCCTTGTAATGCTGATATACATGTTTCTTTTCAGCAGACTGCAACATTTATTATTGAAAAACATCTCACTAATGCTCCATAAACTTGCAATGATAGAAAATTGATGTTTGCATATATAAACACATTAATTTTCACTGATTGCTAAATGATCCATTCAATTGCCCAAGATCAGAGACAACTAGGATTTCTACATCTGTAAGGATGAAATTATGTTTATATAATTGACTGTATAGATTATTCACACAAACTCTAACCTTCCTGAGATAAAATGCTGCAATTTTGTATGTCTGAACTGTTTGGAGAAACAACTTGTTCTTCTTCTCAGGTATTATGGTCTTGAAAGTCACAAAGAAATTTCATTTTAAACTGTTCAAAAACACAAATAGAAATTACTATTTTGACTAATGTCTGTCTCATGCAGAAAATTAAAAAGGAATAAACACAGGTTATAAAAAGACCACTGTGTGCCACATCTAAGCACTTAACTACTCTGCTGGTAGACAGAAAAATAAAATTTCTCTTCAGGAAAGCTACCATTCCTTTTTTTTCCAATTACTAAAGCATCTGTATCTGCATACTTGTTGGTATGTTTGGGTTTCATATTTATAAAAATGAGTCACAATCCATGGAGCAATTATACGATCAACACCCTGCAAAGGGTGAATGAGAAGCAGTGTGCCACATCTAGCCTCATGTACTTACAAGCCATATTACTCGTAATTCCTTTTGGGTAAATGTATACACTGTACTCTGAGAAGGAAAAGGGAATCGTGCAGTACATACAACACTCTCATCTTGACACTGTAGGTAGTTGACCTTGGCTCAGTAATCAGATCCTGGTACAATAGGCAAAGGAATGGCTTTGTCTTAAAACCAAGACCTTGGAGATTTAAGGGTGGTCCCAGAGAGCCAAATTTAATTTAGGTCCTCAGATGCAAGATTTATTAAGTTGGGTAGAGTGAATTGCTGTACCCTACCACAGCTCTGACAGTGCAGGTGTGCTTGTTTTGCTGAACCATTACTCAATACTATGCTAATGGAGGCAGAGCAGGGACTACAAAACTGTGAGGAAAACCATACACCAAAGCAGGCCTTGGTGGAGTCACTCTCATCCCTGGAATGGAAAAGATTTAGGGCAGGGTGTCCAGAGCCAGCACCTTTCCCTGGAGTGGTGGGCTGTGTCTGTGATGGAGCCGAAAAGCTAAGCTTTAGTCAGGCTTTTCAGATTGCAGGACTTAACAACTAACAGTTTGGGTGGCTCATTTTCTTGCACGAAGTGTGGGTTACCTTTATGGCTTCCTCCATTTATGTCTGTTTTTGATAAATCTTCCATGAGTGCTAAGTTTTTCCCAGTTTCCTGCCAGCTCATCTGGGACAGCTTCATGTGCATATCAGCCAAGGTTTCTGCTTGTCTTACTGAGTTGAGCAGCCTCAGGAGATCTGACTCAAACTTGGGCTCTGTGAATCTGGGACAAAGCATCACAGTATCACAGAATATTGGTTGGAAGAGACTGCTGGAGCCTACAGGCCATGGGAACACTCTTTCCTGCTTTCAAGCTCCATGAAATGTAATTCAGCTATAGCTCTTAATGCCTAATAACTGAGGAACTTGGAGGACTTCCTGTGTGCAACAGGTAAGTTTAATTCTCAAGCTCACTGCTGTATAAATAATTATTTTGATTTTTCACTTTCATTGGTGTAAAATTTTAGAACTTTAACATTTCCTTTGGAACAGAAATTCTTTTTGATTGCTAAGACAATCTTCTGAAACCTGGCTACTGCTGTGTTCAGCATAACTTAAGCGCTTTCCATACTTGTTAGATGCTCTTTCTAGTAAATGTGGCTTCTGCTGAGAACATAAAATGTAAACATCCTCCTAGTCAGGCACTTTTAACATTGGGATGGCCATGGAATCACTGTTTTCATAGTAGTTTCAAAAGTTATGCCGCTCTCATGACTAAGAAAGCTTGCACTTTCAATGCTTTGTATACCAGATGTAAAGGTCATGAGCAGAATTCCTTATATAAAATAAAAACAGCTAACTCAATGACACTCTTACCAACTGCAACATTAGTAACTCCACGCAAACCTAAAACAGCAAAAAGCCCAATTTAAAACCATGCTTTTTTTACCCCTAAAATTGAAAATCCAGGATATACCTGAAGACACTCAGGAGATAGCCCTACACATTGCATGTTTCCCATCTCATGTATGCAGTTTTTAACCTAAAGTGCACTAATGCAGAGAGTTTGTGAAATGGTGCATTTTCACATTGTCAAAAAAGTGTTTTATTTACAGTGTTTACATTTTATTTAGTGTTTTATCTACAGTGTATTTATTCTTAAAATGAAACAAAACACTGTATTTTGTTCTGGCTTTTCAGAATTGATCTCTGCAGGTGTTTCATTTTGTTTTGTTTTGTTTCATTTATTTTATTTTATTATTTTTGTTTCACTATATTTTCTTTATTTTAAGAGGTTTGCATATGTCTTCATCACTACCAAGTGACCTGAATTTTCTCCTTGCAGCTGACTGGTAAAATGGGTGCTGTTCAACACACATTGCACGTTTGGAAATCAAGGTTTTAACTACATGAGTGTATGGATTGAGGACAGGTAAAATGTACTGCATCAGAATGTGCATCTGTCAAATTTCTTGTGTGTTCTGTTAAATTTCAAGGTTTTAGAAACACACCGTAAATAGCAGCTAGTAGTATCAATAGTGGAAATGGTTGTAGGAGAGAATTTTACATGAAAAGAAGAAAATGCATAATCTTCAACTAAGTAGAAAATTAGTTTTGTTCTCATATTATTCTAGAAGGCTGGCAAAAAAAAAAAAAAAGCCTTCATTTTTTTTTTTGTCTTTGAATATGCTAATGATAAACAGAAGCCTATTTTTGTAGGCATAGTCATTTTATGCTGTAGAAATGATTTGCACATCAACCCTATTAGCAGTGATTGTACCTCCATTGTGCTACTGTCCTACTTAACACTTCACATGAAATAAATTCTGATCTGTCCTTTTACCATGACTTCTAAATTTTGCGTTTTATCTTTCCAGGGACAAAACTACTTTTGCTAAGACATACATTTCTGTAGATAACCTGGTAGAAAAAGAACATAGTTGATACACAGTATGTTTTAGTGAAGAAAAATATTAAATGAAGAAGGTGATTCCGTAGCAGTATACTGATAGTTAAAAGACACAAATGATAATGGGTCCTCACTTCCTCTGACTGAGAATCTCATGTTATGTCTTCTGTGTGCAGGAGTCTTATACTCACATGGCTTCTAAATTAACAGAAATCACACACAACAGTACATTCCTAATTAGCTGTACAAGAGAAATGCTAGGAAAACATTATACCAAACACAGATTCCTTCTGATTCATCATCTTCTAGGAAAGCTTGTTATTGTAGCTAACATGGGTAGCTCAACAAATACTATGTCCTCCTGATCTTCTTTGGCAAGGGAGATCCTATGCCTCATGCACTTCTGTGAGAGGATCATCTCTCTGTGAAACATTAAAATCAATCAAGAATAGTAAGTTTAAAATGATTATATGAAAGACAGTACTGAGGAAAGGCTAATATGATATCGAGCATAAGGTATTAAAAAACAAAGAGAAGAGAGTTTTTACTGTGATGTGTTGTGATCCTGAATTTAATTCTCTTGCTCTCCTATACTGAAGATCCCTTATGATCTTTTTTTTTTTTTTTTTTTTTTTTTTTTTTTTTTTTTTTCTGAATCTTTACAGGAATGAGTTATGTTTGCCTTCAAGGCTTGGGTGTATCTTGCTTAAACAACTGCATCTCGGTATTGTCTTTGAGCTGTCTTTGCTTCCAACTGCATTCCCCACTCAGAGCAATAGTTTACTGCAGATCTCTGATAAATGATACCTACTGTGCATGCCCTGTGGAAAAATAGCACTTCCACTTTTCTGGATTTTAAAATTTGTTCTTAAAATGCCAGTTTTCTGTGTAGAAAGGGTGCGTGCTTCCATGTATGTAACTATCAAACAGACAGTAGGATATGCCTCACAACCCGATGAATGAAGAAATCTAAACTAATTCCACAATGAACTCTTTATTTTCAGGTAGCGATGAATGTATTGCTTTTCATCAATTTTCCTCCTTTCAGACAAGGAAGGGTAGAAGAGGTTTTGCCTACACATTGGGTACTGCAGGCTTCAGCCAAGAGGTGGCGTTAAGATGCAGTGCAATGTTCTCTTACCAAAAAAGCATTAATTTCTCAAAACCTGTTTTAACTACAGCATACCTGATGCCTAGGGATACACAAAGCAGTTAAGTTAATTAAAAACACAATGTGGATAAGCAAGGAATTCAATAGGACAGTGGTCTGAGTTTAGACCAGAAAACTCAAACGATGTATGCCTCAAACAACCATTGCTTTGAAGTATGTATATCGAAGAGTCCCTCAGTTTGCAAGTTAGGATGCGTCTGTGCAAACATGAACCAACTGCTATCTACAGCTATTATTCTAGATATTAAATTAGATACTTAGATACTTAGATACATAGATGCTTAGATACATAGATACTAGATATTATCTTAACCACACTTGGAATGATGAGTATTTTAGGCACACATATGCCTCTTCAGAATATCTTCATCATAAAAGAAGGCAAGTATTTACAAACCAAACAAATGAAGCCAGACCTATTTTGAAAACAAAACAAAACTATACTCACATTTAACACTGGTATGCAAACTCTTTGGTGCAGATGAATCAACAGCAGCTGTATTAACAAAAAGAAAGTTCAGTCCAAGGAAACACTAACATCCCAAATAATCTTACCAAAAAGGGACAGAGATGAAGCTGGCCATCTCAAGGTGCTGAATTCCCCATGGAAATGTTGTACAAGTATGCACAATGTTAGCATTATTCATAGTGCAGATCTGCAAACTATCTAATCCTATTTTTTTCCTGGAGATCTCTACTATTTTCTTCCTGCTATTATATTGCCCAACAGTCAGCTTTCAAAGGTAGCATAGCTTAGATGCAGTCAAGTCACTTGAGTTATGCTATATTACACCAACTGAGGATTTGAACCCTTGTCTTTAGCTGGGTAAAATAGTAGGATAAGTGCCTCAGCAGTGCTGCTGTTGATTCAATATCAAACCTGGACCTGAATTTTGCAGCTGTAGCGCATCTTTACTTCAGTATAGAAATAAGAGTTAGTGCAGCTAACTTTATATATAACTTTATATATAACTTCTTTTCAGTTTACAAGTTAAGAAAAGCTGTATACATTTTATTTCAGCCTCTATTGCTTCCCAAAAAGTTTATACTTCAGGGATGAGTAGTACAGCTGCTATCAGTCAATGTAAAGTGGCAAGTGGTGGTGTATTAGTGATTTTCAGGTTGTCCTGAGACTCAAGGTCATCAGTTCTTTATCATCTTTCTATCAGGAGAAGTTATTTGATTATATGATTACATTGGCAGTTTGTATATAGTGTTTTCTGTCATTTGCTTATTCTTTTTTTGTTGCAAAAGGTTAAATCAAGTGAATTTCAAGGAACAAAGCCCTGTCACTCTACTGCTTCATGTTCTTCAGTAAGTCACATGTCTGTACAGGAGATGGCTAATGGAGCTGTATGTCTGATTGCATATACTTGGAGATAGCTGCAATATATGGGGAAATACAATTTTTGACTGTGGAGGGAAAAGTAATCACTCAGGAGAAGTACGATACTCCAGTTTCGTTTGAAGGACATTGACTCCATTTTCATCCAAGGCACTTTGGTGATTACTGCTAAATGTCACAGCAAATCAGAGCTTGTAAAAGTGCTCCAAACGATGTTTCAGACGTGCAGGTCTAGCTCTGATTGGAGTGAGGCCAAACAGGTAGAATTTCAAAAAGCAGCTATATTTCCAAAGGACTGGTGAATATTTAGAAGGGTGCTGGAGAAGGCCTCTAGACAACCCTGACCAGATTTTTCAGAGGTACAAAGCCCTATCATCTGCAACATGTGGAAACTCAGCACTTTAGAGCATCAAGGTATGTACAGATGAAAACCTTGATATCCTTGCATTATCATGGTTTTCAATGTTTGTGAGTTTAACTCTACAAGGAGAACCTGAAAGGAATGAGGAAGCATTACAATAGGTAAAATATGTGTTTTAATGTTAGAGGTTTCTGCTCTAGTATGCTCCAAATCTAACTTCTGAGAACTATAATTTCAGGTGGTAAAACACAAGATAATTAGAAATTTTAGCCACTGGAAATTTTGATTGACATCTACTGTGAGAAGGTCTTTCCAGTCTGACTGAATTGTGCTACAGACGTGCAGGACTGACATTGAGAAAAGGAAAATTGAAACCTGCTTTGGAACAAAGCACTTGGCTTCTTTTATGCCAAGAATATCTTCTGTGTATTTTCTTTGGAGCTCTAAGAATGTAATAGACAAAACAACTGAAAAAACATCTTTGAGTTGTTTTCTTCCTTTTATTTTTTAATCTTCACTCCCTCATTTTAGGCTTCACCAGTTGAGAATGAAACAAGTTTCAATTATATGTGGCAGTCTTTGCTGTTCTTAATTAGTTTTGATGCTTCTGTATATTTATGAGCAATGCACCAGGACTAGAGTTCTACAGCCCTTATAGTTCTCTATTTCTGTGACATTAGGCAAGCAGTAGCAAAAGTCACTTAAGTACAACAGTATGCAGCAGCAATCCAGCCTCGGGGCGCCAATATGAGTGGGATGGTCACGAACTATAGGGAGGTGGAGGTCGTGCAAATTTTAAATGTTTGTTCTGATACCATGGTAAAATGATGCACTTGATTTGAGGCAGGCAGTCTAAGATAAAGCACTTGGCACTGCAAATTGCCAAAAGGATTGCTCTCCTGGCAAAAAATGATTGCAGCAGCAATCTGATCTATTGTTCTACAGCTATGTGTTATTATAAAGCTCGCTGCATGTTATCAATGTTGTTAAAAAGTCTGGGAGCCCAAGGACTGTAAGTCTTGCAGTAACCTAACTAGGGCTATGACCATTCACTTTAGTTGTTTTCGTCTGCACCTGAAGCACCAGGAACTTTACACAGCTCCAGACAACTAACAGAAGACATTTTTTTTAATTCCAAATTCTCCTTCTAGCAGTTTGCAGCTATTTACAGAAGAGAGGATGTTTGAAAAGCTCTCTCAAATGTAATTGCATACTACTGGAACTTCTCTCTAGGGTATTTAGGACTGATTCTATAACCTTCTAAACTTCCAAAGCTGAAACCTCACTGTTATTTTTCTAATGGATCCTCCCCATTAAACAAAAACCTGTCCTAGCTCTCATTCTACTTTTCTTGTTAGTCAACGGCCATATCTATCTAAACAGAAACCATTATTAAAAGAAACCAGGGGAATTAAACAATATCTCCCTTCCTAAAATTAACTCGTCCTTTTGTAGAATGGACATACTCTGTATACTTCAATCTTCTCAGCACTTAGGATTGCTTCTCCCAAAGCAAGGTTACAGTTCTGATCAAGAGGTCTACATATCTCCTCCTTTACAGCATGCTGTATTATGTCTCAGCTTTAAATTCTCCTACACCTCTTGAGTTAATGAAAGGGAGATGGAGAAAGGGTGAAGAAATTCATCAGCCAGTCAAAACTAAGGACAACCAGGGTCTCTTGGAATATCATTTCACCTTTCAACTAAAAGAATAACATCAACATTGAAGACCACACATACCTTTGGCAGACATCAGTTTCTTGTAATGAGCAGCCATGTGATCTCGAATGATGTACTGACTGAAGAACTTGCAGGAAGATCCAGGAGAAAAAACTGTAAAAGGAAAAAGTCTTAGTTCATTCAGTGGGACAAGAAATATCTCAAGAGATGGCTCTGAAAACATTGTAGTATTTATCATCTCTTGCTTGTAACAAAATCAAGTCTATATTCTTTCATTTCTTTCAAGAAGTAAGGGTAACAGAAGATATAACATTAAAAAGTGGTATATTATTGATATTTCTTGAATATTTTGTAATACCTGAGAATTATCGCTTGCAATAAGTAATGCACTAGCATTAGACATTATAGAACTGTGGAGAAGAACAGCTCTCACTATATAATATCTGATATAGTAAGAAACACTTACATTTTGAAAGATTTAATACTAGAGACTAGGACAAAGAACTAGAAAAAAATGAAGAGGAATATCTCACCTCTTGGTAATACCAGGCCTAATTCTACCTCTTTTTAGTGAGCAAAATGGACTGAATATATGCAAAGACAGAAGTGGGCCCAGAAAAGAAACCAGAATGTGGAAAAGAAATGTGTTATGCACAAACTGACCGTGACACTCCTCTGAATCTCTGTCCAGCAAGATTTCTTCAGTCAGGAAGAATTTGTCTCTATATTGGACAGAAGTTCATTAGCCCAGGGAAGAATTCAAGAAATGGATAGGTATTCACTTATTTGTCATTTTAACCTAGTACGGTGGCAGGGATAGATTATTTTATTTCAAGCTGTTTCTGAACAACAAAAAAATAATTTTTGGATTTCTTCTCAAATCACCTGATAAGGTTTTTATATAGAAAATTGCTAGCAAATAATACTAAAATACAGTCAGAATACTTGAGACCAGAAACTTAACGTGCCTTTCGCCTTTCATCCACAGATACCGAATAGCCCTTACACAGATATAATCACCCATCCAACCTATTCAAATTTGTCTTTCTGACACAATGAAGTAAAAGACCATTTCATTATTCATGTCCACAATGTAGAATTTCAGTTAATGACTTAGCTTCAAAGTCTGTATTTGAAATTTTATTTGTATTTGAAAAAAGAGGAGACATTCTGTTGGGAGTTTGGGAATCAATTCTTCCAACCTCAGTTTGGCTGCTTTCTTTCTGTGTTGCTTTTTCTTGTCTGAATTACTTGCCTACCAAGTGAGACAGTGCTATGAACTGTTTTTTACTGCCAGGGAGCTTGACTACATTCAATTTGTTGTGTCATCTTTTGGACAAGCACCATAACAAAGAGTGGGACAGAACACCTAATGCCATTTTCGTTGCTTCGTTTAGTATTATTTTAGTAATGTGCTCCGGCAAGTGACTGAAGGCATGCCAGAAGGGCACTGGCATGAAACCCAGCTTTCAACAGCCTGTCCAGGTACACATCACATCCCAACGTGACCAGCCAGAGAAACGTGGTGTTACTCCCACTCTAGGACCACTGGTTCTGATTGTTCATCAAACACATGTGCACAGCCAGCATGCTTGCACAGCGACACAAGAAGGTGCTGAGATATCAACTGAAATAAAGACTCTATGTTTGCTATAAAACAATGGAGAACTTGGTGGAAAATTATGACCAAATTGCACTTATCTCTTGTCACAATGAAATTCAGAGTGTGTAGTACAAGTACCACAATGGGATCTGATACTTGAAGCAGACAAATGTGAAGCTCAAAAAAATTCTAATCATAAGCATTTACCATGAGTCCAATTTCAATCAGTGAAACCACTCATGGGTGTCAGTACCAGCCTAAAGAAATCAAATAGTTAAAATCACTACTATTCTGTTCCAAAGCTTTCATGTACTTGAGACTAGTAGTTACTCACTTCCCAAAACTTCAAAAATGTAATTTTTTCATGAACCTCCTGCTGGCAAAAGTATCTGGAACAAGCTCTTCGGTAATAGGCAGCAACATCCCTAGCTGGTGTAAAGTGGGGCAGCACTAGTGAGTTCAAGTAATGCCAGTATCCTAAATCACAACAACCTGAGGCTCTTGCCACTAAGGAAAATAAAATAGTATTTTGGGAAATATCCCAAATACTTCCCTAATTGGCAGTGACAGCCTGGATTCAATATATGAAGTGAAAAAGACAGCATGACAGAAGAACAACGTGACAATCCAAACAATATCCAAGGATTAAAAAGGGATGGAAAATCCATTTATAAAAGAACATTCTTCTCAAAATAAATTACAGCTCCAAATTTGAGATGCTGAAGATGTACAAGGCACTAGTAGTTTAATCTAATTTTTTGTCTTTCATATTTTCTAAATCTATCTTGGGTCCAGAAAATTACTAACATTGTGCAATAAGAAGCATTGTGGTTATTCCTATATAAGAAAAAAAATAGAGAGAGAGATAAAGAAATGGAAAGAAAGAAAGAAATCTCTCCTCTGAAAAGAGGACATGAAAAACCCATCCATATCTCAAAGATGTTTTAAGGATAAACACAATAAAATGGAGAGGATGGGATGCCACAGGAATACCTCCAACCCGTAGAAAGGGTTTATACAAGCACACTGGCAAATTAACACTTTTATACAGATTTTTCTTTTGTTCTCGTTTACATCTTTGAATAACTTTAAATTGAGGGAAATGTTAAATAGAAATACTCAGGGAATATTATTAGCCCTGTTTGAGGCTCTGTTTGTGTCTGTATGGGGCAAATACACGTCAGGTCAAATTGAAGAAGTCCTTTGGAGTGCTGTAAAGGCAGACAGAGTTCTCAAGTCCATGTTTGAACAGAATCAAATTTCAGTATTTGCTGTCATCTTCCACATACAACATTTAACCTGTTGCTTTATCCAAGGTTTCAGGAGTTTTGACATTTTCTATGTATGGGCACAGATCTACACACAGGAATTTGTCTGCTTTTGAAAATCTTTCTATAATTGAGTACTGTTGTATCTTCAAGACATTTCTGTCTTGCTTCTACATCTGAGGAGAGATCTCCAGGAAACACAGATCCAAGAATGAGATATAAAGAACAGTGACAAGTCTCTAAACACTGACTCTTTTTATTTTGTGCTTTGTAACAACTTCCCTAGTAATTTATTATAGTCCTGAATGTGTAGTTGTGTGACAACTAATTTACTTAGTTCCACTGATTGAACTGCAACAGATTACTCCTGCAAATCATGTCTGGAGAATATATCATGTCCAGAGGTATAATGTCATACCATAAATCCAGTTGTAGCAGTATTAAAGTTTGACTGATACACAATGACAGTGATAAAACATGTCTTTTCTGTGTAGCTGAAAAACAAAAATATGCTTTTGCAAAACACAAGAGGTGACTTTGCTTTTCACCAGCCTGCTGGCTGAAAGCCATGACTTTTTGTGTCTTATAAGAGGAAAAGCATGTTCTCAAGAATATGTCAACTGTTACTCTTTAAAAGGCTAGTGTAACAGTGGTGCTTCCATGCTGCAAATAGCTTATATTTATACCATCACTAGCTGCTAATTCCTACAAGTGGAAGTTTCACAATGTGGGGACAAAGCTACATGTACTTCTAATCAACAAATAAAACCAGTAATAATTAAGGCAACATCAAAAACTTGGAAACGCCAAATTCTTTTTAACTCTTTTTATTAGTGGACATCTCTGCAACATCCTTGGCCTTGCTTTTGTAAACTGATAAAAGCATCCTCTACCACTACAAGGAAAGAGCTATCCAGTACCATAAGCAGCAGTTCACTGTTACGGTTCTACATCTATTCGTCTGTGTACATTTATTGCCTCATTTTGTATTTAAAGCCTAACCTGGAGGGGAGAGAGACCACCTCTTCACTGCTTTTGTCTCACACCTGGCAAGGTAAAGCCACAGCTAAAGCCACAGAGCTTGCTTCAGTGCAGATAAAATAGTAACCAGTGAGACAATCTCTCAGCACAGTGGCCCAGTCAATGCCTGACAAATGGTTTACAGATCTTCTTACTTTGGTTCAGCTTCATTATTCCAAGCTGCTCTCCTTCTGTGTGAGTAGTTCTCTGTATTTTCAGCTACAGGAAGCACTGGCAGGCACTGAGCTTTGGCTCCTGCATTGAGGATCTAACAGAGGTGTCTCTGCTTCTCTCCCTTCCAGAGAATATGCATGTATCACTTCATACAGAAACCAATCTGACAGACTGCTGAGGTGGAAACATAGTAAATGTCCTTCTGCTGGTCTTTTGGGGTTTCTTGGAAAAGGTGGGAAGAGAAGGATGGCAGGAAGAGAAGGATGGCAGGATAACACCCTGACATGCAGCACTCACTGTGTGCAGAATTAAATGCTTCCAACTGCAGCTGGGCTTTGTCAAGGGAGGGACAAAGGAGAAAACTGGGGGTGGGTGGGGTGGTTTGCCAGTGTCTAGGTAAGGACTGAAACTATGTAGATCTGGAGAAGGTAAAGCAGAAAAACATTTCTGAGGAGAGAAGCTTCAGGCAGCTGCACAGCTTTCTGTGGTTCTTCTAGAGGTGCTTGGCAAAGATCCTGAACAGGAAAGCTGATCGACTGATTCAGAAGATGAGACTTCTGCAGTAACAGATATTAGAAACACTTATCTACTTTATATCGATTCTATAATAAAATGCCTATCTCCAATAATCTCATAATATTCAAGCTCTTATTCCAAAATCAGAGCAGGTAGGCACCCCTCAAGTAGTAATCTGAATACTTACTGCTACTTTTCAGACTCAGGTGTCCTCTGAAAGGCCACATCATGGAGTATGTAGGCACCGTGGTTATCTGGCACCTTTGGTAGGGAAGGAAAATGTATTGGTTACATATGAAGGAAACATTGAGTTGAGAAGTATGATCATCTATTTGCAGGCCCTGTGGGGATTGCGGAAGTGTCATCTCCTGGCCAGAATGTTCCGCTACAACTAAGACAGGTATGAAGTGGCTGGCACATTGAAATTTATTTTCCCCACCAGATTAGTTTTGTTTGTTTTAATTCCTACCAAGTAGTGCGACCACTTTGACCAGATGCTCTGTGAGAATATTCCCTATTACAACAGCCTCTACAGGGCAATTTCCCGCAGGCCACAAAAATGAGCCATGGCATTGCGCAAATGTCACATATTTTGCAACGTGAAACATCGCCTTTGCAGAACATAAATCTTCCAGGCAAAAGAAGGAGCAGCGCAGTATGCTACTGTGCTGCTTGTGCCCAAGGGAAGTAGTGGGGAAGAAAGCACAGCGTAAAAAGATTTTCTGAAGATAATCTGTGAAATAAGTTATTAGGCTAACACAGCACAGAAGTGGTGCCTAGGAAAGCACAGTAAAGAAAGCACACAAGCCCCCTCTCCTTGCAAATAAAGGGCAAGCTGCAAGTCCACAAATTCCACCTCCACTGAATTTCACCAGTTTTATGAAAAAAGGTCCCACTGCTGACAACTGAGTCCATCTCAGGTGAGTGACAGGGTAAATTTTACTCTGTGCCTTAACAGCTGAAGGGGCCAAGATGCCACTTCACCAGTCACCTGGGTTCGCAGGAGTCAGGTGGTCACAGATTCACAGGAAATCCAGGAGATTTCAGTCCCTACCTTCCCTGCAAAGGCAATCCCTAACTCTCACTGAAATCAAGAGGAAGCTGGTTCTTTAATTTTCAAATCTGATATAAAGCCTGAACTTGAGTCCTCATTTTTATGGAACATTTAACTTTGGGAAATGATTTAGGATTTGTCTATATATAAAAGTCGCAGTAATAATTTAAATCATAATTTAAATAGATATTCTCCAGTTAAAAATCTTATTTTGGTTTAGTTTAAACCTGTTCCTGGTTAACCTGAAGCAACCAGTCAGCAGTGCAAAGTGCATTATCCATCAGATAAATTGTTACCACTTTAAAACCACACTTCAAGCTCATGTTTCTTAAGCAGATAAGCCAACTGGCATGGAGGAGCCCAAAGCTCAGCAACTTTATATTGCAAAGGGCCTTCTACCAGTGGAAACAGCTTAATTGAGAACTTATATTTGACTGATGAGATTTATGAGTTGCAAAGGAAACATCTCCTTAGAGACGATCCCAAATGTCAAAGGACATGCCAGGGGCCATCAGAATGAGAAAAATCAATGCAATTCTTCCTTTGGTTTCAAGACAGCATTGTTATTTGGGGGAGGAACCAGGAGCATCTCACTCCTAAACAAAGGAACCTTTACTTGTGTTGTCATACGCACATTTCAGGATAATATTTGGCTTCAAAGGCATTGCCACAACTCCTCTTGTATTTATACAGCTATAACCAAAACCTAAGAACAGAAGGTTTAGAAAGTGATTACAAGTTTCAGAGCCTGATTTGGTGGCACCTGACAAAGCTTTTTTTTTGCAGAGGACACGTGCTTAACCTTTTTCTGGAATTCAGGCATCACCTGTGGTAGCTCAGTTTTTCTCTTGTCTGGGAAAGCCTTCTTAAAGATGCAGGTGGCAAAGAGAGCCTTAACAGTGCTCTCAGAAAACAAACACTGGCAAGGCTGTTTATGAGCAGTCCTTTTTTGGATCAAGTTCTGCCACCTTAGATCACAGGCTTAAAATAAAAACAGCATGAAATAAATGGGAGTTATCTGAGTAAATGTTATTGCTTTTCCTCTGTGCTCATATTTCTAATTGTCATATGTCCCTAAGTTAATAGAATCATCAAAAGGTCAGCTTATTTTTTTTATCTTTTGAAAACATCCCTCTATAGTCACAACAGGATATGGACGAAGGAAGTTACCTCTCTCAAAGCCAAGGTAACACATCAAAACATCTGAATCTTTTTAAAATTAGTGGTTTTTTTGGTCTTTTTTTTTTTTTTTTTTTTTTGGCCTTTTTCATTTTTTAAGTGGAACTTAATCATACCTTCATATATACTGGCTGAAGACTTAAAAGCAAATTAGTTTAATCTCATTGTATAGTACTAATGATCATTTCAATTATTTAATTTCTTTTGAAGTATAAATTATCTCTGGCTAAACCTCCACTCCTAATTGCTTTCTCTTTTTTTATGCCAAATATCTGTGAAAGGCATGACAGATAGAAGGACACTGTACTGAAGAGAGCTCTTAGTCACGTGCAACTTTAGATGAGAGGGCAATTTGGTATCTTCTGGTGTCCAACCCTATCATCTTTGCCCAGCTATGATTTTAAGTGGAAAAACATCAGTGGGAAACTGCTTTGACTGAAGACTAGATAAAATTGGAACAAGCATGTATGAAAAATGTAACCATTTGACCTGAATGCATTTAATTAGTATATGCATGCTATGGGTATTATGTGGTGCAACTCAACAATTGTTATGATTGAACACAATGATGGCAGTAGCTTTTCATCTATGTGTGCATTTACTGCAGCTCGCTCACGCAATAATGCTGCTGCTGTTGTTTGGACTCTGGTGATTTCCTCTGGTCTCAATCAGTTCACTGTCCCAGGCTCTGTATAAATAGTCAGTCACTCATTAACATACCCAAAGAATTTATAGCTGAAATTTGCAAACCAGATAAACAGAAGGCAGGAATTAAAAAAAAAAAAAAAAAAAAAAAAGGCATGAGATTCATTTCAGAATGAATTTCAGAATCATTCATTACTTTCTGAAAAAGAATAAGTGATTTTCTCATTGTAACAAGATCAAAAGATACAGTGGCAGAGATATGAAACTTGGTTTACTGGGTACCAGACCAGTGCTTAAATCTCAGGACATCTACTTTAAATGTTATCTACATATCTAATATGTGGCATTTTCTTTCTCGTAAGGAGAAACGCTGCAGTTCCAGTCACTGCAAGCATTTTTGACTTGTGGAGCCATAAAAGCATCAATATAAATAAAAAATATAAAAAAGCATCAATAAAACTCATAAATATAGCCTTTGGAAGAATACTGTTAATTTTGGTCAAGCTTGTCCTTTGAGCTGTAGCAAACTGAGAGATCGGAGAGCTTGCCCTGTCTCTGCTTGTAGTCAAGTATGGTAACAGAAATTGCTGTTTTGGGACAACTTCAGAAAGGATGATTCTCCTAGATCTGCCGTAAATTATATCTACCTCTGTTAAACTTGTATAAAGCACACTAGTGAACCTATACTGAATGCTCAATAGTTTCCCATCCATTTGGAAATCAAGCCCAAATCTTTGCAGTCACTAGGAAAGGGCACAAGCCTCAACCCTAGCAGAGGCTTGGTTTTATGTAATGACATGTTCCGATGTCAGCACAGTCTCTTCAGTTTCTTCATATTGTCTGCGTTTCTGCAATACCTGGATCTGTCTCCCTACACAAATGCTGTTGCAGTTACTTACGTCTGTGCTAAACTGATTTAATTTTATTGAATTATAACAAAACAACTCAATCAGTACATGTGATACTTTGCTATTTCATATCTATGTGTTGTTCTTTTAACTGAAGACCCAGGCTGTAAATTACGGAAGAAAAATTAAGTCTCATAGCAGACAGACTGATACTAAAATGCTGCACTGGGAATTGTTTCTATTGAATATAAAACACAGCAAAACTAAAAAAGGTGTCAGAAAAAGCACTGAATTGAAGTTTCAGGGAAGAGAGATGTTTCTTTACATGCTAGCTAATAGTAATGCACAGGTACAACATGACATCGTTAATGGCATTCAGTGAAGATGCAAGACAGACTCTTTCTGAGTATTTGAATGACGTACAATGAAACAGATTAAAGCATACGGCTAAGCAGTTGCTGCTGTGAGAGGATCACTCTCTGAAGCCAAAGTGTTTGAATCTGTAGCTTTGTACTTGCCTCCCTTAGGCTGCTGAGCAGCGTCAGCTCCCAGACTTGCAGGGCTTTCTGTCTTGCAAGCTTTAACTCTCAAAGCAAAAGTCAGTGGCAAGTGGTATTTTTAAGAAGGTTTCAGAACCAGTCTAGGCTCTTGTACTATTATTCACTAGTGATAAAATACCCAGGTTCACATATTCATTCGTACTTAAAGATTTATTGGTGAATACTATAGCATGGGTAACAATTAATCACACATTAGGCTGTTCCATTGATGGGAATGTGGAAAGTTTGGTGTTGTTCTAAAACACAAACAGATCTGATAAAACAGAGTTAGCAGTGGAATTTATAAGTGAACGTGTTCCCAGGTGTTTCCTATTGATTGAACAAGTTTAGATAAAAAGGAGAGGAACCTTACCCGTAGGAATGCAGATCTACAGTATATACATACAGACATATGTATACTGTATTTAGTGCTCAGAACTGATTATTAGATACATATTGCTTCATAGAATAGAATCACAGAAAGGTTTGAGTTGGAAAGGACCTTAAAGATCATCCAGTTCCAACCCCCCTGCCATAGGCATGGACACCTCCCACGAGAGCAGGCTGCCCAAAGCCCCATCCCTCAGCCTGTCTTCATAGCAGAGTTGCTTTAGCCCCTTGATCATCTCTGTGGCCCTCTGGACTCGCTCCAACAGGTCCGTACCCTTCTTGTGCTGAATGCTCTACTCCATTTGGGGTCTCACAAGAGCAGAGTAGAGGGGGAGAATCACCTCCCTCAACCTGAAGGCCACACTGCTTTTGATGCAGTCCACGATGTGGCTGGCTTTTTGCAAGTGCACGTTGCCAGCTCATGTTGAGTTTTTTATCCAGCAACACCCCCAAGTCCTTTTCAGGGCTGTTCCCAATCCATTCTCTGTCCATTCTGTATTCATGCCTGGGATTGCCCTGACACAGGTGCAGGACCTTGCACTTTTCAGCATCCTAAAATCCACATTAATTTCCCAGGGGACTGACATTGTTCTTTGTTGAAACGTGAATATCTGCAGGAGTTTGAGTCCCATGTCAAGCATCAGAAGCAGCATACACAGACTTAATCCATAACATTAAAACAAACTGAACTTACTGTTATTTGTGCAATATTTTCAAGCTGGTTGAAAAATTTCCAGCAAAACAGGACTTCCGGAGGTACTTTTTTCAGTTTGTCAAAACAGAAATATTTCTGAGACAGATGGGTTTCATTAAGCTTCAGACAAAACACTAAGAATCCCACCAGCTCACCTGTGCTGGAGCACACTGGCTCCCAGCACCCATGGCTGCAAAATGGTCCCACTGTATAGCCTGCTCCTCTTTAGGGGACGTTGGCCACTCTGGCACTTGCCATTTCCAGGCCCACTTGCTCTGTGGAAATAGCAGGGCCATCCTCTCTGTCTTGTGAACCTGGAAACTACCTGTCACATTTTGCCTTCTAGTTGAGCAGTAGGAAACCCAAAACCTTTGAGAACTCAGCTTATGCCCAGGGTCTGGGACACTCTGAGTCCTGCACACCTGGGAGACCCTGCTCTGGGCTTCTCAGGGCTTACTCTGGTAAGAAGAGACAAAAAGGCAAAAGTTCTGGGAAAAGATCTGGGGGAACCTAAAAGACAGAGCCAGATTCAATGGGAAAAAAAAAAAAAAAAAAAAAAAAAAGATGATTTCAAACCCTTTTATCATTTCATTTCCTACAGCAGAGGAGTTCTAATATGCATGCTAATATGGCATCATTTATCCCCCTTAATTTGGGACCTTCCTGTGGAACTTGACTACCTCTACCAAAAGCTACCATACTTGTATTGCATGAAGACTGAGATGTTTGCACTTTGTGATATTTACTTATCTGATGCATTAAACCATGTGACTAACTATAAAGAACTTGAGGCAAATTAAGCAACTGTTACAGCTACGTAAGTGATACCCTGGAGAGCCCTGTGAAGATAGGCATGAACCCATACCCAGGCCATACTCCCACTGATGAGAAGGATCCAATTTTAACAGTGTGCTTGTCAGCTCTAAGGCCCCTCAATGGAGCAACAAAACTTCTTTTGAAATGCCTCTGCAGTCACTGGGTGGTATCCACTTGTAGCTACAGAGGAAAAAAAAAAAACAAAAAACAACAACATGGGGAAGCAAGAAGAGACGGATGAAAGGAGGAAAGATCAGGGCAGTCCTTTCTCAAATCCCTTTGATGTAAAAAGGAGATGTTATAGGGTGGGTATCTGTACAGACAGAAAAAATAGGAACAGAAGACAAATAATAAGAAAACCATCAAAGTGTACAGAAAAATTAACTGTAGAGGCTGACTCTGATCTTTACTCTCTATCTCTTTTCATTAGCAGAACAGGACACCATTTAACTAGCAATATATTTTAGAAGGATGCCTTTTTTTTTGGTAGTAGCTCAGCCATTTTCACTCACTCTTGCGCGACACTTCTTGGTAGCTGCATATATATATCAATTACTTCTTCTCATCCAGGACAGATTAGTAACTTCCTAGTAAAAGTTTCAAGACTCTCAAGTAAATAGAAGGAGCACCATAACTGTGTCAGCCCCTTTTTCCCAATTAAATAGCTGAGGGTTACACAAGTACTGATTAGCCTATACTCATGCCCTGCAGGATAAAGAATGACTCTCATCGGGCTTTTCTGTGGAACACAGGCCAAAACTCATCTGAAAATTGCTATTCTTTACACAGTATCCAAATGAGAGAACTTCTTACCAGTGGGGAGTCTGTTCATTAATATATAATCCCTAATTGAGGAAGAACAAATGACTTGATTGCCTGAGAAAGTAACTGAGCTGCCTCTCAAGTATGCAGCCATGCTGTGGTAGCTCAGTGGATTTCAGTGGGCAACAGTCAAGTGGTTCCTTCAATAAAGGTAGGAACCCTTTTATGACTTTCTAAAATAAGCACGTTGTAAGTGAAGCACTTCAGATCTCATTTATCAACAAGAAATACGGCCCCATCCTGGGCAAGTAAAAGCAAGATATAAATAAATTCATGCTGTCTCTTCTGATGGATACTAACCTGCTGCTGGCACGTTACTTAATTTATTTTAGACTCCTTTGAAAATTCAAGCCTTAAAATCACTTATAACCCCATGCCCCTTCCAAAATCCCCTTTCTTTTCTTCTCAGCAGGACAAAGGCTGACTTTAGCAGGATGGGTGCAGTATGGTCCCTCCGTTCTCCCAGTGTCCAAGAACTGCCTCAGCCATGGTCTATGGCTTGGAAGTGTCCCTTTCTGTACCAACTGGGAGGTCTGCAGCAGCATCCAGCCACTGATGTGCAGCCCACTCAGCCTGCAGGCTCAGCTCCCCTCCCCGAGCAACCAAATGCTTTCTCTCTGTTCCCTGTGAAGAAGGTCGAGTGCTGTGGCAGTGGAAATTTCCTTGAACTTCAAATTGCTGCGAAGGGTTCTGCTGCCCTGGCTCTGCAGCAATGTTCTATCTACCAGCCTGGAAATGACTCTAGGAATATGTTTGTAATTAGCGTGTGACTTCGAGCATCAAAGACCACGATGTATACCTTTTTGTCTTCCCATCCATCTTGTCTAGTTTAACTAGCAATTTAAAGTTTCTCGGGGCAATAACTGTCTTTCACTCTGCACAGATAGGTGCCTCACACAATGAGCCTTGATCTGTAAGATTAAAACACTAAGACAGCACAATCAGCAAGTCACGAGAACTGATTTAAGTACAAATAAGCACTGAAACATGAGACGGGAGCTGTTAGAAAACTCTGAGGTTTGTGTGTCCACCACACTGGTTAGCCAAAAATTAAAGGCCATTCTCTCCCAAAGGGCTGAGAAAGGAAAAAGGGAGGAGGGATAGTATTAAGGGAAAGTATTGTACTGTTGCCCTGTTCTTATACTTTCCCAGGCATCTACTTATGGCCAGTGTTGCATACATATTTGATTAGATTAACTTCTAGTCAGATGCAGGGCAGTGCTGGCAAAATGCTTCTGTGTTCTCATACTTCTTCACTTTCTTTTCAGTAGCTACAAATTAGAAAAGAAATATTCAAACTTGGTTTCTTCTGTCTGTATAGCTGGGTTGTTAACCCTTGCTTTGAGCAAGATAGAACTGCAGAATGAATCAGGGCTGCTGATCTCCAACCAGAAGCAACACAAGCTCTACCAGTGTTGCATGTTTTATTTACTGTTTGGGCTCTTCTGGTCTACAAGGGCTGAAACTAGACATAACGCCTAGTGAAATATATTAAAAAAGAAAAAAAAGAGAAAAAAAGAAAAAGGCACTTTACCTCATATTACCTCATACTGCAATGGTCTTACTGTTAATTTTATCTACATGCCTCTTCATGTCTAGCTGCCAAGGAATAGCAGATCTTGTATTGGTTTAAAAATAACAACGCACCTTAAATAAGAAAAGAAATAATTAAAAGAATGAAAGAGTACAGAAAAGAATATTTAAACTGAGCAGCTGGTGATTGCTGTCTCTTCTCCCCTAATTTTAGGTACTTTTTTCTTCTACTCAATTGGTTTCCCTCTGCTTATGCACATGCTTCTACTTTTTCTAACATGACATGAAAATGAGGTGTTATTGCTTGACAAAGCAAGAAATTTTAAAAGTCATTTTCTTTTCTATACAATGAGTAATTACTGAGTTTCCCCCCTTTTAGTCAGGTATAATGTATTGCCCAGTGAATGTGTATTCACTACAGTTGTTTGAACTACAATGTTACATGAATGAACTACACGAATAAATCTATCACTTATGCTGTTAGGACTTCAAGAAGATAATAATTTCATTCTGCTAAATTATCATACTGTTTATTATTCTATTATTTCTACTTTCCATTTTTAAACCCACAGGAGTGTAAATAAGTATAAATGACCCCTGATGGGCCATGTGGTAGGTCAAAGGTGCCCATCTTGAACACAAAATCTTCACAAGGGACTGCAGTTCACATCTGAAACCTGCTGGCTCACAGCAGTTAGCTGTGAGTTTCAGCAGTTCACAAAGGTAACGCAGCCTCTTCCTGTAGCAGCTGCAGCAGAGAGAAATAACAGATTGATGGTGAAGGGGAGGAGGAAAAATTGAGAACTTTTTTATGTCACTTGGGGCATGCTGTGCACTGGTGGGGCTGCCAGGAAGCTTACTTCTGTACCTTCTGGACTGGTGGGGAGTCATCCACGTCAGGTGTCACAGAGCAAATCCAAGATCGGCCACAGCTGTGGCTAATTTAACACCGTAACGAGTGAAGGATAAGCACTGGATGCTAGCAAACTGGAAATTCCTCCAGAGCAGGCAAACAGTTCTCGGTGGCCAAAAGCCAATGAAGCAGCTCAGCTCTATCTAGTCATAAAGCTTCTAGCATAAGGACAGCAGGAACAGGAACGTGTCTGTTCCTACGTGCCAAAAAAACCCACAGGAGGAGGTAGGAAGCCCGATTCAGGCGGTAACTACAGAGCCAGTATAAATAACCAGTTTAGAAGCTGAGCTTTCTGTAACTTTTTAGTGACAGACATCAGGGAAATGATTGCTGTTTCTGTACCAGAACTACAGCTGATCTAGTTCATCATTCTGCTGCCAAGAACCTGCCTTTCAGGTATCTGAAAAAAAACTCCATCAGTTTTTATATATATGTAATAATAATCTATTCTTGTCCTCATATTAGGTCCCTTATTTCAAACACCCTGCTGTTATCTTCTGAATAAAGGAAGATGCTTAATCTTCTTTGTAATAAATCTATTGGAACTCATTACAGAATACTTGATATGTCAGGTTGTGTCTTCTCTAAACACAATTAAAAGGATGAGACACAAAATCTTGATATTTATCCATACTTTGTAGTTTCAGCAATCACTTCAGCAGCTCCATTGGAATCATTTAAATTCCTTTAAAAAGCTAAGTAATGTTAATTTAAAATTTGCAAATTTTCCAACTGCTTCTCCTGTTAACCCTTTTAGTAACAAGGCCAAATCAACAACTTCCAAATTTTAAATTAAATAAAGGCAGTCACTGGTATCTACATCTACCGAAAGTCAATGTGCTATTGAAGGAGAGGGCAAAATATGCCCTCTCCTTCAGATATATAATATCAGATGTTAATGATAAACTCCACCAATATGGAGACCAATAAGCTCATGGGAGAATTCTAAGCAGTAAAGTTAACATGGCATGTTTGTGTGTTTTAAGGTTGAATAACAGCTATTGCAAGCCAAAAACAATATTATAATGCTTCTATCTTGACTGACAGGCGTAAAAGCTTTCAGTAAGAATTCATTTCATGTGCAGAATGGGGCCAACCAGTTGTAAATAGCTACAAGAGAGTTAAGAATTCTCATTATTTTCATGGATCAAGGTGCCAGCACTGTCCAGATCTTTATGCTTTTATTTACCTATCTGCATCTTTATACACCATTGTGCTTTTTAGAAAAGGCACTCCAGTAGTGCTTTTTACATAAATGAGCATATTCCCATAACCCAAATATGTAACCATTTCCTTTATTTAGATGGAAATCTTTTTATGTTGTTGCAAGTTCTTGATTTTTTTTTTTTAATATTATAGTAGTCAAGAAATCACCAGAATGCCTTTCTGCATATTTTTTAATGTTAGGTATTCTTCTGTTTTCCATTTTTATCCCTTACAAAATTCCTTGAAAAAAAATAGACAAGTGATATAAGTAACAAATTTATAATGATTGTAACAGGGAACTACATTCGACTTTTGATTTTTCGATCACCACACACTGTAAACTTGCTTGCATCACCTCCCACTGAAGTCCATAATGATTCTGACATTGACTTCAGTAAGGTCACAGTTTGATCCTCTAGAAGCTTATGGGTGCTTCCAGACAGAAGGTATGAAGAAACACAGGGGCAGGTACATGTGTGTTTGTTTGTGGGAGCAACAGGCAGGTCACACCTCTGTCTTGTATTCAAAGGCTATGTACTCAGCTAGATTCTTCAAATTCCATTAGGGCTTGGTGGGAAAAAAAAAAAAAAAGAAAAGACTTTGTTGGCAACTGAAGACATTATAAAATAAACCCTCCAAAATATGTACCAAAACTGGACTATTGCAATCAAAATTTCCATTTTCTGAAAATAGTCATCATGTACTAGTAGTTCAACAAAAAAAAATGAACATAATTACAATGAATATGTCTGAAGAGGGACTGAGAATGATCAGGTGTAGGAGTATTTTCTGTGGACATATGTCTGTGCTACTGCAGAAAAGCTCTGTCTGTCTTCATCATGGATACCCAGCTCTTTTTCTCAGAAATAAAAATAGGCTATTGTAAAGTAGGAAAGTTTTTATATTTGCTTTTTTTTTTTTTTTTTTTTTTTTTCAAATGACACAAGCCACAGGTTAAATTAAAATGCAAGAAGAACATGCTGTAGGACAAAACAACACTGTTTCAAACTACAGCACTGTTAAACTACCAGACTCTACAAGCACATGATTTTTTTTTTTTTTCATTGTGCAAGCAAAAGCATTCCTGTTACAAGGGGAAATTAGTTATCAGAGCAAGATCATACAGCATAGTAGGGGAGCCCTGCTGTTACTTGCTGAAATAACGTCAGAACTGAAAGGAGGAGGTATTAAATGTAATTCCCTGCTGCTTGCTCTCTTAAGGCACAGGCAGCTCTCAACTGGAGGCCTGCTCATTGCAATCAAAGTTTGCCCTAAGAGACCTTCTCCACCATAAAGCCATAAGCAGCTGCAGCAGTGAACTATAAAGCTCTTATTAAATTTAGGTACAATTCTGGAAGTCTTTGCAAAGGAGGATCCTCATTCTCTGCTCTATTACTTCTGAAGAGGGCCCTACAGAATTTCACAGCATCTCTGACAGGGTGAGGCTGGCAGGGACCTCTGGAGGCTGGCGCAGGGACACCCAGAGCAGGCTGTGTCCAGTTGGATGTTGAACATCTCTGAGGAGGAGATACCACAGCTTCTGGGCAGCCTGTGCCAGTGCTTCCATCACCACACAGCACAGGAGGGCTGCCTGGTGCTGAGGGCACCTACTGTGCTACGCTTTGTGCCCGTGGCCTCTTGTCTTGACACTGGGCATCACTAAGAAGAGCCTGGCACCATCCTTTTTGCACTCTTCCTTCAGGTGTGTGTGTGTACTGCTAGTCAGTCAAGAGAAGGGATTGTCCTGCTCTGCTCTGTGCTGGTGTGGCCTCACCTCAACAACTGCATGCAGTTTTGGGCGCCACAGTATAAGAAAGACATAAAACTATCAGAGGGTCCAAAGAAGATTTAAGAAAATGGTGAAGGACCTAGAGGGCAAGACATATGAAGAGCAGCTGACGTCCCTTGGTTTGCTCAGCCCAGAGCAGAGCAGGCTGAGGGGAAGCCTCATGGCAGCCTGCAGCTCCCTCACGAGGGGAGCGGAGGGGCAGGCGCTGAGCTCTGCTCTCTGGGGACAGCAACAGGACCCGAGGGAATGGCATGGAGCTGGGACAGGGGAGGGTCAGGCTGGGGGTTAGGGAAAGGGTCTGCACCCAAAGGGTGGTTGGCACTGGGACAGGCTCCCCAGGGACATGGTCACAGCAACAAGCCTGATGGAGTTCAGGAAGCGTTTGCACAAGGCTCTCAGGGATGTGCTATATATATATATATATATTTATATATATGACTATCTCTGGTTGCTCCAGTCTCCGATTTTATTTTGCCACAATTCAATCCTGTATCGTGCTCTCCAAATCACCTCTTATCACCCTTACAAGCTCCTCCTTCACCTCTAATTAAACTTACCTCATGAATTCTTTCTCCCCTCCCCTCCTGCCTTTCTTCGGTCACCAGAGCACAGGGGCAACCCTGAGATGCCGCGTAGCCCCCTCTTCTCCTGTGGCAATGTTGCCACGGAGGAAGGATGCCTGCAGCAGGGCACAGAGTTACTCTTGGGTCCCTGGCTGCTCCTCAGGCCCCTGCTATCAGTGCTGAGGTATCTCAAAGGCACGGGGAGCCCGCTGGGGCCGAGACCTGGGCAGCAGCTGCTGGCAGGCAGCAGGGCTTCTCCTGGCAACGTGGCCACCCGGGGAGGAGCCCTGTGGCCCTGGCTGCTTGCCTTTACCTCCCAGGGCACCTCCTGAAGGTGCGGTCTCCCTCACAATGCCCGTAGGGCTTTTTGATAGAGCTTTCAGCAGCTCCTATTTATAGCTCACCTGTCTTATTTTTAGTGCTGAGTAGAGGTTTCTGCAGCGGGAAAGGTTGGCAGGGTGCATGTGGGGAGACTGAAAGAGCGAGCAACAAAACGTGTCAGCTCATCACAATAAATATTTAGAGCTGTGGGGCCGGGGCTGCTGCAAACATCATGCTCCTGCAGGCAAGCCTCTGTGGATGGTCTTGGGTGGAAGAGCTGAAACAACCAGATCAGCGATGTTTACAGGCTGAGCAGCCCGCTTGGAAATGTGCATCCTGGCAGTGTTTCTCTGTGAAGGTGTTATAAAAAAATACAATTTCAGAAACTGTAATGCACTCCACACACTTGATGCTAAGGATGTGGTTGGATGGGCAAGGAGGCTGTAGGAAAGAAAATTTTTGTGTCATCAGAATGATATGCTACTACGTGGGATATGAATAATTGAAGCGTACGTGCCAGTCATCAAAGTGCTTAGTTTTCAATATCCAGTCTTTAACATCTTAGAAAAAGGCATTATTGCAGGAGTTCATTATTTTTTTTATTTTTTATTTTTGGAGAAAGTGTGTTCACCATGAAGGATATGTCCTCTCTTTCCTTGGTATGTTAAATTTACATTGAACTTAAAAGGAGCTGCATGTGCGTAATGAACCAACGGATAGCCCAGGGCGTACACATTCCTCACCGGGGTCCATTATGTGCATTAGGTGACCAAATGATAAATTAGATATGTGAACGCTACTCAGATATTTTGTGCAGTTATTTAAAAATGTACTTATCCAGATATTTGTGTCTCCTCCATTTCAGATTGTGTTATCTCCAGAAGAAACTGTTGAGGAGTTGGTGCCACAGATAAACTGGAACTGAAGAACCTGCAGTGGAAGAATTACAGGCCACAGTATCATTCAGAGGTTTGAATACCATAGGTAGAGCAACTGCACAGGCTCATGTAATTTTGAATCAAACCCTTCCGAGGATTCATAGCAGGGATTAAATGTGGTGCTTTCAGAGTCCAGAACATTTCTTACCATATCACCTAAAGGAATATTTAATTAACTGCTTGTTATTGTATATGCTTACTCATTGTGCTGTAGCCAATGCAGATGAACATCTTTGTTCCAACTAGTGAGTTAAACCTGCTATAAAGCAAGAGATGAGGAAGGACCCTGTGTGTAGCATACTGATCATTGGTGTTTATTATGTAAAGTTAAAGGGTTTTAAACATCAATAGCATGCCCTGGAAAATAGTATAAACTGCAGATGACAAGTTACAGCAGTGTCTTGCTCTAAGTTTTAAGTAGAACGTCACTGCTGTTCCAGAGTCATTTTGGTGACATCCCCTCTCTAAGGCTTTCTTGAGCCAAAGTGACATACAGGGCAAGAACATATACAGAATAAAGCAACAGCTCTACAGGAAGGAGCTTAAACTTTCAGCTTTAGAAAATTGTATTTAATATTTCCAGCAGCTTCAAAATAAAATATGCCCAGGTGGCAAGTAGAGGAGAAACTTCACCTCCCTTACAGTCTTCAGATTAAATCAGGCAACTAAACATTTTATCTGCTAGCTTCATGTCTTCTAGCAGATAACTAGAGGTGACAAATGCTCTGAAAGGCAAGCTATGTTTTAAATTTCACCTAGGCAGTTAATTTGCAAACAAATAACTGACTAGTCCTTTAATTATCCCATGGTTCTGTTGGTGATAGACAAGAGCTATAGCTCATATTCCCTCAGTTATGTTGGTGCAGTAAGAATAACAAGAAACTTAAAAAAAAAAAAAAAAGTATTTTTGTTACTGAAGTCAGCACTTGCATCTCTGAATTCACACAGGGAACAGATGCGATAAGTAAGAAGATACCATTTATACACACTTGCTATTTGGGGTTGAACTGTGCTTAAGAGAAAGTTACGTAGATCCTAAGTCTGCAATCAAGAAAAGTTGCTCTTAATGTGCTGATACTTTTAGAACCCGGACAAGACTTTTATGTCTTTTTAAACAACCACTTTTCTCCTATCAGTTGTTGTTTTGACTGAAGAAAAGGAAAAACAAAATGAGCACCTCATGAAGAAGATATAGAGCTATTTTGAAGAGCTTCCTTTACAAATGCTCCTCTTGGGATTCAGTCTCTCACATAACACAAATCTCTTGTCTGAACCATCCTTCTCCGTGAACAGGTAAGTTCTGAAGCTTTTATTGCCTTTTAATCTAATGGACAGGTTCCTAGCTTGTGTTTAATTAATATATGTTATGCTGGCACTCTTGAAAAGAGGAAAAAAAAAAGGTTTATTGGAAGCAAATTGTTAAAACAAAGAAACTGAGAAAGTTGAAGACTAAGCAAGAGATGAAAGACATCAAAAAAAAAAAAAATGCTGGTTATCCTCATAAAGACAGAAAAAGCTGGCTTTTTTTTTTTTTTTCTTTGTAGAAAAGCTACCTTTGCTTTCTTCAGACTTAGCCACCGTTTTCATTCTGCCTGTGGTAAAGTTTTGCTTACAGTTCTAATCTTGTTCAATTCAGTAGCAAGATTTTCTGATGACCCTTTTCTGCAGGCATAAGGAAATGATCATCTCAGTGGCTATGCAGAATCTACTTAGATATATTTCTAAGCAATATTAGTCTGTTACCTGAAGAAAGAAATACAACTCTTTCAAAGGAATTTGGTAAAGTTGTACTCAGAGTTTGGTTTTGCAAATGTAGTTTGAGATTAAGAAATTTTTAATTCCAATTCACAAGCCAGAATAAAAAGATTTGAACTTCGAACTTGATTATTGTGACATTTCAGTTATGTTCTTATTTTCACTTTTTCTGATAAAATTCAATCAGGAGAAAACATGAAAAAGTAACAATAAATATCAGTCTTGTTCTGTAACCTTTACTCAAGTGAGTAATAGGACCAAGTTTGGGGTGACTGCTGTTGCTTTAGGACCATGGTAATGGGGAATTGCTTGGTTCTTAAAGATTTAACTATTTAGCAAAATACAAAGTTGTATACAAATTCAGTGTTGTTGGACTTTCCAAGAGGCACAGCAACTAAACAAACAATTGAATGATCTAGCAGCAGCAGGAGACCTGCTAATGCAAATACTTAGTGGAGTGACTCATAAAAACAAGCCAAAAGAAAAACATTAACCAGCTTGCCCTTCCTCTTTCCCTTTTTCCCTCCCTCCTTCACTTCTCTCCACCTCTTCTATCTTAAAAGCACAAACAGATTAACACCAGGGAATTTTTCCCTACTTCCATGAGGTACACCCCAAAGGACTGGTAAGGGAGGCAAAAGCGAGATGCTAGTTCATCTTAAAACCTAAACCAATCTATAAAAGTCTCCCTCTTGCTGAATCACTGCAGGGAAAGAGGTCTGAGGAGCTTCTCTAGCTGCCTGACTACACTCTTTAGTCACTGTCTTTGTGTACAGGGCTAGTCCAACCATGGCTGACAATGCTGGAGTAAAACAAATGTTAAGACTTACACTGCAAATGTAGTTGTGCTGCAAAAACTCTTCAGAGGCTTTAGAAGCATATATATTTATAACATAAATAATTGGAGACTCCTAACCTTTTTCAATCTTAACGAATTTGTGGGATTTTCCTAGAAATTTCTGTTATCCTTTAGTCCTTTGCTTTCCTACCTATGTGTATTTTTAGTGAACATTATAAGCTGGGTGTACTGTAATGTATTTGGATTTTTCTCTGCAGTTTTCTGTGGCATTACTACTGTAAATTTTCTTTCCAGGAAGCTGCAATCACATGAGTTTAACTAACAGACCTCTTACATTGTGAAGTGATCGCAGTAGCGAAGGATCCAATTTGAATCAATATGACAT
The DNA here is from genome assembly GCF_964035555.1 of Netta rufina. Taxonomy (NCBI): domain Eukaryota; kingdom Metazoa; phylum Chordata; class Aves; order Anseriformes; family Anatidae; genus Netta; species Netta rufina. The sequence continues at coordinate 20,901,116 of NC_140125.1, forward strand.
TCAATCTATTAGGTGAAGGTTACTTGCAGTACAGGAAATTAAAAATATTATTGTCTGTGGTTGCCACAAACAAATTTATCACCGAGGAAGGAGTCCATTTTCTTAAGGGGCTCTCTACAGCACAAGTCTTACTGCTCAAGAGAACAAACTAACTGCCAATGTTTAGACTACCCTGTGAACGTTAGTGGAGATTGTGCACCTTGCAAATTCAAACACACTGTAAAGACTGCAGATTATTTTTATAGTCTTTTATATTTGGTACAAACTACATACCATACAAAAATCTGTCTTCTCACTCATAACCAAACTAACCTGATTGGTACGTACAAATGTACTTACATCTGCTCATTTAGCTCGAGTACATCTTAATGATGCAATTATAAATTACTCTTCTTGTTGTTGAAATTTTAAAAGTAATGCCTATCCTTTGTGTTTCTCATCTAATATATAAATAGCTTGATTTGATTCTTGGAAACCTTTAATTTCTGGCTGCAATAAAATAGTAGAGGAACATGTTTCTAAAATACATGTTTCCAACCACTGGAAGGAAGTGTATCTTACTAATATCTTTATCATTAATTTGCAGTAATGATCCAGAATTCAAATCAGCAGGAAGGATAAAAATATAGCAACAAGCCTTAAATAGCTTGTTGACAGAGAAGCTTTAGAAATAAATTTAGCCTCAGTCGCAGCTACAGTTACCATTTGCCACTCTTTTTCTATGGCATTGTACTCTGTATTTACTATTTCAGTGTGCGTCTGCACATTGTCCCTCAAACCTTCATAGGAAACTACATGGCTAAATGCAACCCCATACAAGAAGGCAAGATTTGGGAGCTGGTGCAAGAAGTCTGTGCTCAATGCCCAGTTTCAGGGCACACTGTCATTCTCAGACTTTGTAAACAGGGCTGGTGGATTCTGCAGGTTGTAGATTCATGAAACTAATTAGGCTTTACAGTTGTAAAGTACCTCAGCTTGGATGAACCCATCCACCAGCCATATGGAGCACTGCAGTAATTTAGTCTCTGCAGTGGCACTCAAGTAGAGATTATTTCTAGGGCCTGTGATGAGGTTAGGCTTGGAATGGGGGGATTAAAACCTTCACCTGGGACTCTTCTGAGTATCACTTTTCTACATTCTTTGCTGAATCTACATCTAAACAGCTAAAGGAAGGATTAACACAGATTTAGTTTCTTTTAGAGAAAAGCAAGATCTAATACAGTTTTGCAGGTTGAGCTTCACCCTTTCCAAAAGGAAACCCAAGACTACAGGTTTCCAAGCCCTTCACGCTTAAAGAAAAAGTGACTAACATAGATGCTGATGGATATCTGTGAGATGTAATCCATGGTATCGAGGGCAAGTCAGATTATTGCTGTGATTTTTTAGTAATGTAATTGTTTCATTAACTTGTTTAAAAATAATTAGCAGAGTCTGTTTTATGATTTTTTCAAAAAATCTCCTGCTGGGTGCAGATGGGTGATCCCTGTTGAAGTGAAGTTCAGGAATATCCACTGAAGTGTTTAATTCTTATGACAATGGCACATTCCATGGCATTGCTATGTCATGTGTTACCTTGGCTGTAACATTATGTTGCTTAAATCACTATGAAGCCCTCTTCTCTGTATTGTGCAAGAGACCTGGTGATTGCTTCCCAGCAATGATGAGAATGAGTTATGAGCCTCTCTGCCTTTTCCTAAAATAACAGGGAATGAATTTCATGTGGGCAAACACTTGACTCATTCTTCTTGGAACTGATAGCTTACCACACAGGACTTGGAGGCTGCTCAGTGAACCAGTCATGGTTCACAGGAAGAAGAAGCCTCCAGAGGAGCTCAGACACTCAAAGAATAACATTCCTGGCCAAAAATAACCCTGAGCACTGAAAACAAATCGAAAAAAAAAAATTGGTTTACTTGTAAATCTGTTGCAGCAACATGTACCTCCAGACATATCTGAGAGATGAATGGTACATCCATCTTTGTCTCTTCACTCTTCTGTTTCCAAGTAAAGCTTCTTTCCAACCAAGCCAATGCCATGTAAGTTATACATGGCTTATGACCATGGGTCACCTGAGCTATGTCAGCTGCTGTTGGTGAAGACACTGGTGCAAGATCTGAAGGTAAGAATGGCTGCCCTCGGACAATTGCAATGATACAATCACCTCCACAGAAGGACTGAGAAAAGCAGGAGAGCTTAGGAAATGCCAAAACTGAAACAAGGACAGTATGAGAGAGGGATAGTCCTGCACGCAGTGCTATACAGTGAGGATGGGCAGGCTGCATGCGAGGCATATCCCAGAGAAGCATGGAAGCTACTAGATTGGTCTAGTAGCATAGTGGGCTGCAGTGCAATGCAGCCTGTTGCACTGGGAGTTTCAGCGCTGTTTTTTATGGATGTGTGTAAATGTGGGTGTGGACCTGAGGTGCGTTCAGGACACTATAAGCGGCATATCTCCTCAACGCTCATGCAGTTTGGTGAACTGGAGATCTCTTTTTCTCCCATAGCTTCCTCAACTGCTATCTCCTATAGTTCTGTAGTTGACTGTGGGGAAAGTTATGGCCAAATGTACACCATATTTTTGGACCTCTGTGTTTTGTCTTGACTGACAAGCCTTCAGCAGACTTGTTGGCACAAAGTAGGAAATGGCTCACTGACAGCAGAAGGAATATGTCCTTCTTGGAGATATGAAGCCTTCCTTGGATGAAGGAGCTGCTGTGTACTGCCAGCTAGCATTCTTGCTGATTGTTAAGTTTCCAAATTAAAAAATGATTTAACTCTACATGAGACAATATGTGCTATGAGAGGATGATGTGGTTTGGATCTTTATTGCACAGATAGGGAATCCTAACCATTCACCTTTTTTTTTTTCTTCTAATTTTCTTCCCTTGTCCCTTGCAACCATTCCTCTCTGGCACCAATAAAACATTCTTTCCTCCCTCACAATTTTAAATAGGGAGGTAACGAAAGTGATCAGCCTGACAAGAGTAAGGGGAAGGGGCTGGAAATGTTTGGTGGTAGTGGGAAATAAAGGAGAAGAACTGATCATTCCTCAAAGTCATTCCTTTGCTTCTGAAAATATGTAATCCTGGCACTGATGCCACAGAAAGAATAATCTTTCCTGTTGCTGAGAAAATGTTGGGAATGCCTGCTCCGAAAAACACTTAGCATCCTTGTCTGTATGCTGACACATCAGCCTTCATTCCAGAGATGGCATGGGTCTCAAAGGAAAGAATAACATTTTTATTCCAGAATATTAGTGGCCTGAGGCTAATCTCTGTGAACTGTCTACAGCTGAAGCTCTTCTGCACTGGGAAATGACATTCATGTTGGAACAGGAATGCGGGAAATTAATGTGGTAACAAATGTGCTAAACACGGCTGTCTATATTTGTAGTTGGGCTCTCATTTGTGCTAAACCCGGTTTACCTACACAGGAAGCTACAAAGGGATTGTGAAGTGGGTATAAATGCTAGAGTCACAGGTATTTAACAAGACATGGAATACCCCAACTTAAAAGACATTGTAATGCACTTTACTGGTCTAAACAGAGGGGGAAACAAGTAATTAAAAGAGGCCATTTTTTTTTTCTGGTCATAGTAGCTTCATGCTGAGGTCAAGTTTATGCTTGATTAACACAGATCAGGAAAGCGAAAACCCCTATGCACATCTCTATAAAATAAATGAGGATCATAATTTTATATTAGTCTGTTAAAAGCAACACGCTTAGCATGGTTATGTTTACCTGTAGATATTGGTGTCCATAACCCTAGGAAACACCTAGCGCCATCTGCCCATTCTTGCAGAGGTTCAGGAGGGATCGCTTAAAAATGGCAGGTGCACACTGACAAGAAAATCCCATTTGCTAAATGTCTTTAAGGAGCACAATGCCTCTGTTCAATCCAGCCGCTATTTTTGTTAGGACCTGTGCATCACTAGGAATGCTTCCTGTCATAATGCATTATATTTGAACAAAAATGAGTTACATTTTCCTTCTGTGAGAACTGGGATCTGGAAGTACCTGTAATGAATTTGTACAATTCATAGCAAGACTGGAAACATTAGGCAGTAACTACTTAATCTTATGGCTATTTTATTATCATTTCTTTGTTATTAAGATAGTACAAATAATTGAAATTTTAATCTGGGATATTTGCTTAGACATTAAGACCACTGTAGATTCAATTCATGTTGCAGTGCTGTGGGTTAAAGATGAATTCACTGTTACAATGATATGAAATTATTGGATCTCAGCAGTTTTGAGGTAAGAGATAGAGTTGAGTTGGTTGCACTTGCTGTTTACCCACAAGCTGTACAGACGATCAAAAGGTTAGCAAGCCTTATATGACTCTGGTATTGCTGCATGCTAATACAAGCAGACCTGCAAAAGCAGGATCTTCTCCTGAGGTTAACCTATAACATAACTATTTTAGCAGGCATTCTAGTGCAGACATAATAAAAATAACAAGGGTATGACCTTGGGCAGTACTATAGTTGTCACTTTCTGATTCAGACTGTATGTCCTTTCCATTTAGCTTGAATAGAACTATACAAAATATTTTTAAAATGAAGGAATATGCATAGTACAAGGTAGAAGATGTTAGTGGTGTTTTAGTTCTGTTTTCATGCCGCATAGAAAGTGAGATAGAATTTTGGATATGTTCCTCAAGAAGAGGAGCCAAGAAATTCTGTTTTTAAAAACTGATACTGACATTTATTCATAGCCAGAAAGAATAAGGCACCTCCTGTGGCTTAGTTACCCCACTTTCACTAAAGGATTGCTAATGCTAAATTGTCCCTAGTTACCCTATTTTCAAAATGCAGAAGCAGTACTTATGTTATGAAAATTAACTAGATAGCGTATGACAAATTGCTTTGAAGAGAGTATCAAAGAAATTGTGTACTTTTAAAAAGTACTTGGTATTTAATAACTTATCAGATAGCTGGCTTCTGCTCCCTCTGTCTTGCAATAGTTTTGCAATTTGTTTCAATGACAGTAAGATGACCTCCGGAGTTTCTACAATTTTCAGCTATGTTTTGTTTGAAGATTGCAATGCTCTAAATAACTTCTGTATTTTCTCCAACCCCAATTCTGTGTAACATTCAAAAATAGTCCTATGATAATTCAGGAGACAAAAGATGTCCTTAGGCCCTAAGATCCTTTAACATTTTAGGTATTTTGTTGCATCTACACTCCAGCAGTATGTTGGATGCACATTTTCCCTACTTTCATTGCTCTTCATTCACTATTTGAAAAGAAAGCCAGTTGTTCTGTCATTCTGAATAGTTGTGACAGATCCACAGTGACTTCATGTGGATGTGATCAAAGTGAAATCATGCCTAATGAGAAGAACTAATAATAAACAGCATAGAACCAGTGTACAGTTGTGCACAGTTTGAGAATAAAATGTGTGCTCACTTAATGTAGAGAACTATTGTTTTGTAAGAATAATTTCCAAGCTACGGGAAAATAAATTTAAAACTTGTGGCATATCTCCTCATCTGAAAATGCAGGGGAATTTAGAGCTGCATGGGAAGTTTGTGGCTTAAACCCATCTCTGGGGAAAGTAGAAGTGTTGATGAAGTAAGTCAGGGTAAAACAGTGACAACTCATCCATTTAAAAAAAGGTAACTGTATAGTGATACATCTGAGAGGGTCTGCCAAGAGACATGATTTTTTTTCTTACCGTTCTTGTCCTCTACTTAATGTACATACTTCTGTCTATTCTCAAAGGTAGGTACTGAGCCGGCAGGACCTTTAGTCTGGGCTGCTTTTTAGGAGCTGTACCTTTTTTAGGAGCTTGTACCTCTGTGAATGGGAACAGGTTATGCTATGTTCTGGCTGTGCCAGCCTTCTGTGTCCTCACCTGATGGCTTCACACCAGTGATGGTGACCTCAGGCACTTCTTGTCTTAGCTGCTGGCAAGGCTCTGGCCTTCTAGCACTGGGCATTTTGTAGCTTTCCCATACTTTTTTCTAGTCCTCCAGATCATTCAGGTGGCATAAGTGCACTCTGGCTTTTCACGGTTGCAAAAGAGCTCTTTTTATACTTCAGTTGCTGGGAAAACAACAGGAGTACATGAGCCAGACTTCATGTGTCAGTGCCATGTGCAACAGGTGGACAGAACTTTGTGACTTTGTTCTTGCAGATGGATGCAGAGCTGTGTAGGACACTTCTTCCTTCCCCAGTGCAGACATACAGCTGCTTTCCAGTGGGAACTTCTCACTGTGTCTGCAAAAACTTCTATGGTTACAGCAGTACTTAAGTTCAGGGTTGTTCAGACCCCTGGCACAGAACGTGGTCTGTACCAAGTAAATTGTATTGGATTTAGAATCTGTTGTTGACTCTCATTTAAATCAACATATATGTAGGAGAAACAATTAAATATATTGCTTGCTAACTACACAAAAGATGTATGTATTCTATTGCATCTCATTCTACTATTTTTGTCCTTTGGTTAATAAATATAATAAACATGCCCAAGTTAAATACATTACTGCAGGATGCTAATATACTGAGGATATTGAATATAATAGTCATCCTGGACAAATGGTCCAACAGAACAAATGAAAAAGTACATAAATAAGTTTTTATGATTTGATGTGATTATTCTGTCTTAAATTTCTAGGGACAATAATTATCACTCTAATTTCTTTCTCAGAAGTCCTAAATAGCAAGATAGAGGAAAAAAAAGGACCATCACTGGAGTCACAGTCCAGTAGCTGACTTAGATCATCTATAGTGAATTTTAGTCTAGATTATTTTAAACAGTCAGTTCTTTAGCATATGCATACTTAAGGGAGTCTCTCCTAAGAGCACAAATAATATGAAAGAGTAATATAGTTGTGCTTTATAGAGGTACACGTCCATTATAATTTATAATGGTTATTATAATTTATCTGACCTTGGTCAAGCTTTAATTATCTGTTACTTGTTAGCAGACTTCTGCTTATTTTATAATAAATAGATCAATTATGAGAAATAGAGTATTTAATGCAAAGAAGGTTTGCTGCACTTACTTTTTAGTACAAAATAATAATAATAATAAAAAAAATCTGTAAGCTTTCCAGCACACAAAAATGCTGAACTAATCACTCAACATTACTTTGTGTTCTTTGATAAAAGTTTCAGCATTGCAATAGAAAACAACAAGTTTATCTACCCCATGCAATTTTCATGCAGATCCCACCTGAGCCCTGAGCTGTAAATGTATATACTTTACATAGGTTCTTATTTTTGTGCTGTACATGCTCAGGGTTGGAGTAAAAACAAAACAAAACAAAACAAAAAGAACACACACGCACAAAAAAAAAAAAAAAAAAAACACAAATCAATGTGCATCTGAAGGCTGGGTTTAGCTTTGCACTTAGCTTAGCCAGGATGGTTACAAATACAGTACATGAACTCTAGAGTAAGAGTGGAAAAGTAGACCACTGTCATACATTCCTTTAAACAGCACACAGCTTCATAGATACTGCTACTTTTCTTACTTCTGCACCATGCTCTGTGGATGTCTTCAGTAAATAAAAAACCACAACAGTGTATAGGTGATGCTTACGGCCTTCTGAGTCTTCACACATTGTGGCAAGACCATCCAAGAAATCCTCTCACTATTTCTGTCATTCTTCTGTTGTTGATCACATCATCCCTACCAAAGGCATGTAATCAGAGCCTCTTATCCATCTGCATACAGCAGATAGCCCTGAAATTTTCTGTCCTAAACCATTTGTAGGGTACAACTCTAGTCTTGTTTGTGTTGATAATATACCCATATGAGTAGTATTTCATGAGTTTTCCTGTGGTCCTTAATTTGACAGACTTTGTTGGATAGGGGCTTTTAGGCTGTCATTGTGTTTCATTTCCCAAATATGATTGAAAGAGACCTGTGCTCTAATCTCCATATGACTGCTGGATTTTTATATTCCAAACACCCACCGGGAAATCTTAACTGCAATACGCCTAAAATGTGGCCTATAGCTTTTTGCAAAATTTATGGACAAGTTCACAAATACTAGTCATGCTGAGAGACGGTACTCATTTTAATCCCCAAAACACCACGCTGAATAACGTTGTGTCTCCTTACCTGTACACTTGTTAAAAATTATTTCACACACAACTGAACAGCAGGGCAGATGAGTCCTTGTATGAAGCTTCATATCTCTTTAAGTTTAGTGCTTGAAGGCTGTGCATCAAAGCATTTTGTGCATCATTAGTTTGTTCCTTGCCAGACTATGTGGTACCCACACAAATATTACCATCTGGTATCTTCTGTTTAAAGCAGCTGTTGTCAGAGTATTCCAGAATTTTAATCGGTATCTAGATTTCTAAATACCAAAGCCAAGATACCTTTGATCTCATTGCAAAGGGAAGTGCTTCTCGAGGTATGGGGCTGCGTTACAGATTGCTGATCTCCTTCTTGCACTAGACCCATGCACAAAAGGGCCATGTTCTGGTTCCCAGTTCCCAGATGATAATTGACTTATTTTAGGATAACTTTCTGTGAGAACATTTGCAAGGTAAGTAGGCTTTACAAGTTTGGCTTATATCAGACAGAGGGAAACGGCGAGTGGAGAGTGAAACAGAACAAGAGTTGTCCACTGAATTGTGATGGGCTGGGAATTGTTTGGGCTCTTGAGCTTTAAGGCAGTATGTAAATGAAAACCTGGTATCTTGGTTTGGTGCAATGCTTCTTGGCCTTACATTGATAAAAGCAGCTACTTTCAGGATTAGGTAGATGTTGGTCAGATCACAGTTAAATACTGAAGCAATTTGAACAGCTTTGCAAGCAGCATAATCCTAAAAAGACCAGTATACAATGTGATTTTTATTTATTTATTTATTTTTTCACAATAATTTATTTATCATTTCAGAAGGAGGCAGTAGTGGAAAGATATTGATGGAAAAAAATGGCAGGAAAGGGGCTTCCACAGCTGACAAGTAACAGGTGTGAAAATTCTCATTTTCTTGAATCACTGGGAGTTTAACATTTAAGCTACAGAAGTAATTTAGTAGGAAATTCGGTGTGATACAGTGGTGAGAAGTAGTATTGCCTTTGCTACAGATGCAGGACTTGGTTATTTTGTGACCAATAGAAAAGTGGGTTTTTCTCCAGGGACACTATTGGTATTTTTTTTTTTCCAATTAGTTGAGTTTTGCCATTGGTGCAGTATATAATAGTCATGACATGTAAGTTGTAACTATAGGAAACAATGGTATATTGCTGAAAATTACAACTCTTTCTAGGAGTTATTGGAGGGGAGAAAAATGGAGGACTTGTTGCTATAAGTAGTGGTATAATGTAGCCCAGTATTTATTCCTGTCATAGCTAAATAATATTGGCATGGGATTTCTGTGAAACACAGCAGAGTGTAGGTAAGAAATCAGAGGATACATTTAAAGAAGGTTTAACCTTAAAGTATTCACATATCAGTTCTCCGCTGTCTGATCGCACCCATTCTCAAAAACAATAAATGGAAGGCCATTCCCTTCCAAAATTCTAAATATAACATTTTTGTCCCCCTAACCCTTAAAGACTTGTTCTTCTATGCTGTGGAAATCCTGTTATTTTTCACACTTTTTTCACTTTTAGAAACCGCTGAAGCTAATGCTGTTTCTAGGGGATGCTCTGCAGGAGTGTTTTGCAGTGTGAGCACTGGGGTTCACAGGTATTGCAAAGAGAGAGAAGTGCTTTCCTGTGATTCTTCTGTAGCTTCTCACAGCTCTCCTTGCCTGCTGAATTCTTATGATTAAGGTTTTTCCACATTTTTGGCAGCTAAAGAAGCCATGTCGGCTTGACATCTGGTTGTCCCATGGAGTCTAGGAAACAGGTGGGGTACTTGTCTCTTCAAATTCTGCTTAGTACAGCATTGGTGGTGTCTTCTAGATGGGGACTATATGTTTCCTGCTGCTTGTAGTAATCTACCTGCCTGCTTCTGACACAGCAGCCTGGATGCCCTTTCAATTGAAACTGTACTACTTCTCCACCAGGGATTAAGGGAGTGGATCTGAGCCCTAGGCTTTCACACAGCTATTGTGTCTGATCTTGTTCAGATCAGAATACAATTCAACAGTGAGCTACATTTATCCTTTTTAATAGCTCCACAGAAACAGCACAGGAGATGAATTTGGATGAATATCCTGAAACGTAGTGTATATGAAGACATATGCTCTCTTTATTGCCCTTACTTATGTTTAATGCATATCATTTATTTTGTAAGCTTATCAGTCCAGGCAAGGGAGTGTGTTTCTGTAAAGCACTTTGTTTTCCCTCTTCTCTGACTTCACTGAAGGCAGAGACAAGCTGGAGGCACCCACATTCTTTTATGCATATCTACTGCCGTTCATCAATCAGAGAGCAACAGTCAGCTCATCAAGGCACTTTGCAACCTTTGTAATATGCAGTTGCTGGTGAATTTTCCCCTTCCAGCATATAATTGCTCAGTCCCTACTTTATCATGGATTTAATAAGATATTTTTCTCAAGCATTCAAGTGCTTTTGCTAAAGTACAATTATAGAGATTATATTAAGAAAGGTCGTGAGCTGAAAAAATGTATGAAGTCTTGTTTGGAAATGAGGTAATATTAGCAACGCAAATTACATGAAGTTTGGAACTTGACCAAAACAACTTAAAGAAGAGCAATTTTTGGAAGACTAAGATATTTTTTGAATATCATAAAAGTGTTTAAAGTATTGAGAATATCACAACAATGCTGATTTTAAACGGTTTTGTTCTCACACTTAAGTAAATTAAGAGTGATTATACTGCAGCAAATATGATTCTGGCAATAGAAAAACAAATATAAGTAGAAGGAGAACCAACCGAAGAAATTCTTATTCTTTAGGAAACTCAATGCACGTGTCAAGCCTGACATTTCCTATTTTCTTTGTTTAAACAGGCAAAACTAATGTGCCTCCCATTGTTTTTCCTTGTTTTTCTTGTGCCCCAAATGTCATTTCAGTATGAATAACATATATGCATACATTCTGCTTGTACTAGAAATCATAGCACTTAGCAGGGCATTCTGCTGTGCCTTACTCTGGTTTATGAACTCTGGTTTGGCAGACCAGAAGAAGTAGTCATCAGAAAGGAGTGAGCTTACAAAGCCATGACATTTCAACAGTACCCAGCTTCCCTTAACAAAACTCTTGGTAGGCAGAACATAAACAACAAGCTGCATCTTTCAAGAGCCATTTGATGTTATTGAGTTTATGCTTGGTGCACCAGTAGCATTCTGCCTTGTATATTAGAACTAGACCATGAAAGTAGCCTGATTCTATTAGATCCGCTTGTGTAACATTTATGTTTCTTTGGGTTTTAAAAGAGATAGGGACATATGACTTTCTGAATCATATTAGACTATTGATTGATAAAGTCAGATATCTTACTTCCTACAATGGCCATGACCTAATACATGAGAGTTGCAAATAGCAGCTATTCAGATGTGGCCAACTATAAAATGCTGAAGACAGAAAGTAACTTCTGCCTGCTCTTATCACAGCTCTGAGAATTTAAACAATCTATCCATATTCATTGATTGTTAGTTAACATTATTTTAAGGAAATATTTGGAGCTATGTTTTTAATTAATATGTTTATGTTATTACAAAATAAATACAATTTTATATACTTTTCGTAAAAGCAAAGAAATATCTATTGACTTTGAACTGCAGGTTAGAAAAATGGAAATCCCCTTCTCCCCTTCCCTGACATAAACAAGCTATTGAGATATTAAAAAAGCGTATCTCAAAAATGAGAGAAGGGGAAACTGCAGCCTGTTGTGCCAAGTGCCACTGGTGGAACTAGTTCTGGTAGTAAATTTTGTTCAGTTGTAAATCTGTGTTGGCTTCAGCCCTCAGACACTATCTATGGATTTAATCAATGTTTGAAACTGGATGAATAATTCTATTTGATCTCTTTCAGCTTGTGAAATCCATCTTCAGGTTTCAGCTCCTTCATGTACTTATCCACATACTACCTGAATGCTTTTAAAACTGTGCTTATCTCACCTCAGGAAAATGGTTCCAATAGTATGAGCTGGCTCCTAGTTCTGCAAAGGGTTCTACTTAAACAGAAACAAATCAGAAAGGCTGTGCATGGGCAAAAATGCACAATTCAGCCCTGATGTTTCAATCTCTGGATTAAGTGGAGACGTGGTTGATATTCTAACAACACTGGAGTGAATGGCACAGTTCCCATGCATTTTGTAAAGAAAATGGCTTCAGGTTTGGTCCCAATTCTTGCATGTGAGACTGTAAAATTCAGAATTGCTCATACTGTTTTGAAATGCCCAGCCCTACCAAATGTCTCTTGCCAGTTAAATAAAAGAGAATGCAAAACTGACTAATGTTGTTGTATTATAAATATTTCTATGAATGTTTATTCGAACTCTTTTTATATCACCCTTGTGCTACAACTTCAGGTTGGTCTGGTTGAAATATAACTTCCTTATATTAAAGAAGTCAGATTAGGTTTTCTACCTTGAATGATCTTGAATCAACATAGCAGGTGATTCATTCCCTCCTCCTAAAGGTATTATACGACTACTTAGGTGCAAGAGAAACTTGGTGAAAAATGTGATTTAGTGGTGGGGATGGTTATCTGTTTATTTCCAATTTTATGAAGTCTTGGTTGGAGCAGCTATTCTATAGCAATCCTATCTCTTGGCTAAAAAAACACCCTGCATTTGATAGTCTCTGTATTTTGGGCTTACACTTTTTGGTTCTGTTAGACCTCCTTTCCTTTATGGGTTTCAGTTAATGTGCCTTATGTCCTTCATTCCCTATTAGACATCAGTAAAAAGCTAATATTCAGTACAACCTATTTCTAAAAGCTGAGAAATATTTCCTTTTCCTTTTTTTTTTTTTTTTTTTTTTTTTTTAATGCTTCCTTAATAACTTTAATGAAGCTGTTTCTAGGTACTTTCCGTTCATATCCCACTCTTCTCAGTGAACACATTTAGCTACTGACATCAAGAAAACAAAATTATACATTTTAAAAACAATCAAAGTGTGACAGTTAATGGCAATGTGATGAAATAGGAATAATGTGGCTTTATTGTGGGCAGCAGAAGACTGATGTTTTTAATTATTCATTTTCTTGCTTTTAGGTGCTTGGATTTTTAATGTAATGTAATAGGTACCATTTTATCACATTGTTACATTTAGCGCTTTGAAGTGGATTTTGGATTGTTTGTGATGATTTGGTTGTTTGTTTGTTGATCTGGTAATACTTGGATGAAATGCAGGAATAATCTGTAAGGTGACAGGCTGGTGAGAGGGAAGGTCACACGGATGTACTTTGCACATTTTTGTGAAAATAAGTTGAAGACCTTTTTTTTTTTTTTTTTTTTTTCTACCAATATTGTGACAGGGCTGCTGCAAAGCTTTCCAGCAACATGGGAAATAGTATTTATTTCTGTTGCAATGGTTAGGAGTTGAGACCAAGGCTGGAGATGGACTAATTGTTCCTATCCTGATACCACGTGATGAAAAGGGAACTTGACCTGAGTTGCTTTGGCCTCTCAACATATTTCCCAGTCCTCTCCAGAACAATTGCAGCTGCCATAGCTTCTGATGGCTCTGCATCAGACAAGAAACAGGAAAGCTTCTGCAATTTTGCTGCATTTAGCTTGCTTTTCCAAGTTGCTGTAGTCCATGCAGATGGAGTTGTCTCTTGTATTCATCCTTGCCTGTGTTTCTTCCTTCTCATCTAGTGTGACTGTTGCTAGCTTTGAAATATATGTTTTTGTGGCACAGGAGTAAGAGGACACCTCTGTATCTTTATACAGCCTTTTATTCACTGTGGAACTAGCATATGACAGGAGAAAGTGGAAACAGGATCTATTTTTGGTCTGACTCTTTCCTCACCTGGTGAATTGGAGAAGAATAAAGTCTCTCTTTCCCTCCTCAAGCATACCAGTCAGCAGCACGTCACTGTCTCATTGTAGGAGAAAATCTGCACTTTGAACTATCTGCTTATAGAACACAAATCACAGTAAGAGTCCAGTTGACTGTAAGTCAGTGGAAGAATTGTACAGTTCACAACAACTTTGCGCTGCCTTGTCCTTTTGAGTAATTTGGGTTCAGAATTATTCAGATTCAACTGTGAGCAGCGATTCTCTCCACTTACACAGAAACGACTGGAAATACTTCAGTTTACTCCTTCTTCTGCCTTCAGGGCAAAGATTATAATAAATTTCAGATTATGATCTGAGAATATATAATGCCTTCTCTTTATGGAGATCATTTTGTTTATCATGGCTACTGAATGCTAGTATGGGTTCGGCAGCTTGGTTCTTATTTATCTTTCAGGCCATTAAATGTGACATTTAACTCTGTGGAAAACAGAAACCATTTTGCTCCCCATTCTTATGAAGTCATTAGAAAGGCTGAGGTACAGCTGTAATGGCTGTCCATTAATATAATCATTATATTTAATAACAGGCAACTTGCAGGCTTGGATTTTCTTAACACCGTTGCTGAGAGAACTACTAGTCCTGGTCTTTCCAAAGGACTATGGAGCTTTTACCTTCCTTCAGATGCAGGTGGTCAGAGATGTTCAGACCACCCACACCCCCTGCAATACACTGCCCAGCAGAACTGGGAGAGAAATGTAACTATTAGAATATCTTGCTTCAACCCATTGATGCATTGATGTTTTCTGGGTACGTTTTCTCACCTCTCTATAATACGAAAGCAGATTTGAGCCTTATGGCAGAAATTCTGAGTGGGTGCTGGGGATGTAAGCAACTTATGAAGCCAGTCTTGCTCCAGAGATACTACCCGGATGGCAGTCAGACTCCTCAGAAAGGCTCATTATCATTTCCTAATGTCATATTCCCATCATCAAGCAAAACAGCTTAATCTAATGCGAACAACATGTGCAAGATGTTTGAGTGTCTGGTGTCACCTATTTGATATATAAATATTTAAATACTAACTTATGGGATATTGTTTTTCTAGCATGCAGCTCTGTGTTTTTCTAAGACACAGCAGCTATCCATCTGCCTCAAGTATACAAAAGCACCCATATTTTCTATAACTTGTGTGCTCTCATGTAATTGAAAAAAAGTTCTAGTTGCTTTCTGAAAAGTGACAGTAAATAATTCCATCTTTATGCTAGGGCTATTGAGTTATGCTGTCTCTTTCCTGTGATACAGTCTCACAGTGTTCAGATTAATCTTGTCTATACAGACCTGTTGAGCACAGTGAGTTACTGCCGATCTAGCTGCGGGCAGCATCCATCCCATTCTGTTGATCCACGGGGAACAGAACCCAGCTCTTAAAATCCTTCCTTGGCTGAACTGAAGTTGGCAGTTTACAAGCCTGTATGAGGAGATCAGCTGCTTTAGGAAAAGCTGTTTCTGTGTACTTTCGAATAGGATGATCTTATAAGAAAGAGCAAATGCAGTAAATAGCTGAAAGCTGCTGTGCGTGACTGAAACAGGACAAAATTGAATTGTTGGTGTCCCAAGTTTCTCCCTTCTAATGCTTTATTCTTTCTCCTGGATTAGCAGCCATTTTCATGAATACTCATTCCTTCCCCTAGCTGCTGGATAAGAGGCCATTTCTGAGACTGATGCGATATCTTTCAAGATGAGAGTGCTTTTCATAGAAACACAGGTTGTTGTCATATTCCTAACCATTCCCCTAAAACACAAAACACCTGTATACCACACTATAAAATGGATAGAATGGTTCGTTTTTCCTTCCCAGACTTCTTTATGGCCACAGCAAAGATTTTATTTTAACACCAACTTTGTGACTGTCAATGTAGCTACCTCACAGTTATGCAGATTTTCTATGGAGACATGGGGTGTCTTGTCTGTGGGGGAAACTCCAATTTATCAAGGTGGGTAAGTCTGCAACTCTGTTAATTGCATAGTCTACCTTATTGCCTTATGCTTCAACCTGCTCTGAGTCATCTGTTGTTCGTTTCTTCCCTTGTGAAGTAATGAATCTGTGCTTCTCTTTGTTTTCCACTCAATTCTGAAGTATTAATATAGCCTTTTTTTTTTTTTTCCTTTTGAGATTGTTGATTTTAAAACTCATTTTGCCTCTTAGCCTTTCTGATGCTGTTACTGTATTCCCATACCATTTCTTTATATTCACACTTTGTCCTTTTATATGATTCCTTATCTTAAATGCTAACAAAGGGAAATTTGTTTGAATTGATACAAATTACTTAATTTCTTTTCAACTTTTATACTTTTATAGCAAGTTCATAATTCTGATTATTCTTACACATAAAAACAAGTCATATAAATGCCTAAATTAATTGTGGATCTAGTACAGTCTTGTCACAATGTAAACGATTTTCTCTTTCATTTTGAGTTCATCACTGTTTACTTTCACTGCAGCTATGGTTGTGTGCCAGTGTAGTATGATGTTCCTATTGTGAAGCAATACTTTCCATGTTAACATATATGTGTGGATATCTGTCCTTTACAAATATAATTTTACATCTAAAATCTACAATTCAATTCCTATGTCTCTATTTTATTCTAATTTCTTAGAAGAAAACAATCATTAGCAAATAGTTTCATTGCAACTGGAGTCAGTGTTGCTACTTGTATGGTTATGCCTGTGCTGCTGCTGTTGAATGAAGGTACATATATCACAGAATCACAGAATCACACAGAATTTCTAGGTTGGAAGAGACCTCAAGATCATCGAGTCCAACCTCTGACCTAACGCTAACAGTCTTCCACTAAACCATATCCCTAAGCTCTACATCTAAACGTCTTTTAAAGACCTCCAGGGATGGTGACTCCACCACTTCCCTGGGCAGCCCATTCCAATGCCTAACAACCCTCTCAGTAAAGAAGTTCTTCCTAACATCTAACCTAAAACTCCCCTGGTGCAACTTTAGCCAATTCCCCCTCGTCCTGTCACCAGGCACGTGGGAGAACAGACCAACCCCCACCTCACTACAGTCTCCCTTGAGGTACCTATAGAGAGCGATAAGGTCGCCCCTGAGCCTTCTTTTCTCCAGGCTGAACAAGCCCAGCTTCCTCAGCTGCTCCTCGTAGGACTTGTTCTCCAGACCCCTCACCAGCTTTGTCACCCTTCTCTGGACTCGCTCAAGTACCTTGATGTTCTTCTTGTAGTGAGGGGCCCAAAACTGAACACAGTATTCGAGGTGCGGCCTCACCAGAGCCGAGTACAGGGGGAAATATATATTAAAAAAAAAAAAAAAAAAGAAAGAAAAATATATACAAACTTTTCACCACCCTCATAGTAAGGAGGAAATTCTTTACTTAGAGGGTGGTGAGGCACTGGCAAAGGTTGCCCAGAGAAGCTGTGGATGCCCCATCCCTGGAGGTCTTCAAGACCAGGTTGGATGGGGCTTTGGGCAACCTGGTCTAGTGGGAGGCATCCCTGCCCATGGAAGTGGGGTTGGAACTGGATGGTCTTTAAGGTCTCTTCCAACACAAACTATTCTGTAATTCTATGATTCTATGATCTTACCTTCCAACAGTACCACAGTAAGAGGGAGATGTGTAATATAGGGACTGAAGTTAGGAGCCCGAACAATTTGATTCCTACTTCTTGCAGTTCTGGCACAGCTAAGGCACCTTACTTGTGTCTGCAGAATGGACTAGGATCAGTTCTACCATAGTCAAATGATGT
Organism: Netta rufina; assembly: GCF_964035555.1. Taxonomy (NCBI): domain Eukaryota; kingdom Metazoa; phylum Chordata; class Aves; order Anseriformes; family Anatidae; genus Netta; species Netta rufina. The sequence continues at coordinate 20,918,744 of NC_140125.1, forward strand.
GAGACTGAAGAGAGAGGCATTGTGAAGAATTCAGAGTGTTGGTTAGGTAGAATTCATATGTCTTTGAAAGTAGACAAATGTTTATATTTCTATCTCTTAAGTGTTGTAAGAGAGAATTTTCCAAACTGCTGTTTTGCCAATGATTTCAGAAGAAACAGTATTACCCTGATAAGGCTTTTTTAAAGAAAAACCTTACTTTGAATATTTTTCTAATGAGATAATGATGCCGTTCTGTCAGCTGTGCATTTTTTCTTTATCCGTATAAATGCCATAGCTGCTATGAATATATAAAATGTGACATTTTTAGGAAATTTACATCTTCACAGGGAAAGAGAGTTGGTATCTTTATCTAAATCAGGAAAACATGCAGTATTTAAATAAAGATACCTTCAGGTTCAGTCAGCACTTTGGTCACAACAACCCCATGCAGCGCTACAGGCTTGGGGCAGAGTGGCTGGAAAGCTGTGCAGAGGAAAAGGATCTGGGGGTGCTGATTGATGCTCGCCTGAACATGAGCTGGCAGTGTGCCCAGGTGGCCAAGAAGGTCAACAACATCCTGGCTTGTGTCAGGAATGGTGCAGCCAGCGGGAGCAGGGAGGTGATCGGCCCCCTGTACTCTGCTCTGGTGAGGCCGCACCTTGAGTGCTGTGTTCAGCTTTGGGCCCCTCACTATAAGAAGGACATTGAGGCCGTGAAGTGTGTCTAGAGAAGGGCTACGAAGGTGGTGAGGGGCCTGGATCACAAGTCCTGTGAGGAGCGGCTGAGGAAGCTGGAGTTGTTTAGACTGGAGAAGAGGAGGCTCAGGGGAGACCTTACTGCTCTCTACAACTAGCTAAAAGGAAGCTGTGGGGAGCTTGGGGTTGGCATCTTCTCACAGGTGACTAGGCCTAGAGGGAAAGGCCTCAAGTTGCGCCAGGGGAGGTTTAGGTTAGAAATGAGGAGACGTATTTCTTCTCAGAAAGAGCAGTCAGACATTTGTTGACATATTTCTTCTCAGATAAACTAGTCAGGCATTTTGCTATCAATGGGTTGCCCAGAGAGGTGGTGGAGTCACCATCCCTGGGGATGTTTAAGGAAAGGTTGGACGTGGCACTTAGGGACATGGTTTAGTGGGTGACATTGGTAATAGGGTGATGGTTGGGCCAGATCATCTTGGAGGTTTTTTCCAGCCTTAATGATTCTATGACTCTGTGATTTACCTGAGCTTATTTAGGGCTTGTTTGCTCAGAAGCTGAGTTTGCCTCTCCAGTTCATGGACTAGTGTGTTTACAGCCTACCTATAGGACTGTTTTCAGATGTTGTGTCTGACGTGAGGCCTGAGAACTACAAGAGGCAGACAAAAACAGCTTACTGAGCACAGACTCACTGTAAACCAGTGTGTGAGCACTCCTCAGCCTGTTTCAGGACAAAGACTGCTTAGTTGAAGTCAACTCCAGCAATGTCTGAAACTCATCTGTTTGACTTGGTGGTGAAGCAGAAAGCACAAGATGCTTTTGGAAGCTGCCGAGGACTGATTATTATTTTATTTCTTCTGAAACAGATTAAGGGATGAAACTATGAGAGAGCAGCTTTGCCAGGCAAGCCCTGCCCCTGGGGCAGCTGTGTGTGTCGCTGTGCAATGGGTTTGAACCTTGGCCACCTTTGGACTTAGCCCATTTTCTCAGATACAGGGAACTGAGGCCAGCTATACCTGATATGAAAGTTAGGGGATGTCTTTAGCCTAACATTTATGGTAACTGGCCCGGTGTTAATTGTCTTGTGATGTGACAAGGGACAAACAAGTGTTTCCTGCTCTTCTTTTTTGGTAGCTTTCCACGCATTAGGTGTGAGAAAAACATCTGAACATTCTTGAATTTTGTAAACAGGAAAGGCTTTTATTACCTTCTTCAGAGAAGAGTGATTTGAGTAATTTATTTGTAACAAAATGTCAACAGACTTATGTGTGATGGTACAAGACCAAAAAGACACTTGAAACTTTGAATATATTCTTGCATTGTCTTCTCTCAGCTCATATAGCACAACAAAAACCTTCTCTAATACGTTAGAGAAAATGCTTCTGTGTCTAGACATATATTGCTACTGTGCTCAAATGTATAAATTACTATGCACATGCACTGTATGCAAAAGAGAGATGTTCTGTTTGTGGTAAACCATACAAAATTAGCTGTAGTTTTTGTTCTAAAATTCAATCAGAAAGAGAAACCTGGAATTGTCTGATGGAGTTTTTGATGGAAAAGACGAATAAGGTAAAATTATTTTGAAGGTTTGAGTATTTTTGAATTGTCTTGAAATGAATAATTCAGGCTTTTGGGGAATACATTCATAACTGTAAATTGTGATCAACACAGGCATAAAAACAACACAGATAAAAGGTTGAAACATGAAAAAACAAAATAATAAAAATAAAAAATACCCAAGCCATTTCATAAACCAGATAAACTTATGGGACTAATTATTACTGTTGTTTTTGTTTGTTTGCTTGCTTTTCATTTTGAATTGCCCTATCCGACATTGTCTTCTGGTATAAATGTATTCTATAGAAGAGACTAAAAAGACCCTGAAAAAGTTTTTTGGTAACAGGTTTGGAGAGAAGAGGGAAGAGGTAGTGAACAGAAAGGAACGAAATAAACATTGAGGGCAAAATGGATGTTGATGTAAGATCTACTAGCCATAGTACTTTTCCAGTCTCGAAAATTCAGATGACTACATGTTGCAGACTGAGATACATGAAATCAGAGTTATGGCTGTATAGGCTTAATATATATAATATATATATATATGTGATGCAAATATAGTGATATTTCCATTATTTTATGAAAGTAAAGAGCATTTCATGTACCCCAATTCTCAGGGCATAACCCAGCATAATTCCCATTCCTTCAGGAATTTCAAGAAAACCTGTTAATTAGCCTCTGATGTATAGAGCCTGAATCTCCCCCATCATGAATTTACACTGTAAAATCTTCATTAACTGCAGCAGATTCAGATTAAGTGAATTTGTTTAATACACCCCTGATTATTGTTAGTACCAAGTGCAGGCACACAAAATTTATACAGAGAGTTGTGGCAATTGCTCACAGAAATGAGTTACACAACTTACAGAAACGAGAACAAGCAATTTGTTTGTTTGTGTAATAACCAAATAATCAAAAATGGCCTAAATGGAGAGAATTGATCATCTGAAAGCATTTTTGTAGATGTACACGTCAGGAATACGATTTTGCCTATGGGGGAAAAAAAAAAAGAGAGAGAAGAAAAAGAAAAAAAGATTAAAGCTAAGCAATCAAAGCAGATTTAGAGCAGAAACTTATCCTATGACAAAAATCTCTCTTGATAATGTATGCCTTCATATCACAGTGTCAGGCTTGCTTTGACCATCTTTGATACTTCTTATAGTTCCAATAACTTATTTTTGACCTAAAATTCCCGAGCCTTGGTTTTCTGTGGGATATACTGTCATTGGTAGGTAGGTGGCAAGATTTAAATGTTTGCTTTTCACAGAGAGACACACATCTGCATTAAAAGACCTGTATCATTTTAAATGAAACAGGAGCAGAGGAGCATTGTCTATCAAAATGGTTGCTGTAAGCAGTTGATTGCAGAGAAGCTGGCATCCTGTACTTCAAATGTACAACATAGAAAAAGTTCTCTAAAGAGCTCCTTACACTAGTGACTTATTATCAAATAATGCATAGCAAAGTCTGCTGCAAGGCAGATTTTCCTACAATATGTATCTATGTCTTCATCATAGTTGTTCAAAAGCTTAGCTATCAGGCTCCTGGTAAGTATAAAGTTTTAAAGTTAATCAAAAAGACTATTATGGTCTTGCTTTATTTGGTCCTTGTCAACTGTGATTCACATTTCCTGCTCTTCACTGCAAACAAAGGACCAAGAAATCAAATTAAAAATAAAAAAGGTGTTCTAATATATTTGGCTGACATCAGGGCTTTAAGCAAAATATTAAATATTTTAGAGCTTCTGGTAGAAAGTTGTGAAAGTTGGGTATGTGAAACTATTGAGGTATCTGTCATAGGAACTCAGATATGGCAGATCCCCATATTAAGAGTTTCTATGAAAATTTTAAGAAATTACATCATATGACTGGCCATGAGTGCTGTAATTGCTTTAGTGCTGTCACATATGGGTCAGTTTCCAAAGTCTGGGCCAGATTACCAACCTGTGAAATTCATCAAAAATTTTTGTGTTTAATTAAATGTGAGGGATTGAGGTCTTTGTAACACAGTCTTCCGAAGCTTTTTTTTCTTTTCCTAATATGGTTATTTTTTTTTGTCTGGAGGAGCTTATCTGTTGACCATAAAAGAAGAATTATAAGTAGTGGATCAGAAATGAAGTGTGCACAAATATTTGGCTACAAGTCCCAAAGGTCAAGTCAGATTTTCTTTTACTGAGAATAATATTATTTTGTTTGTAGCTGGATGTCTATATTTACAAGTGGATTCCACAATGTTCAAGTGCTATAATTACATTAATTCTCTTAACATGTCTCCATTTATTCAAATATTTAAGATGATAGATCAGAAATTTCAGGATAAGGTTAAGGATAAGACTGATGTATCACCACATTACTTAAAATAGCATTGCTTGTCTGTTTTGTTCAGTGGCCATTATCACAACTATTCCTATTTTCTAGAATATGAAATAATTATGCTACCTATATATTTTGAAGGAGTTAAAGAAAAAATAAGCAGTATGCCTCAAAACACCGACATCTGAACTTGGTAAGTCCAAGTGAAACTGAAGTTAGGGAACTAAATAACTCAGGGTCCTTTTTCAAAATTCATAATGGAGATAATCATAATATTGCACCACATGGGAAGGAAAAATGGATAGATAAAATAGATACAAAACTGAAAAAAAAAAAAAGAGGGTACAGAAAAGAAAATCAAACCTTGTGAAGAGTATGTTATTCCCTTCTCCTTTGTCCTAATAAAAAACTATTGATACAGTTGAGAAAAGATACTTGAACCTGGTTTGTGACTGCTACTTAGGAAACTCATGAATTAAAAAAGAAATCACAGAATCACAGATGTAGCAATGTAAGTCTTCCTTCTTTAAAGAATGGATCAAATTATATACTTTAAGGCACACCTGACTCTTAAAATACACTGGGGCTCTTTCAGCAGCAATTAGACTACATGCTGCATATGCATGTTTCATGTGAATGATGCTTAAGAAAGGAAGAATTAATGGGAACACTGATTTTGATCTATTCATTTATAGCAAAGAAGCTGTGGCCTTTTAAAGCCTTCTGGAACATTTGAGATACAATTATTCAATCTTTTAAGGGACTCTGGGTAATTTTCATTCAGGTTTCTGTTTCCTAACCTGTTCAATCAGCTGTTATTTGTAAAATACTTTGAAGATGTAAAACATGCTATAAATGCCATGTATCATAATTAGTAACTCACTGGTTTACTTTTATGTGTCTATTGAGTATTTTGGACAGAAAATACAGAAAGAGAACATACATGTATGTGAGAAGAGAGTATATTATGATGCAATGACTTGTTCAGAAGACCACTTAAAGAGAGCCATGAAGGAAATGCTTTATCTAAGACCAAAAGCATGGTGACTTCTGAATATTACATCACCAAATGAGGAACCTACAAGCAAGACATAATTTCTACTGTAAGTACATTACTACAGACAAATATTTAATTTAATTGAACTTTGCAAATTGTAATCAGCTTCCCTTGCTTGAGATGGTGGACTAGAGTGAAGAGTTAGATTAACTGATTAATAATTACATTGGAGAAAATGCCTCAGTGACATATGTTTCATTTATAAATAAAAGCATCTTATTTTAGTTAATTTTCTTCCTTTTGAAATACTGATTGTCTATTAAGGTCTGATTAGACACAAAGTTGTGTATGAGTTAAGGTTTGAATAGCATGATTTAGGAAAATTGCATCAGTTTTCCAATATGTCATTACTGAGAAGGCTTATTTGGGTAGTTGGAGATATCTTTAATGTAACTTTAATATGATCAAAATTCCACTATAATATGGTGCATATTTATTTCATTATAACAATATGACGATTAATTTGGATCTCGGATTAGAAAAATGTTGAGTAGACTGGTATTTATCCAGAAAACCACTTAAAACGTGCTTTCACTTCAACGCATTAGTGTAAGTAGTCCTACCGCAGTCACATATTGGAGGTCTTTCTGTTTTTCCTCGGGAATTATCAGCAGGTATGTAGGTTTTGACTGGAAAGTTTTCTTAAGCCCTGAAGGAAAATCCTATCAAAAATCTGAGAGAAAGAAATTAATGCTCTAGTGTTTAGACTGCATGAAACAGGAAAATCTGTTTGCAGATCTCTATTCTGCTTGATTCAGACTTGTACCATAGATTTCTGAATTAGTGATAAGTCTTTGAGCCACCACAAAAGGAGCTGTTCTGGGTTCAGAACATTTCTTTTTGCTTTTGTGTATTTAGTGTTCAAGTTTTTGTCTTTTTTTTTCTTCCAAAACTTCAGAAAATGTCTATTTCCCTCCAGTGTGATGTGCTTTGTTCATGAGTAAGAAATATTCTGCTTCTGCTTGGTTGTCTGTAGTCGTCAATGAGCATAAGGCTAAACATAATCTTGAGTAATTTTTTTGGATTTCTGATAAACTACTTATTATCTTCAAAAAGGAACCTTTAATACCGCATAATGGAACTTGATTCTTTAATGCAGTTCAGTTGTTGACACAGTTATGAGTCTGATTTGGATCACTGTATACATTTATGAAAGTGAACAAGAATTTGTATTTATTTGGAATGCTTAATTATGCTGAAATGATATCTCCCAAAATACCTGCTTTTTTTTTTTTTTTTTTAAGGACCACTTTCCTTGAATTAATTAAATGCTTTATTACGTATTCTTCTGCTACTCTAAGGTGTGTACTACACATATAAATGCTGAGGTTGGAATTACTGATTAAAAAGCCCAGCCTATGGTGATTTCTCCTTGTTTGACATTCCTTCATTCTCTGCTCTCTCAGAGTATCAGTGATCATGTTATTTTCTCTAGTATTATTTTAACTTTGTTTTCTGAAGCAATGTCAGAGGCTTTAGATAACATGTTAACCATTAGCTCTACATCTGAAGAATAAGTAGTTTTGAATCTTTAGGAAGCTAATTAACTCAAGCATTAAATTTTAATTTCTGAAAACAACTCCTCCCACCCCCCAAGTTATTTTTGACTATCTGTCAAGTTTTATCCCATGATCCTAAAGAGAATGGAAAACAACTGAGGTAAGTTGTACTGAGGTACCAAAGCTGCTGTTGCACCCAAGTGCAGTTGTTCCATAGCCTGCAGCACCACTACAAACTGTCCATGACAAATGAAGAATGCATTTGCAGAGTCAGGAGGAGACCTCAGGCAGGCAGAATGTAATTACCTAACGAGAATTTGAGAAAGGCCTCAGGACCACCTGGGAAGGAAGGTGTTGTTGCAGTTAGTAGGGTGCCAGGCAGAAAATGTTAGATTATTTACTACACTGAGTAACCTACAGTGCAGTCATAATTTAAAATGATAGAACACTAAAGAGAAAAAATGTACAGTGTCAGTAATTTTCAACCTAGTAATGAAGCATAATGGAACAAAGCCATCATGCTATATTATACAATCTGCATTTTATAGAATGTGTGAATATAACTTCAGCGCAGATATTTGCTGTCTATTGGGTAAAATTGCACCAAATTTATATTTAAAAACAAAAAGTACTTTTCAAAAGAAAAGTGAAGGAAGTAACTACTCTCTCTGCTCTGAAATGGAATTGACATATGGACTTGGAGTAGGACACAGCCTTTTTCAGTATTGATGGCATTAAATCTGAGGGGTACATTAGAGTACATCTCAGAAGAGAGTTGGTGCACCAGATTTAAAAGGAAGGTGGAGGTGAATATTAGCCATGGACACAAAAGCCTTTCCATATGAAAAATAAAACAGTGTTTATGATCCCACGTCTTTAGGGTTATTGATGCTGTTTCAATATTTGCAGGGCAGGAGCTGCAAGAAAAGCTCCTGCAAGAAAAGGAGAAAGGTGAGGATAAGAGCAGAAATAAGGAAGAATCATAAACTGCCTAATATCACAATACCTCAACTTCTTTTTCTGAGGAGACACTGAGATGACAGTCTGTTAAGAGAGTAGGAAAGAGAAAGTATTTCTTGTATTTTTAAATGCATTAACACTAGCTATTATGTTTGAAAGTGAAAGAAAATAAGTAGGAGGCTGTCCCAGAACTGGCAGCAGTTATATGACGAACTGTTCACCTTGCAAATATTTTTTCTCTAACCAAATGATGCTACTGCCAAATGGATGATGTTTTGTTCTTGTGGCCTCTGTTCCATTACTCCATTGGTCTTCAAACTTTCTAGTTTCCTAGATTAGCTAAGGAGCCACATCAGTGAACATTATCCAGCCATGTTTCAGACAACCACAACTGTGAGGACTTAGTTTGTAGAGACTATTTTAATTTATTTATGTTTAACATGTATGTTTTGTATTTCTGCTGGCCACTGCTGAGAACTGTACTGTAGTCAAGATTTTAAATTTGGAAGTACATGTATACCAAGTGCAGGGCAGGTGAAATCTGAAAATTGTCTGGGACAAGATAACGAAACAGGTTTTGAAGAATTTTGAGGAAAAAATAGATGGATATCATTTCCTAATAACTGTAAAGTATTAAGTCTAAAAGACTTATAGACAGTACTGGCAAAGCATGTTTGAGAAGTAGAGAGGCATCATATTGAGATGAAATAGGTTCTTCATGCTCTTCTTGTATTTTAATGATTGATTACCACAGATAAAATACATAATAGCTTAATCTCTTCATATGTATAACCACTTCCTATCTCTATTAATATGCAATGAAAAGAGAAGATTTACTTCACGCATCCACTTCTGGAAGAGAAGGGAACTGCTCAATGCTTGCAGGCACATTCTTACAACATTCAACATGTTCTAATGCTAAGATCTTCAGTAAGCCACAAAGTAACATGAAGACAACTACCTTTTTGGCATCCTTCCACTGCTTTATTTATTACATCAGTCTTTATTTTTGACTAGTGGAGAGGAAAAAAAAAAAAAAAGTGATTTAAAGCAGTCAAGGCTACTTTTTCATCATTTTTTTCCATCAATTTTGTGTTTTGACACAATATATACTACATGAAACACTGTACTTAATACATACAGATGTCCATGCATGATTTTTGACTTAAAGAGAGCACGATGTTCTAAAGGGAGGTCAGAGTGGGCTGGGAGAGGGATGTTTTTAGTTGTGCCTTTTCCAATAACGATGAAATGCAGGATAATAGTGAGATGTAATAGACTGTTTTCAAGGATTCTACAGCAGTCTAGCAGAAGTTTGATTATATTTTTTTTCTACATCTTCCTTCATATCCCCAGGAGTTTAGGCTAGGATCTAAAAATTTCTTTCCTAACAGTTCTGCCTGTTTAAATAAAATAAAACCTTTTACACTGCAATGATGGATAAAGTAGCTAGAAATGCAGCTTTGCAGGTGGGTGCTGCTCTCCAGCTGTGCAGTACATTTAATTTCTGTTGCCCCACACTCTATGTATAAAATGAGATCATGATGACAATACCCCCTTGCTCTTGCTTTTTGTCTCCTTTATCTAGCTGGACTGCAAAGTTCCCACAGAAGGAATTGTTTCTTGATGTGTACTTCAGTATATAAAATAAAAGGATGTGTGTGTAGGGGAGGCCCTGGAAGAACACTGTCCATTCCCAACTGTGCCTTCCTCCCAGAGCTCCTCCTCCTGCTTGATCTCAAACAGCCATGATGAGTGCCTTCTCAGCCTCATGAAAAATTTGGTGGGTGGTTTGTAGGGTCAGGAAATTTAGCCAACCAAGCTCTGTGCTGAGGCTTTAAGAGAGACAACACAGCAGTCACACCCCAGGAGGCCAGAGGTGGATTTGTTTTCAGCTTTCCTGATACTGGAATAATCTAGGGGTGCAGTTGTTTGGGGACTTTCTTCTCCCAAACAACTTCCATACACTTTGGGCAGGTTTTACATCCTGTCAAGATAAGAAATCCAAAATATTTGGACAGAACAAACCAGTGTGATTTTTGTGAATAAGCACTAAGTGAAAAGAGCTATAACTTTGAGTTTTTGCCTCCTGAAGCATTGTTGCAATTGCTGTCTTCAAAAGCAAAATCAATGGCAAAAGTTTCAGAACATCAGCCTGTCATCAGTGTTCTGCATCTGTTCCTCGTGCTTTGCAAGGAGACGGAGACCAGCTTTCTTGGTCACCATTCCACGAAGGAGCATGTAATGGATCAGGTAGATGGTATGTTCTCTGCAAATTGCTGCAAGTGTGATAGATAAGTGCTGCCCTGCAGCTGTGCAGAGGTACAGTGTGCTGCAAGGGCTTGTAGCGGTGGGAGCAGCGTGGGAGGTGAGCTGGCAGCGACCTGCCGTGCTCCGCCTGTACAGCCCAGGGAAGGAGCAGCAGGAACCAAGTACTCATCCAGGCAAGGGAGACCCCCATGTGAGGCAGAGGGTAGCTGGTGATAGAGGTTTCTGCAGCGAACTTTCAGCTTGTCTCTGTCAAACTAGGTCAAGCTGACTTCAGCACAGCTCTGAGCTTTCTATCTCTCTGTGCTTCAAAGAACTGAAGTCCTTTCTGTGCATAGACTAAAGCAACAGCACTTTAGTAAAATAAAACAGAGACAATTGTGACAGCTTGACTTCTAGATTGGTACTTTAATCCTTTAGCTGAAACGCAGAGAATTTCCATAGCAGCATTAATAGTCTTTGTCTTTTATTTCTTTCTGAAACTTTAGTAGAATCAGCCCTCTAAAAGGAAGACTGTCTTTAATTCTTGAAATAAATCCACTGCATTGCAAGGACATATAACTAAGTAATCAACATTTTTAATTTTAATTTTTAAAAAACTCTCATGTGTTCTATATTTTGAAACAATTAGAAAGACAAAAAAAATCACTCTCTTAAAATATGTCTTACACATTCTGCGAGTCTGCACTCTTCGATCTATAAAAAACCATGCTGTTCTTAGGCATAAAAATGATGCTCCTTTGCCAGTCCACAATGTTTTACGCAGAAACCTATCTTAACTACTACATTTATTTTAGAAAAATGTGAAAGTAAAAACAAAGCTCAGAATGAATGAAACCACGTGAGACAACAAAAAATATTAAAATGCCAGCTGAGCTTGAAGCATCAAATTTTGCAAGGTTCCAGTTAAAAATAAGTAGAATGAGAAATAGGTTGTTATTTTAAAGAATGAACTTGATTTCTTTGATCCATGATATCTAAAATGTTTTAACTAATGCCTAGGTTAAAATAAAGGCATTTTGTCCTCTACTCTGGGTTGCAAATTAAATACTGAGCTGGATGGAATGCTTTTTTCTTAAACTGAAGCTAAAACTGCAGTTTTGTTCTTTTCCTGGATGAATAGTCCTCTTGTAGCAGATAACTATGCATGTGGCCAGCACCCACAAAGTGGCACTTGGAAGCAGATTTCTAGACTTAATCTTGGAGCCACATCTTTGATTCTGGCTTATGAAATGGATTTACAAAAAACAACAAAGACAAAAACCTAGTTGTTTCTCTCTTTCTCTCTTTCTCTCTCTCTCTCTCTTTCTCTCTCTCTCTCTCCTATTTCTCCCCTTTTTCTTCAGAGAAAAACAACATTTGCTATCACTTTTTATCATTTTTATCATTTGCTACCACAACTATCACTTTTTCTCTGAATAAAACACATATCTGTGTGTGTTAAAATGTAACTATCATGAATCATGATAGGTAGTTTTCATTACTTCAGGATATTTGCTTTTGGGAGTAATAGCCAAAAGAATTGTGATTAATGCAAGTTAAATGTATGGCAGTCAATTGGTGGTCCAAGCTTAACTTTTGGGCTGATTTAAAGGCTACTAACATCACATGGAGTGTCTTCAGAGGATTATCAGGCAGACCAATATATGCCATATTAGTTTACTTATTTGCCATGTTAAATGAAGAATGTCTGTTCCTGGTTACATGTAACAACAAATACTTTTTAGTAAAACTATTTACCCTCCCCCCCCAAAATATGCAAAATATATTCTAATATTTTTAATTTTGATCTGAATTATTATTATTATTTTTTTTTATCCTAGTCTCTTGGTCTCTTGACAAGTTAGAGTAGTCACTTCTTTAAAAGCTTGGTGGTGAAATCAAGTGATGTAACTAGGAAACTTTTATTTACTTTAGGTTCACGATTAATATTACAATATAAATGCTTTTTACTGATGATGTGAGGTGGGAAAAGAAGCCCAGAGAATAACATTTTTTTTTCCACAAAAACTAATTAGTAGTTTTAGAAGTTGTTGTACTGGAACAATATATTGGACAGAGATAGAACAGCTAGAAAGCAGTTTAAAGGAATTTATAACCTCAGTTTTTCCTGCTATCTGATATGTATATGAGTCTCCATATATAAAATCAGTGGGATTCCATACAGGCATGGCAATCCATTTAGGATTGATTGACAAATAGAAGAAACCATGTTAACCTGACATTCTAAGCCAAATATGTTGCTTATTTCTGTATTTAAAATGGACCAAACCTCATGTAAAATTAAAAAAAAAAAAAGAAAAAAGTTTTAATTTCATATATTCCTTCCAGTACTTAAAGGGGGCCTATAAGAAAGATGGGGAAAGACTGTTTATCAGGGACTGTAGTGATAGGACAAGCAGTTAGAGTATTAAACTAAAAATGGGTAGGTTTTTATTAGATATAAGAAATAAACTCTTTACCATGAGGGTGGTGAGACACCAGAACAGGTTGCCTGGAGAAGCTGTGGATATCTCCTCCCTGGAAGTGTTCAAGGCCAGGTTGGATGAGGCTTTTAGCAACCTGGTCTCGTGGGAGGTGTCCTTGCCCATGGCAGGGGGAGGTGGAACTTAGATGATCTTTAAGGTCTCTTCCAACCCAAACCATTGTGTGATTCTATGATTCTATGTTCATACTGGAAATGTTGTGGAGATATCAATTAGGGGACAAGTAATTCTGACTCCTCTTCCTCAAACAATTGAATTAACATAGTCTGTATAATACTATAGTCTGAGAGTCTGTTAATACAAAATATACCTTTTATATATATATCTTTTTAACCTACAGTCACTTGAGTGATGGAATGGTGGTTGCTGAACTGTTTATTTGAAAGCTCATCAAGTTACACAGTAATCACAGAATATCCAGTTTTGTTATCCTTTATGCCATTGAGAAATGCCTGCTATTTTGTTCTGTCTTTATTTTCATTTTGTTCCAAACCAGCAGTGTATCATTGCCTAAAAATGTGGTGGTAGGTAATAAAGAAAGGCAAGTGAAAGGTCAAATCTCTTGCAAAGTAGTAAAACCACATAACTTAAATTTAAATAGAAACCACAGTGTATGATCGGATATGTACAACTTATGGGTTGTTATATTATTTATAAAATAAAGAGCATTATCATTAAGGGTGCCTGGGACTGTAGCGGTGTCAAATAAGGCAAAATTCCCATCAACTTGCCTTTAGATGTGTGTTGGGTTCTCGTTTGGCCAAGGTAAAGGTATTTATTTTTATTTTCTCTGTTGCATCGAATATCCCTTCTATTTTTTCCCCACAGTTTGCAAAAATATGTGTAGGAAATAAAAACTCCTCAGTGGCAGACATGCATATACAATGATTTTATCTTGCTAGTGTTGCCATTATTTCCTCAAATAGCTATTTCAAATTTCCTACCTACCACTTATTTTGTATTTGCTTACAGAAAAAAAATAGTGTATTGTGTGCACTTGTGTACACACAGAAAAACTAGTCAAATGCCTACAGAAATTCTGACAACACACTCTATTTTCTCAGATTTGTAACTTTACCTCCAAAGGACTCTTAAGAGGCTGCTCCAGGATGCTTTCAAAGCCTTGTTCTGCCCCCATTCCTTGGTTGAGGAGGATAGCTTCTGAGATGTTACAGCCATACCTGAAGTGGTGGGAGGGCTGCAGAGAATGTACCCAAGAACATAGAAACCAGGAGCTCAGATCACAACCCTACCTATGAGCACATGAGGTTGTGCAGCCTCAGTAGTTCTGAAAGCTGAATCTTCAGGCCCATTTTGGAGTCCATTCATGGTATAAGTCAAGGAGGCCATGACAACTGTTGGCTGTACGTGCTGAACCACACATATGCCAGAAGAGATCTGTCTTCAGCTCCACTATTACTGTTTCATGAAGAAAGCAGAGCCCTGAACACCTGATTACACACTGGAAGATGATACAGACTATTATGGGACCAGGGGTGCCCAGCCTGCTGCTCTCCAACTCTCCTGTTGAAAAGGAGGCAGATCAGCAGGGTAGGTCTGCAGTGTGCACATCTTGCTGGCTGAGCCTAGTGTATGTAGACTGATCTCTCATACAAATAAATGTTTACTCCCAAAGAAGTCCAGGTAGATAGAGGAGTGGAGTGCAACATTTCGAAAAGCACAGTGAACTTGTATTATATTCTTATTTTGAAGGCGTGCGACTTCCAATACAACCTTGCTATTACTTGGAAAGAACCAGATCAAATACTGCAACTACAGCCACTACAAATTCATAAAGGAAAAGATTTCTAAAGTTTCTTTTCTTGAAGTCATTTTAGAATGCTTTGGATGAGACACTGACTACTTTCAAATGTTGTCATGGTTACTTTAAGGAATTTGGAAAAACATTAATCAAGAAGAATAGGAAAAACACAGTTGTAGAAATAACCTGGCCTGGGATTGAAGTGTGGAAAGATGTACAACCTTCTTGCTGATGTATATGCAAAAATAACACTATGAAAATTGATAGGTATCATCAGATTTTTGCTTTATTTTGGAAAACACATTAAAAAACAAACTGTAGGAGACTGAAAGTAAAATCCTATTAATATATGAGTCACTGTTGCTTGGATTTGATGGCTTCTGGAGTGCAATTTCCTGTGAATGGAACAGTCACAAGAAAATGGCAGAGACTCACTGAAGAGCTCTGCTGAAGTAGCTCAACCCTGTTGTAGTCAGTATTTTGGAATATGAACTATGCTTTACCACCTGTCTTCCAAGCCATGATCATCTCCCCTCATACTGTCAGCAAACACACAGAGGCAAGACACTTGGAGGTTGCTGCACTCCACAGCTTCTCTTGTTCTTTGTATGTGCTGCTTGGGGTCAAGTCCTTTATGAGACTGGCAGTTGCCACCTAATGTGACTCTAAAGGCATTGTGCTGGTCCTGTGACTTACTGAGAGATGGCCAGCTCTCGGCTTCTGCAATAAAGGCCACTGAATGACAGTAGAAATTAACAGTTCCTATTCTCTTTAACGTGGGACAGAACTCTTACCTTGGTGTATATGACAAAAGTAAAATTAAATGTCAAACTCCATTGCAAGCAATATAAAAAGTCAGTAAAAGCAATGTTTCTCTGCAGATGCTTAACTAGACAGATTTTCTTCATTATTGCCTGGGCACTGCACTTGGGCTGTGGTGCTGTTCTCCTGTATAACAAGTGTTCTGGGAGCCCTTTCTTTAGCTGCCTAGGGTTGCCATGAGAGTCTTGCTTCACTCTCTGCATAAATGTGAGCTGATATTAAAAAATCCCAAAGAAGCTGATATATAACCTGTACCTTTTTACCAAGGGTAGGAAAAGATTAATTTCATGAAAACCACAAAACAAGGAATTGTTAGGAATGATATACTGCTGATATTCTTAAAAAATATATATACAAAAATTGCATCAGAAAAATCTGTCCTTTATGAATATAAGAAGAAAAAACTGTTCTAGCATAAGTAAAATCATTGGAGAGAAGAATCCATATGTTACTGGCCTTGGAAAATAAGCATACTTTCCATTAATCCTGTCATACAGAGTGTAAGGAGGTTTGGGTCCCCATATTCAATAATTTACTTCAGGTTTGCATATGTGCTTCTGTTCAACTGAGATAAATATCCTGCACAGGAGTACACCACCATGAAGATCTCATCTCGAGTGCTACTGGGTGGTAAAAAGAAGGCACATATGAATGAAATTCAGTATACAAGTTTTCTGTAAGATGAGTTATGGGTGCTGTTGCTTCCATAGGGAGCTAAGCACTGGTGCAAGGAAGAGAATGAAGCATCCAGAACACAAGTGCAAAGCCATGGAGTAGGGTGGATTAAATGGTCAAATTGAAAACTTGTGGAAAAAAAGTATGAAACATATCTCAACAGAGATATAATGACAGGAAAGAAAAACGTGCTTATACTCTGGAAATACATTTCTCATCAGTGTTTGTAGAAGTGTTTGGGATTTCCAGTAAACCTTAACAGACACTGCTTTCCCACTACAGAAATCCTGTTTTATGATGTGGGTGCAGAATATCTTCTTTGCAAAAGCTCAGGTATGTGGAAAGCTGTGGGGAGGCAGGACTGTAACAGGACAGTGATGGCAGAACTATGAATGCTTCCAGCTGCATGATTTGAGGTTGTGCTATGAGGCAGCCTGTATGATCTAGGCAGAAAATCACCAGCTCTTAAGCAGAGTGTCTGTCTCAGCACAGACTGGCAGCCTTCAGAGGTAAGAATGAAGAGAAGTCTGTTGTCTTCTCTACTGAATTCCCAGCCATCCTTTTGAAATTTTCTGACTGGGTGGGGGTTTGTCTGGGAACAAAAGCTTTGGTTTCTCCCCAGAGTATTCACTGATCCATTGGGCACTGTGCATTTGTTATTTTAAAATAACGTGAAGGTGTGCATCAGAGCTCTATTTCGCATAATCTCTGGGAAAATTGATGGGAAAGGAACTCATGCATACAGTTTACTTTTGCTGAGTTTATTCAGCATTGTATATTGCCTTACCCATGCATGGCTTTTGTGTAAGGATGTAATTATATGCTGTACTCTAGCTATGAGTGTCTTATTTGCATCGCTGCAGAGTTAGCATACAGTAATAGGATGTAGGCCACTTGTGGAAGACGAATGCCTTCATCCAGGTTGGTGGCAGACAGAACTAGACAGGAGGAATGCAGATCCGGCATAGCAGGGACAAGGCTGTGTTGCTGTTATTTGCTGCCATAAATCGGAACTGGTAAATTTTTTTTTTTTTTTTTGAGGTGTAACAGAATGTCTTTGAAGACAGAAACAATTTTTTTTCAAGAAAAAACAACACAGGAAAGCACTGGTCTAACTGAAACTTCTCATGGGAACCTGCATTTCAGCTCCACCATGGCCACAGTAGCACACCTACCTTACTTGCTGGTGCTGGGCTGGCCCAGGCACTGGATCAAGCAGATTTATGCTGGCTCTTGAGTCTCCAGTGTTCCCAGAGAGGCTCCTTGACCTACTGTCTGCTTTCTTCTGTGGCATGTGTGTGGGTCTTTCACCTAGCTCTTCACAGAAAAAAAACACACAAAACTTGTTTTAACAAGTTGTCATTCTTACAGTACAAAGAAGAGGACATTTGCATATATGGAAACATCTAGCTCCTGGCCAGCTGTGGTGCCAGTGTACATGCTGCCTTCATAGTCTAGCTTCAGCAATTGCCTGGCTCCTTAGGTCCTTCTCAGCAACTAAGAAGTCATATCAAGCTCTGACTTCCCTTAGATGACACACAGAAAAAAAAGGACTTTATTTACCCAAATTAAGAAGAATATTTCGGAACAGCAGAGAAAATTGGGATGGAAAATCCTGAAAAAAACAACCAGCATTTAGACAACCAAATAACCCACAATCAACCTATTCTCAGTCTTCTGATTCATTTTCCTAACTGTATTCAAAAGCACTTATTTTGTTCTCTCTGACTGCAGTTCCATCCCAGAAGGGGTTGTCCTCCTTTTCACTATGATATTTTCTCTGTTTCACATGGGAACAAGCACAGTCTCTTCAGCAATTTCCAAACACATATTATCAACAAAAGTATGTTGTAGACATAGGTAACCTTGCTAACCTTTGCAAAAATCATAGAAAAGAGTGTGGGGATTATGTTAGAAAAGGTGAAAAAGGGTTGGTAACAAAAAAAAAAAAATGGAAAATGTAGGAAAAGATTGTTCCCACTGCTTTTTAAATTTGTCTTTAAAATTTTTACTTGGCACTTTGACAGCTCACGATTTAAATTTTTTCAATCATCTTAATATTTAATCACAATTTTTAATTATACTAGTAACTCCAGGCTACTTCTTAACTCAGCAATAACTCCATCTTCTATTAATAAATGGCACATATCTTCAGCTTTGACACTTACTTGCTGTGAGTGTTATGGCTTTGGTGGAACATGCAGTCCTGGACACTGTTATTGCCTCTTAAATCACAAATCTTCTCAAGTTATCAGTACAGTGTTTCACCCTGATGATGATAACTTAGTATAAAGATATTCAGTTTTCACTGTGGTTCTTAGTGTTACTGTTGCTAAAAAATACAGGAAATTAGAGAAAAAAGTTCTTTAAAAAATCTTGTTCTAGAACACTTTCTTATTTCAGAAGATTTTTATTCTCCTTAGGCTGGAAAAGGGGCACACTGGTATCTGAAAGCTGTGGATTGCAAGGTCATTACATCTCAGTGTGACAGAGAGGGCTTGGGATTATTATTATTATTATTATTATTTGATCTGTATGCCAAATTGGCTCCAATTCTGGGGTTACAGCACTCATGTGGCAGTGGTTTGGAGGCTGCTGGGGGACATGAGCCAATGGGCATGACTTCTTCTGGGATGCAAAGGCCATCCAGCCCAAATCCATAAGGGAACAGTAAATGATCTGGGACTTGCTGAGCTATCCACTCTCCCCACAGCTCTCTGAAGTGTCTGGTCTATGTGGCTCTGTGAAAATTGGAGAATGTGGCTTATGGAGTCAGGAGGGTTCACCAACTCTCTTGACCCTATGAGACCAATCTCTGTTTTTTTTTTTTTTTTTTTTTTTTTTTTTTTTTTAAAGACTGTATGTCAGATAAACCTCTATATAAGCATCTACGCTGATCAGGCTCTATTTTACAATGTGGGTTTTTTGTTCTCAGCCTCCCTGTTGAGAGATTGTTCCAGAAGCTAGCACTTCTCATGCTTTTTCTGATTTCCAGCCTAAATTTATTCACAGAATGGTTTTGTTTTTGTGCCAGCACGGTCCATTAGCTCAAAAAAGTCATTTTGATGTATCCACACACAGCAGTCAGATATTTTCTCAGCTTTCATTTTGCCAGAATAAGGTAGATGAGCTCTTCCAGTTTCTTCTGACACAATCCATCTAAAAATATTTTCTGCTCCACATTGGGTTAATTTTTGTGGAACTCCAATGACTAGAGCTAAGTGCACTTTTCCTGCTTCACCAGCTCCTGTGGGTTAGCATGCAGCACTCTGATAGCATTTGCTGGCCAAACCCTCCCACATATATATTGGTGATGTTAGCAAAAATAATCAATACAAAGGTGATTTAACAAGACTTCTAATAAATTTGGTTAAAACAGACTAGGAAGGTCTGGCTTATTATAGGTTTGATGGCTTCCTGCTTGAGGACCAGCAACTTTGGATTCCTTGCAGGAAGAGCTAACTGTCCCCTTTCACTTATAGGAGACCTAGTGCTGATAAGAATCTCCATCTTGTGGCCACAAAACTTACTTTAGACTCAGGCTGAAGTGAGGAGTTAAGGGTAATTGGACCTTGAATAGTCTTAGGCAGAAGTGTAGCATTCTCTGTAATGCATTGCCTTGAATCAGAACAGCTCAAGAGCAAGAGGAAGACAAGGGTCAGTTTCCCTCCCTCACAAGCTCCAGTGTTACATATACCCGTTTTCTATGTTAGTTTGCATTTGTTAGTTGGAAAGACTCATAAGAATTACAGGATTCAACCTGAGCATTTTCAGGAATTACTACCCAAAAACACTCTCTGATACATGAAGAAGACATTGAAAAAGAAACATGCATCCAATGTTAGAAAAGTAGAAAAAAGAATGTGAGAGGTGAAGAGCCTGGAAGAGCAGCTCAGGACTACAGCTGCTGGAATCCTCTAGAAATGCATCAGGCAGAGGGACTGAAGGAGGATTTTGTCTCTTCAAAAGGAAAGGTTTCTAAGAAGAAAGGTGGGCAAAGCTAGCTATTTTATTTTTTTTCCCAGTAATTTTGGGCCAGAGGCATTGGATACAGTTTAATAGCCTACAATTATAGAAGTTTAATTACCATTTTGTGCTAAAAAATTCAGGAGAGTCACGCTCTTAGAAAGAATGAAATTCAGAGAGGCATTAATTACCTATGAAATACCTAAAGAGAAATTTATTTAATATTTGTAAAAAACTCATGCTTTTTTCAGTGTTTATGGGAATCTTATTTTGAGATCAGGCTGCGGTGGACTTCGGAGAGCAGAACTGAGCAAAAAACATTGTATGAGTCTGACTTACCTTTAGAAGAAGCAGTATTACTTTGTCAGGTTGCGGAACAAGCTTAGATGGGACTGCATTTTTAGAATGAAAAGAGGTGAGAGCAGAGTAGATTGGATGAACAAACAAGTCTTAATAAATAAATAAATAATAATATTAAAAAGAAGATTGACAAAGTGAAGAAAATCTTCAACAGATCAATTATCATGGGGAGTGAATTTGCAAGAAGTAGTGTGAAAGTTTACACTTGAAGGAAAAAAATGGGGAACAGAACAATGTCTGGCCTTTGACAGAGCTACTATTCTGGAAAGAAACTAAACTAGCTGTGGGAAGCCATACCTAAAAGGAAATTAAGTATAAGTACTTTGCACAGTGTAGAAGATTGTTCTGTGGAAATTGCTCAGATAGAGACCTATTTCAGATGAGTGGAATGCCCTCTTGAACAAGAATGGAATTGTTGTTGCTTATGAACTGGATATTGATACACCAGTCAATACAAAATTTTAAGTCAATCTGAATACGAACAAAAAAGCCCAGATTGTGCAGTGACAAACTATTTCATAATAGCAGTATACAAACTAAATGTAATTGCATAGAATTTTACTTTTTATTGAAGGAGACAGAGGCAGTGTTTCATCTCACAGGGAGAATATAGAAGCTAGAAAGCCAAAAACACTTACAGGCAGAAAGAAAAACATAGATTAAAAGAAGACAACTAAATGAAGGTATAGCCAGCAAAGCAAAAAATTATAAAAAAGCAAATTTCACAAAGAAACAAGAAGATGAAAACAGTCATTACTGTCATAAGAGAATGCTAAGGAAAATGTAGAACAAAGATCAGAAATTGTTAAACATGCGTGTAATAAGGAAACATTCTATTATATCCATTATATGATTTGGAGATTTTAGAAGAAAGTGTCCATGACAAAGGAGAAAAATGACCCAGTTCTTTCAGTGCACATTGACAACTGAGTATGCAGAGAGCTGAGCCACAACCTGATAATTTTTTTTTTCCATAGGAAACTCCATATGTAATGTTTTCAAGTCAGGATTTTCTGTGTCCCTTTGATGAAAATGAAGCACTTTTCTACCTCTAAGAATTAATTAAATAAAAATAAATTCACAAAGTTTTACTTGCATATGATATGGTAATAAGGCCAACACATATCTCTAGCTAGACTTAGCAGTCTCTACTTATGAGAAGATTCCTGGTAAGGACTAGAGGAAAAAGCCACTTGGAATAATTGCCATTCTGTCCATTGTGAATTAATGGGTGACTGTGGTTTGGCTTGGCCTGTACACCTATTTTTAATATTACATATAAGTGGGCTTCTATCATAGTTCCAGTTTATCCAAAACCAAGCTGTTTACACTTTTCAGGCATGCATTTTTAGTGTTTGCCTTTTGAGTTTTCATGCAGGTAGCATTTTCTGAGAGCTGTGCCCTGTTGAACACCCATGAAAACTTCTTAAGTAGGTAGGCTACTTCTGTGTCATGGTATATGGGAGACCTTCCCATTTTCCTGAGCTCAGAATCAGATGCTGGCTGAGTGCCAGCTCTGTAGCGGGGCAAGACCCAGGCATGTGCCAAGCCCCTCATCTCTGCGCCTCTCTGCCCAATTCCCATGCCAAGGAAAACTCAAGCCCAGAGCCTGAGCATGAGCCATGGCATGTTGCCACCAGGCATTGGTCTGAATGATCTGTGGAGCAGGACCCTGGGGCATGCCAAGGCTTGCATGGGAACATAAATATAGCCACAGCCATAGATAATGTGAGAACTGAGTGCCTGTAAGTTTTTAGGCTTCCTTTGAAGTTTATGGGAATTTGCCGGAATAAGTTATGTGTAAAAACGGTATAAAAGAGTTCAGTTGTGGCCTGTTAGGACATGGGTGCCAGTAGTAAATGCTTTATTGCCAAAATCATAAGTAGCTAAAAATGTGGGGATTAAGAATACCCCACCCAACGCCTTGCTGGTTAAAGCATTCAAAGGGAGGTAGAAGCTGTGGGCCCACATCTCCTCTCCCGTCTCCTGGGTGAGTGCTTCAGCTACTGAGTCGCACTGAGCAATGC
This sequence comes from Netta rufina, assembly GCF_964035555.1. Classification (NCBI taxonomy): domain Eukaryota; kingdom Metazoa; phylum Chordata; class Aves; order Anseriformes; family Anatidae; genus Netta; species Netta rufina. The sequence continues at coordinate 20,941,172 of NC_140125.1, forward strand.
CTTCTAGCTCTTTGTTCTCTTTCTGCCTACCTTCCCACTTTTTAACTCTGCCCTGTCTTTCAAAATAAAACACCAAATTGACATCTGGAATCCAATGTGCAAACAGATCCTCCCTTGAGAGGTTTAAATCCTGGAGTTTGACAGGGTTTAGTCCACCTCTGTTCCTGCTGTATTGCCCAGTGGCTAGTTCATAGCGGTCCCTGGAAGCTGAGAGTTCCTTTGTAGGGTGACTGGCTTTCTTCTTTTGTTAAACAGGGAACTTGAGCTGCATGTGGCATGTTTGAAAGGTGAATAGCATTAGACATGTCAACATAGAGGCTGGTGATTTAAATCATTGTGTTGCCTAAGCCCACAGCCCATAAGCACTGAGGTACAAGAGGTAGTGACCAAACCTTGGATGACTTTATTTGTACTGGTGTAGTCTAAGTCAGTGGGATCACACGGATATGCAGTAAAGAGACACGGAGACATGGATCTGGACTGGGAGAAATGCTGGGTCACCGCCCCTCGTCTTCCATTATTGCAGGCTACTGGACCATGCAATGCCTTTCACATACAGGTTAGCCTCCAAGAATCCAGCTTGGCATTATAAATTCTGTAGCATTAAATGAATATGAGGCTAAGGAACATAAAGTTAATGATTTTACTTCTACTACATCTGAATGATAGCTATGATCTTTGTTGCGTTATAGTAGTGTATGAGCAAGGTCATTAGGAGTATATAAGGAGTGTTTTATCAAGCTTCCTGTATTTATGTCATTATTATAAACTGATTATGATGTACTAATATTATAATATAATAATAATTACAGACTATAGCTGCTAGATAAAGGAAGTACGTATAGATAATACAGAAGTATACCTATCTATAACGTGCAAGTAATATACTGAAGGATATGTTGCTGTTAGTTCATCAGTAATTGTTGTATATGGCTTTAATGTCATTTACTTTAAGAGAAACATGGTTGGGTGTGACTCTTCAAAATACAAGTTGTGTTTTTCCATATAAAAGTTTCTGTTAAATATTCTACAGAGAATATGTGTATGTTCTTCCCTAAGCAGTCATTCTGAGTGACTGATAGCTCAGCAGTTATTGACAGGTTGCTTTCTTGTCTAAAACCAGAGGAATGTGTGGACCCTTGTACACAGTAAGCATTTGAGTAATAATGAAAGTGATTGATGAGAATAAGATTTCTTTTTACTCTTCTGTCATGAGCAACCTATTGGGATCAAGAGAACACTGGGATATAAATTAATCTTCCTTGAGTTATTCTAAACAGTCATGTGATGGGAGATTTCTTTGATCTCATTCATTTGAAATTGATTAGTTCTGTTAATTACTCTGCTTGAACTGAGTTAGCAGGAGTTTTCTGCGTGTTGCAACATCCTTGATGGTTTGTGTGCTGGCATGCCAAACAAGCAAACTTGTTAAAGAATTCAAAGGGAGGCAGTGTCAGTGTGGTGTTTGCTGACTAAGACTGATGATGACTATCAATGATAAATATGCGTCGAAGTGATCAGATGTAGTTTGTTTCTGTGCTTGGATTTTTCACTGAAACTGTCGCTGGTTAAAATGCATGAGCAGTCCTTGGAGCAGGAACTCATGTCTTCCTCTGCCAAGTGAATACAGAGTCACTAAGCCAGGAGGGTTTTCTCTATAGCTCTTTGTGTCCTTTACCCACCTCACAAATCCTGAATTCTACAGGAAGAATTGGGATCTCATGAGATCTGTTTAATGCCCGCTGGATTACGGCATTATTGTATATCTAAGGAGGTGGCTTGAATTTCATGCCATCTACTTATTATTCTGATGTTTGTTGAATAGGTTCTGATTAATACTAATAGTGGAAGCTAATTTTCTACCTGTTGTCTGATTTTTCCAGTAATGAACCTCAGTCTTACAAGCTAGAGGATAAACTTGGGGTGTTTGGGACAGTAAGAACAAGATGAAACACACTGAAGCATTTGCCACGTACTGAGGCGATGGGTGGTTAAGGTCTGCTAGGCGTCCTGAAATCTGTCTTAGTTCTAATTAGCTTTCAGTTAAAAAAATGAAATTAATTTATAATACTAAAATGTTAAAATAATATAAAATCAGTGACTATATCTGCAGAAAGGAATGAGAAATGAAACTATAAAACATGCTGTAGCTAAATCTCATTCTAGTTAGGCTTAAAGGTGATTTCTCTTTCCCATGTAGCTGGTAGGCACTTGAGCCAAAATACTTTCCAAAATAATTCCCAGAGCTCATAGCCACTGGAATCCGGTCCTCTCACATCCTGCCTGCCATGCGTTAGTCTTTGTTCTGTAGAGATGCCTTTGGAGTGCCCTTCTGTGGCAGCACAGGCTCAGGCAGAAGTCAGCAGGTACCTGGTTCTGAAGAAACCATAGTACGAAGGCAAGACATAATGACAAGCTCAGTGCTTGGCCTGAGGGTAAACAAGTCATTTACCTGTTTTCAGTAAAATTCTTCCTGCTGAAGGCAAAGGAAAGTAAACTTTCTAAGCACCCGTGTAAGTATATTACAATTTATAAAACTCGAGTGTAAAACTAATTTTGCACCAGTACATAGGTAAGAACAATAAACAGCTCAGTAATATCTCTTAGTGACTAGATGCAATCACAGGACAGCATGCGTGGGTCCAGTAATGTGTCAGGGATTGATGATCTCTAAGTGTGGCTTGACAGAACAGGGTAAGTCCCAACGACAGGCTCTCTCCAGGAAGGCAACAGATGTAGATTTAAATTCCTGTACACAGAAGAAATTATTGGAGTCCTTTTCTCCTATATCCTGAAAGAGTTCTCTAGTCATTGCACTGTTGCATAAAAACTGGTGGAGGCATTTATTTTATTTCTGTTTTAAAAGAAAGTGGCAACCGTCCCTACATTTTACATAAAGTTTGTTCTGCTAGCCTTCCAGAAAAGCCTTCCAAATAAACTCCCCTGAAGAGATAAGTAAGGAAGGCTTATTTTCTGGATCAATTGGGCGTAAGAAAGACATTAGTGTTGAGCAGCATGGTGGGAAGTGTTTGTGTCCAGAAGCAGAAAGCTTGCTAAAGAACATCACCAGTGAAAACGCAGAAGTTAAAAGAAATAGGGTTCCTGAAGGTCACAGCTCTGCAGATGGGCACCTCTATCCAAGTCAGATGTTATGTCTGTGATGTCTGTATTCTGCACAATGACATAGGAGAAAGGAAAGTAGCTGGCATAGAAGCAACTCCAGAACTTGAGGCAGCACAGAAATGCCATGGAAGCACTGTATTTGAGCTAGCTTGCCATGCTGAGAGCTACCAGTTTGTGTTGCTGTGAAGACCATACCTGTCCTACCTTCAGGAGCTGCCTATTTTTGTGTTGTGGTGCCACACAAGCTGACGCATGTAGCAGCTTCCTCAGAATACCCACACAGCAACTTGTGGGGGCACTTGTGATGTGCAGGTATACCCATATCCATCATCTGGATTACACCTTGGGCAGCAGATTTGCTAGCAGGATGTGGGACCTACTCCCTGTGATCCTGTAAGGTAGAAATAAGGGATATTTTCTCCTCAAGTCTACTTTACTAGTCATAGTATTGCAATCACAGTTGACTTACCAAAATCTTATAGGCAATTTTTTATGAGTAAGAAAAATCATCGCATCTTTCCTCTAAAACGAAGAAGGAAATTGCCAATGAGTCCCCAAGAATATAGTGCAAATGTTCAGCCTGAGGCTTCCTCACTCTCTGCTTTTGTTGTATTTCTTCTATTGAGATATTCTTAGTGGATAAAGCCTTAAGTAAATTTTCCGAGTAATAATCTCCTTAATATCTGAAGTTGTTATGAGAGAGAACATGAAAAGCCAGGAAAGCAATAATTTCAGGAATTGATTTCTTTATGTTTTTATTTTTTATTTTTTTTTCCTACTAACTTCTCTTGGCAATCGTGATTCTTAAATTTGTATTTTTCCATTTTTTAACAAAAACGCATTACAGAAAATTTACTTTTTTTTTTTTTTTTTACAGTAAGTTATTTATGTTCTATCTGTTGCCAATATAAATAATTTAAAAGGAAATAGATTTTATGAAGAAATGCCATTTACTCTGTCATAAAGTATTTTGTAAAATCTCACTTTGACCACTTATGCAACAGGGCAAATGATCTTTTTGGGCAAGTGATTATGAAAATATTAAAATGTTGAGGATTCTAGAAATAGAGTGTCCTTTAAGTCCAGGCTGCTGACATATCACAGAGATTTTATAATATTAATATTAGGTGTTTTATGTGAAGGGGTCATATAAAGTAACTTTCTCACCAGTACCAGTCTGAAGTGTGTCTGGTTCCATTTGATGCCTGGGGTATTTACATCTGGGCTATATTTGTATTTGTTATTCAAAGTGGAAAATGTGGGCCAATCTTCCCCCAATAGTACCTCTACTTTCCTTAGAGCTAGAGACCAGCTTGTGATATTCTCTCTAACAAATGAAAATAAAAGATGAAACTGTACAAAGCAACAAATCAATTTCTTTGCCTGTTTGACATCAGTGGCAAGACACAATTGAAATCCTTATTTCTAGCAAAAAAAAAAAATAAAATGTCAAGAGATATTTGAAAACTCTCTAAAACTGAAAGCCTGAGTATGAACCTGTAGCTTGTTCTCTTGCTGGCACTGACCATAGCTTCCAGCTCAGGATTCAACCACCAAACCCCAGCTATCAAGGTCTACACTTGAAGAAAAAGTAGGGAAGTCTGTTCAAGAATAGACGTACCAAACAATCCCAGTGTACTGAGGTATGTGTCAGAATAGCAGCAGTTCATACTTCTTGCTGTCCAAGCATGTTATGAAAACTGGGTTCTGTTGATCCAGACTTCTGCCTGCATCGTGCTGGTGGCATTTTTACCAAAGCAGAAAGATTCGGTCACTGGCTGGGGCAGGTGATCATTTGGAGATAAAGCTAAGTTCTTAGGGCAAATATGATACCCTGATTCTTAAAGTCAGAGTCTTCATGTGATAAGAAATTATTTTTTCACCCTTGTTTAGGTGCTTAAAAGCGAATCTAGGAGGTTTTTTTTTTTTTTTTTTTTTTTTTTCCTAGTTTTTAAAGCTGGAACTCTGTGCTTCTTTAAATTAAATAACCATTACTTGCAACTGCCATATTTTGACATTAGCATTAGTGCAGAGCTTAGTTTCCCAGTGTGATTTGTGAGCTCTGTGCCTGGCATGAGGGGAGGAGAAAATGACAAAATAATTGAGAAGAGATAAAATAAGAGGTCTATCCTTAGAACAAGTGATCAGATTTAAAAAAAAAAAAAAATGACTAGCAAATGCCTGTCTTTCTATAAAAAATCTGTAGCATCTTTTCCAGATGCATCTCCATGCAGCTAAGAGCTGAGAGACTGCCAGAAAACTGTGTCTTTTGTGCACATTTGAAAATAATTAATATATTACATTGCGACTTTTCTTATGGCTACTGCCAAGTAGAATAAGTTCGATGCTTTTTAAAACGTAGATGATACTTAATGTTCTTCTTTTTCATTTACTCATTTGTATTCTTTATTTCTACTAACAAGTTCTTTCATTATCCCTGCATGGTATTTAGTAATGCCCAGGCCTGCTCTGCTCTGCTCTGCTCTGCTCTGCTCTCCTCTCCTCTCCTCTCCTCCCCATTTTCTTCTCTCTTCCTCTCTTCCTTTGTTTTGTTTCTTCTAAATGTTATTTGTGGATTACTATACAAGAAAACCACTAATACTATTTTAGGTGATTTCCAGTGTCTGTCTGTATTTTATTTTATTTACAGATAGTTGCACCAAAGGTATGCGTAATTATTTGCAGAATGCCCTAAAATGTGCATGTGCTATTTTGCAAATATAAAACCAGATTCTCAAGACATAGTTTAAAAATGAGCACCTGCTTACTTAAGAAAACCTGCTTTAGTATGAACCTTGGCCATTCTTTTGGTCAAAGCTTCATGTATGTGGTCTTACATGCATGTTCTTTTTGTTTAAAAATATTCCATGCCTTTTTTTTCCATTCTGTAGAGACAATACAGAGACTAAGTTTCCATGTCGTAAGTCATCCAGCTGTGCCATGAAAATCTATGAGGACAGTTGCATGATTTGTACTAATGGGTGTGGACAGCCAAATATAAAATCTAGATATTACCATTGTCAGTCTCCTATTTTAAAGAGACCACAACTAGCAAAAATTAAAAATAAATTACAAACAGCAGTTTTGTAGAACATTTGGATGAATAACAGCAACAACAAATAACAAAACCAAAACAAACAACAAAAAATTGTGATCAACTCAAAGCAACACTAGATTTCCCTCAAGGAGATTACTAATTCAAAGTACTAGTAAATTTTTCCTGTGCATAAATAAACCATAATAAAGGTGACATATGGCAATTCACATTTATCATTGATGAGAATGACATTGAAAAGTTAGTTATAATTGTTGCTTCGGAAGCTGCCCAAGCATAACAGATTTGTGAAAGCAAATATGAAAAAACAGTGGCAGAACATGTGACAAATAAATCCCATTAGATCTGGTAACACGACACAGGCAGGGAGGAAACCCACTGGGAGATTTGCAAGCCAGTAAAGAAAAATACACATTCACAATATTAATTACTATAGCAAGTACTTTGTGGATCCTAAAACAACTTCCCACTTGCCACACGTGGATTAATAGATAAGAATTACTTGTGATGGAAAGAATTAGAGTGTAATTAAAACTGACAACTGAGCTGTATGAAAATAGATAGGCACATGTAAACATTTTTTCTATGAATTGATGAGGTGCGGAACAATGGCTTTTCTGCTGAACAAATAATTCATCACACTAAAACAGACGCTCAGGGTAGGTAGAACTCATTAATACATATACCAGTTGCACCACGTAATGTTTAACTCATTTAAAAATGTGAATTGAAAGTGTTCATGCATTTTTAAATATTGCCAACTGATAGGTGCGGTAATAGCGTAAGAAGTCTTCAGTCAGGTTTGCAGGAGTCGTGCTGAAGGTTCGTTCTTGTCTATGCACGTATGTTCAAGCACGGAGTGGGAAGGAGGCATTAAAAGACTCAGATAGTGTGGATAGGATAAAGTAGGGAGTTTGATGTTGTCCATGCCACTAACTGCTGTATGGATTTCGAGAGGTGAGCAAAGGCTGAGTAGGGATTTACTGTAAGCGCCTCCAGCCCGGCACCTTCTCCATGGCCTTCACTGCTGGTGGTGGGAAGGGAGCGTGGCACCCAGACCCCCCCATCTGTCTCCTCATCCACTGGAAGGAGAAGCGGGCTGCATGCCTTTAGTTTCTTGTTTTGTGTAAATTCCCTTGGAAGGATATGACTAACAGTTTAGTGGCAGAACACACTGACATAGCATGGCCCTAATGTCATAATTATCCATAAAGAACTGACAGAGATCTTTCAATGTCTCTGACGAAGTCAAGAGACAAGTCATTTTTAGGTTCTGCTGAATACATAAAAATTGCCTAAAAATTAACCTACGAAATAAGTGCAGCAGTATTTCTTCTGGGCTCTGTTGTAATAAAACTGAGCAGTGCCAATCTTTTCACGATTGGTGAGAAGCACTGGAGGGCCACATCCCTGAAGCATCTCCGGGAGGAAAAGAGAGCCTAAATTACCACCCATGGGCCCAAATGTGCCTGACCCTTGTCTGAGTCTTCTCCACATTTCCCTTCAGGGTACAGCAGCTATGGGAAGCTGTGTTTCTGTGCGGAAACCCAGAGATGCTCTTGTGTTGGGAGTAAGCAGGGAGGGAAATGCCCTCATGGGATGCCGTGCCATAACAGCCCCTTGGGGATGCACAAATCCTTGGCAATTAAACATGAATAAAGAAGGCTGGAAGCTGGGATGCCTCCTATTGTGCAGCTGGATAGAGGAGAACAGAATTTGTGTCACCCAGCAGTGGGGCTGCAGAGGAACCCCTTGCTCTGGGCCCAAAATGCTTCTCCTGGTCTTGCAGGGAGGGGATGGCTCCTGTGACTGAAAATAAGAACAGAAAGCAGCAGCAGATAAGGGTATTTTTTTATGTAGGCTTTTTAAATTAGTCTTTCTATTCTTCTGGAATAACTATTTCCTTACAAGTGCGCTTTTGCCCTATCAGATCTATGCTTAGGTCATGTACAGCTGTTATTTGTATGAATATGTGATTGCTATGTTTATCATGTCACAGGCACTTCCTCTGCCTGCTGCATGCCTGCCTCTCTCGGACAAGCCTACTTTCAGCGTTTCAAAGGGTTGAGCAGCTTCCTGCAGCCGCTCTTTGTGAGCACTGTGGCCATCCCAAGCTCATGCCGCCACATTTTAAGACAGCTTTTGTCAGTCCCGTATTTTGCCAGCCTTTCTCGTGTTAGCGTGAAATACACAAACCTGTAGATACTTTGACTTGTAAGCATTTGAGGATTTTCTTTAGTTTGTTCAGATAAATCTCTTGGCACAGCAGCGAGCCCATTTGCTTTCAAGGCTGGAGCTCTGTGCTATAACCCCTTTTATTACTTAATCTCATCCACATTGGTTGGTGGTGTGTTTTGTCAGTGACACACTGCCAGTGACACGCTGCATTTGAGTGTGTTTAGAAAAGTTCAGGACTGCTACAGGCCTGAACTTTAAACCGTTCAAATGCCAGTTCCAAATTTGAGGGTGAAATGGTCACACACAATATTCAAACTGTGTGGTGCATGTTACAATAAAAATATCGGCGGGCACAACTACACAGAATAAATGTTGGTGCTGTAGAAGGCCTCAAGAACATGGGAGTTGTTACACACAATAGCTTTTGTTGTACATTTTTGTTGTACATTTTTGTTGGATGGTGCTCGTTGTTAAAGGTACCATATGTGGAATGTTTACATCCCTGGTGGAAATGCGATTGCAGAGCTGAAGTCCAGTCTAAGTAAGCAGTGATCTCCAGCTGGGTACTGTGGCTGTGATCACTGTAGGTGGAAAATACCAGGCAGTTCAAAGGAGATATTTAAGATGTTCACTAGATAATTACTTGAAATAATTACGTTCCCAGGGACAGCTTTTCAGCTGTCAGAGGTAGGGCACCATTGCAGTCATTTCTGGAGAGGACCTCTCCTGCTACCCAAAATGGTTCCTGCCCGTTTGGTTGAATGCCTAAATGAAAGGCCTGATCCAAATGCTGCTGAAGCTATCTGGAAGCTTCCCATTGCTTTCAAATTGTACTCAATAAGTCTGACCTTTTTTAAACATTTAATAATAATTCCTCCGTTTGCAAAAACAAAATTGGATTCCAAATATTTAGATTGCTAAAGAAAGGCATGTAGTAGTATTTTCCACAATATTTTACACAGACTCAGTGTGCAGGAAAATGCTCATGCCTGATTTCCCATAGGATGCTGGAAGAAATCCTATGAAGTGATTCTTTTCCATGAGCTAGGACCAGGCAGTGTTTACATACGCTTGTGGCTGAGACGTCTTTTGGGGAGAAGGGTGAAAGGCTATGATATTTTTTGGTATAAAAAGAGTTCCAGGCTTGAAAATCCTCTATCTTCAAGAGTCACAGGGCTGACTCCTGCCACCATTTGAGGATTTGATTCTTCGAGGATTTGGATTATGTGAACAAAGTCCTGCATGTGATGGAGGAGCTACTTGCTGTGTTGGGCCCAGCATCTCTTGTCACTCAACAGCTGCTCCATCGGCTGGTGGGATGAGGAGCGGTAGGAAAGGATTTGAGGAGAAATCGCAGAGATGCGAGCACGCCAGGGAGGAGCGGCGTGATTGATGCTGCAGAAATGGGAGTCCTAAGGAACTCGGTATTACACTCATTTGTATTATGTCACATTGATATGACGACGTGCTAAAATAAGTGGCTTCTAAAGCGTTTGCTGATGGTGCTGCTGATCTGAGCAGGATTAAAGCCCATCAAGCACCCGAGGTATGACTGCCTTTGGCCGTTGTACAGAGACAGACTCTGGTGTGAAATTCTTGCGACCTACACCCAGTTGGTATGGTGAGTAAATTCCAAACACGTTTGCGGAGACTTTACACAGTGGTGGAAGCAGTTTTGGGTTGTTCCTGGCAAATGTTCTTCTGCCTTTTAGATGAGCGCAGACCTTCATCACCTGGCCATGAACAACGGACCCGTGGCTCACATCATGCGTGGCTGACACTGGGTTTAGCCCGAGGCCAAAATCACGGGGACCAGTTCAGGCTTCTGGGGGGCAGCAGCCACAGTTCGGGCAGCGCTTCTGGCGTCTCCCTCGGGCTGGGGTGACCGGCTCGGGGCTGGGAGCCAGGTGGCCGGGGCTGGGAGCCAGGTCGCCCTCGGTCCCTCGGGTGGGCGCTTGGCGAAGGGCGCGGAGGCGGGCGCGGAGCGGGGAGTGGGAGCAGGGGCGGGGGGTTTTCGGGGGCGGCCGCCCCCCAAAAGGGCCGGGGCTGCTCCGCATGCCCCCGGTGCCCGTCCGGAGCCGCGGGCACGCGCGCAGGCGGGCACGCGCGGAGGCGGCGGAGCGCGATGCGCGCCCCGAGGCACCTCGCCCGCCCCGGGGCCGGGGGGAGCCCGCGGGATCCGCGCCGCCAGCCCGCCCGCCCCTGCCGCTCCCTGCGCTCCGGACCCACCCGCCAGCCTCCTCCTCCTCCTCTCTGCCTTCTTCTCCTGCTTCTTCTCCTGCCTCTTTAACCGGCTCCGACTGCACCCGCCCGAGCCCCGAGAAGATGCCCGCCCGTGGAGCGAGGAGAGGGCAGCGGGTCGGTAAATAAGAAGTGAGTAGGAGCACAATGGCGTGCCTCCCTCCCCGCTGCCAGCCCTGCGGATGCTGCGTGCGCCCCTGCCTCCCCGCGCCCCTCTCCACCTTGCCTGGCCGCCTGCCCTGCCCTTCTTCCTTTCCTTTTTCCCTTCCCTTCCATCCCCTTCCCGTCTCCGGAGCATCCCGGCGGGGGTCCCCCGGCGCATTGCACCGGCCGCGGGGAGGGGGCGGCGGTGCCCGGTGCCCGCTCCTTTGTTCGCCGCCGCGGCTCGGCGGGGCCGGCCGGGAGGGGAGGGGGCAGCCCCGGACCCCCCCTTCTTCCCCACCGCAGCCCCCATCCGCGGGGGGCTCGGAGGGTCGCCCCCGGGCACGGTGAGGGGTGCGGGGGGGTGAGGCCGGGGGTGCGCAGCGCGGTGCGGGCAGGTGTGTGCAAGGGGGGCGCCGCGCCCGGCCCCCGGCTGGGAGGGGGGTCGTGTTGAGCCGGCCCCGAAGGGGGTGAGAGGGATGCGGGGGTGCCCAGGACCCCCCACTTTGGCCGGGGGTCGGGGATAGATGCTCCCCCCCCGCCCCATCCTCTGCCCCCCGCCACAGCAGGTGCCCGGGGTGCCCCTGCGGGGCCATCGGGTCCCGGCTCTGCCAACCGGGGGGGCTCCGCTCTGCCTCCACAGCTGGGCTTCCACCCCCCCGGCAGCTGGGAGCCGTGCTGCGGCCATTCAGCGTGTACTTGTAATTCAAGACAAATTAAATATAGCTTCTGCAGTCAACTGCTGCGGCCATCATCCCGCAGGAGACCTTTACCTGCACTTGATGTGGTGGATTTTTTTTTTTTCCATTGCCCGCGTAGTTGCTGGCAGTCACATGAGTTATGGAGACACTTGATAACGCGCTCAGCTGCTCGTTTCCTAACCCTGTGGGTTTTCGTAGCTGTAAATAAAAATACCCGCTTTAACAAATGGGTGACTTTTCCAGTAAGTGCACGTGTTTGACTGGTATTTTCCGAAGGGTTTGATCGATATGCAATTAACGCTTTAGGAGCGGTATGATGAAGAGCGCATTGTTTTTATGGCTGCGTCTGGGGAGTTGCAAAGTGATCGTGCAACTGTTGTAAGAGAGCGTTTGTCGGAGCACAGGGTAGAATAGGTAAGAGAAAGACGGCTTTGCATTTTTCTGCTACTTCTGTAATGCCAAGGAAATACAGCTGGAAAGCTGCTTAGCAGTGCTTAAGGCAGTGGTGGACGTAAAGAATCTCTGCAGCAAAATGCCACCTTACACAAATACGCAAATAGCGGGAATCCTGCCTTTTGGAAGTGATCATGTATCGTAAGGGGACACACACAGAGAAAATGTTGCAAATGTGGGTGTGAGTGTAAACAGATAACACTTCCCCGAGCAGCAGTTTTGTTGTAAGGCAGCATGGGATTTAAGGGAAAGATTCCACTATGTAAGAATTCCACTTGGAAGCAGTAGAATTTCTGTAATCTCTTGGCAAGAAGGAAGCTCTGTTAACACACGTTGACCAGCCCTGTAAAAATTAACTTTCTTTTTCTGTTTTGTTAGTGGCGGCACCTGACTTGCTGGATCCCAAATCGGCCACTCAGAACTCCAAACCAAGATTATCATTTTCTACCAAGCCTACCGTGCTCACTTCACGGGAGGAAAGCGATTCAGCTATTAATGTTATGAAATGGAAGACAGTCTCAACAATTTTTCTGGTGGTGGTCGTGTATTTAATAATTGGAGCGACAGTGTTTAAAGCCCTGGAGCAACCTCATGAAACCTCCCAGAAAACCACCATTGTGATTCAGAAGCAGACGTTTGTGTCTCAGCATTCCTGTGTGAATGCAACAGAGCTTGATGAACTGATTCAGGTAATCCATACGACACCTTTGTCGCCCTGCCTTAGAGGGACAAATAATGTATGGCAGCACTGCTGGCATACAGGGGGAGAGCTGTCTTAGCCGAGCTCCGTGTTGGCCATGCAATGTAACAAGTGGTGAGGCCAGAAGTTGAGCAATAGCATTTCCACGCAAAGCCTCGTGGTGGAAAATCTACTGCTATTTTTAGGTCCAGTGCACTCAGTAGACAGCCTTTTCATTGAAGCCACCCATTATGGTAATTAAATGATTATTCATCAGCAATATATATAATTAATAGTTCACAAAGGAGTTGATATATTGATTCGTGCCTTACTAGGTCTGTCAATATCTGAGAAGCCCAATTCTGAAGAAGAAAATACACCATCCATTGCCTTAAAGGAGTTCTAATTTACCGTGATTGTATCAAGCTAGCTTTCCTTCCAGCTGTATGCTTCTTTTTATTGATTTTGTTTTAAGTACAGGAAAGCACCATGCACTTGCTATTTTGATCTTAAATCTCAATTTTCTGTGCTTCTTAAAGGTGCATCCCCAGCTGATGTAAATCAGTGTGTTCCTACTAACATGACTTTACCCTTGCAGGTCACCTGGCTTAGAACCATAGGAAATACTTATTTGCAGTAGCACAGAAACAGATTCAGAGCCTCGTGAGGCCCTTTCCAAGTTAAATCTCGTGTGCCTGTATTCTTATGGCTATCCAGCAGCACTGCGGGGAACAGCAAGGGGCTGCCAAAAATGTCACTTCTGGGAGTGGGAGGCTGGGGTGAACAGCCAAGAGCTGGCAGGGATTGATCTTTTCATTCACAGAAACCGCAGGGCCATCTGGGGCTGTGGGGCTGGGGGTGGGAAGGGGACGAGCAGAAGAGGGTGGGGGGCATCCGTGTGCCATGGGTAGAGCAGGCTCCAGAGCTGGCCCGTGGCATGGGCAGCAGGGCCTTCTGGAGGTGGATTTTAACAGCAGATCTGGCCGAGAGCTTAGAATTTTATTTTAGCTACCTAGACCAACCTGCCTTGAGCATGGCATTGACACGGACACATGTTTTTTTGCAGCTTCAAATACAAAGCTCTGGTTTACTGAGTTATTTTTATGACACACCACTTCTAAATTTTGAAGGCAAACTAGGAAAATGCCTTGCAGTTTGTGATTTCTGCCCCCCCCCTCCTTTTCCTTTTCCCTCAGAATTATTCCAAAAGTGGAACCCTTTAAAATGACTATTCAGCAATTCCTATCTCCATGCATCCCAACTAGGCATGCCTGAGGAGGTGCTGTCGATCTGTACAATTTTGATGCTATGTAATAAATATGTGTCAGCGTTTTTACCAGCAGAATGTGAGCTAATCTTTCAAAGAGATACACACACATTCTGATTAAAAATAATCTCTTGTAGCTAGTATAAATATCCCATATAAATTTTTTAGGTCAGATCCTGTACTTTTGAAGATAAAAATAGAAATATGGAAGCAATATTATCTTACATCATCTACGAGATGGTCCTGAAGGCAAAAAAAAAAAAGTTGAAATTTGCACTGGAGTATTTAGATATTTAAGCATTTATGATTCCCTACCCAGAAGCACAGACTGGTAGTAGAAAATCACTTAATCAGCATTCAAAGCCCATTTGATGTGCTGTGTAAAATAAATGACAGCTTCAGCACAGCTATCAGTGCACAGATACCCGTATCAGAATTAGTTCCCTTCTAGCTAGCAATCTTGGCGTGACCAGAAAAAACAAAGGCTTTTGGAGCATGGCAGGTGATGCAGCCACCCACAGCACGTGAATGCGAGGTGGTGCTTGTGGGGAGAATTTGCTGTGCTTGTTGGCTGGCTAAATGGAGAAACTTAATTCCTCCTTGTTCCTTTCTGCTGATCAGACCCCTTCTCAGCACTGTGAAGACCAGGGCATGGAGGTAGGAAGGTGCTGTGGTTCCCCTCTTATAGGAGGAGGACAGAGGCAAAAGTGAGCCAAGGCCAAGTCGTACAAGTACATGTAACTGCCTTTCTTTCTGCGGAATAAGTGATAAAGGATTACATCAAGTTGTTTAAGGATCTGGAATTAAGTGGCTTGCCCAAACTAAATAGGAAATCTGTGGAAAAGCAGCATCTCAAATAAATTTTTCTCCAGCTACCCTAACCATGGGGTCAAATTTCTTCCCACTTTGTCACAGAAGCTAAATTATTGGAAAGTGTTTTGTCTCTCTGGGCTTATGTCTGACTGTTAGTACAATATAATGCAGTGTTTCTTCAGTTTCCATTGGATGTCTGTATGAATAAAACTAAATAGTGCGTGTAAGGAAAAAGTAAATGATATTTAAGAATTCACTGAAAGATACCAAACTGAAAATTAATATGTTCTAGCGCAGTAGGAAGCTGGAATGCTTAGTGTGTGTGAAGAAAATTACAGAGCTTACAGACTATAATGTCTTCTTTAATCAAGTGTTTACATTGAGTCAAACTATAATGAAATTCATTATAAAATTTTCCTTTTGAACTTAATGTTCTGGGAATTCAGAAACTGGTTTGGCTCTTGTTTGTTCTAGTCTTTGCTCAAGGTGCTTATCATGCAAGGCATTTTCAATATTTACAGTTTCGGGTCTGCCATTTAACCCTTACTCTCAAGCAGTCTTGACCATCCCATTGACTCCTAACTGACAGTACATTGTGTGGTGGTTCAGTCAGGTGAGCAAGTTGGGAAGACTAGCCTGAGAACACAAATTTAACCAAATTCATTTGTGCAAGTGGAAAAGTCCAATTCACTAGCACACAGGTGCTAGTTCCATCGTCTATTGATAAAATCTTGATTTGCCCAAGAGCTGACTACAACACACAAAGTTGTTAGCTTCTAGCAATGCACACAGGTCAGGGAATTTTTGCTGTCTTTCAGTCTTGTTTTCTCTCACTAGTCACAAAAAGCCTTCCTGGCAAAACTGTATATGCTACTGATAAGTTTTCAACACACAGAGCTTTATTGCTCAGGTTCTGAATTCCTGAAACTAAACATTTTCACATTGATTGTGTGGATCCTCTAGGTGTGCTCAGTGGGAATTATATTTTTATATACTTTATATATCTGATATACATGTGAAGCCAGGGGTGATGGAGAGTTGCTATGCAGTGCAGAGATCATGTAAAGTGAATGAAATAGAGTGCCCTGCTGATGACAGCCAAGCAACCTCATCTGCCTCAGAAAAATGACCTGTGTTTTCTTCGTAACTTCTGGGAGGTCAGCCTAGTCCTGCAGCATTGTGTGTGTGCTGACAAAGAGGTGGTCTTCATGACCTTCTCCATTGCTGACCTCCATGCTCTGGTGCTGCAAATCTCTTTCAGTGCTCACTACTTCAGTTCCTTGTTGCCTCACCTCAATAAAATACACCTGAAATGAACAACAGCAATGCATGACCTTGAGGCCTGATTCCAGAAACCATTTTTTTGATATTCCACAAGCACTGCTATTTAGCACCAACCTTCATATGTGTGCAAGTCATGCAGAGGGTTTCTTTGCACCCAAGAGCCCATTTTTTTCAGGCAACTTCAACTCTCTTTTCTGTAGCCTGAAGCAAGTATTAACAACAATATTAAGTGGATCACTGTGTGCTCTACACACCAATGCTGAGCTTGGCAGTGCACAGCGTTAAGTGCTGGTGTACCCATGATCTACAGCTAAAGAAATCCCCCATCATGGAAACTTGTGAACATACAAATGCTGCCTGGGTGAGTCTGATGAGGATGCAACAGCCCAGCTAACTGTGTGTGGTCTCATGTCAAACTTGCGTTACTAAAGTTTCGGCTGGAAGGTCTTGAAAGGGTCTTGGTTTTTAACAGATGAGGAAGTGTTTGGTGAAAGTTGTGTATAATATCTCACACATTATAAAGCTGTGGAAGGGGGTGTGGCCAGAGACTTTGCTACTATTTCTGCTATAAGAAAAAGAACTCTTGTCAATTTTCATGGATTTTGTTTGTTTGTTTGTTTTTTTGTTTTCTCTGTCCGTGCCTGTGCTCAGCTTGACCCTGACATGCCATGCAGATGACAAAATAAAAGAGCAGAGGTAGTCAGGCTGTCTGGATTTCATGTATATGAGAAAGGAAAACAAACAAACAAAAAACAAAGCAACAACTACAGAAACAAAACAAACAAACAAACAAAAAACCCGATCTTTCCTCATGGTAGGGATTTTTTACATCTCCATTGGAACTTTTTTTTTTCTCCACTAGTGAGTTTTTTGTTGACAGAAGCTGATAGAAACCTGGGAGTAATCCAAGGAACAATAAGAATTAGAGAATGAAAAAAAATAATCTCTAATTAGAGCACTTGAATATCTAATTATTTTATTCCAGCTTCATTTCTCCTTTAGTGTGTCGACTATTCCCTCCGCTAAACTTGCCAGAAAAGTTTTGAAAATGTCGGAGGCAGTTTCCAAGCTCAGATGCACAAAGTATTGTCAGGTACCCAGAAAGATCTCCTGCTGTATTCATGCTGTATACATGCACATCATGTTAGGATGTGACCAGCATTGTGTATTGTGGGCTGTCTTGGCAATGAGAGACGAGTATTTGTCCTCCTGCCAAAGAGAAAGCTGATTAAAAAAAAGAGGGAGAGGGAGAGAGAAGAGCTTTTTATATAAATAACACCTAATTATGTATTACTCAGCAGTTATCTGTTTTAGGGTTGGCCTTTATAAACCAAAATGAAAAGAAAGTCCTTTTACTCCCCAAGCATCAAGATGTTTAGTGTATTATTGTACAAAAATTGGAAATAAAAGAAATCTCAGTTAAATTATTTTAAATATCTGAAGTGTCCTAGCAAACTGGTGTGAATTATTTTAGTTATCTTAGTAACTTACTTATGAAACTTAATAAAGATTGTTAAAGTAAAAACTGAAACTAACTAACAGAACATATCTAATTTTTGGTTCTTTTAGCAGAAAATTCCTTCAAATATGTTCATTCTGAAGACCCCAACAAGTGGAAAAATTAATATCAGAATAAACAACACAATCTTTTAATGTGTTCCAAGTGCTGTTTGTGGTAACTCTTGTTTTATAAACCTTGATTCAAAATCTGAGCAAGTTTTCATGGTGCTGCACCAAGCTGTCCCTGCAGTAAAGGACTTTATAGAGATTTTATCCAGCCCCTTTTAGAGTATGTGGCTTCCTCTGGAAACTGAATGCCTACAAAAATGCACTTATATTTAAAAGAAAAAAGAATTAATGAACCGTCAAGATTAGCTGAATTGATCTTGATCACACAAGTTGATCTCCTTGGGTTCTGCATGGCTTTGTGGTTAACATGAGAAGAAAGCTCTCAGGGTCCACAGTCATGTGCCTTGCCTCTTTGAGTTCTGTGTTTGCAAGGGCTAAATTCTCCCATTACTTTGCACTCATCTTTTGGGTTGTGAACAAGACTAAAATGTGTTTTCTATTTATCTCTCTGGAGGAAAGATTTTTTATTTTTTTTTCTCTTTATCTCTCTTGAGGAAAGCCTGATACAGTTATGAATGTCATGGGACATACATTCCTGCAATTCTTTCACCAAACTCGTATCACCAGAATGTCATCATGTCTTCTGATGTAATTACTTGTTAAAAATGTTTTACTTCAAAATATGTATTTTCTATGACTTTGTTTCAGTAGATTGAAGTAGCTTGGATGTATTTTTCATTATTGTTAACCTCCACCGTTAGCTGAAATTATATTTTTTTTTCATAGGGTTTTTTACAACTTGCATCTTAGCCCTAAGAAACTAATTTTGCTGCATCCTCAGAAGGAAGTTGTTTTATTTCAGCCAGATAAGCTCCTTGAACCACAGCCTCTCAGAGTTAAAATAAAGAAGTGCAAGCCCTTCTTTCTCTCCCAGAGATTAGAAGCTTTTTGAGCTTGCTCTCTCATTTTTGGAAATAACAAGTCACAGTTATGTAAAGATTTTGTTTTCAGGCAAAAAGTCACAGATATGTAAAGATTTTGTCTTCAGGCAAATCTGACATTTAAATATAAATTTATTTATTTAATATATTTTATTTATTTTATTTTATTTAATATAAATTTAAAATGTATTGGCTAAGCCTATTCAACTTGAATGAAATTTTATCCATTCTTCGAATTGCAATGTTGATAGACATTCTCATTCCTGTGATCTTTCTGAGGAACTTTTTGGAACTTTTTGAGGCAGTTTGCCATGTACCAACTCAGGCCCTTCCCAGCTGAGACCAGCTTAGATTCTCCCTTTTGCAATTCCTTCCAGCTTCCCCCAAAAGGAACATGAACTATCCCGTCTTGGTCTAGATCCTAGTCTGCAAGCAACAGGTGTTTGTACTTCATAAACCTTAGATCCTTGAAAAGACTGACAGACCAGCATAAAAGAAATTGATGCTGCAGTGTATTTGATTTATTTATCTGGGGATCCAAAATACTGTTGCATCAGTTTTTTTAATGTACAAAGTCGTGCTGCTACATTTCAGACTTGAAGCTTACAACAAATTGCAAACACCAGTCACAGAGCTGCCTGTTAATGCTGTTTGTGAAGCAACATGCAATGCATGACATTTAAAGCAGTGAAAATATGAAGTGCAGGAACTGTAGGCTGTGTTGTTACCCTGTGCAAGTGTCTGTCCTTAGTAAGGAGTCTGCCCATCAAAGCAGGTGAGCTTGTGTATTCTTATTTTGAAGTATAGATGTAGTCCTGGCTCTTTACCCTCCCCTCTCAGAAGTCCCCTCTTCTGTCTCAGCACAGGGAGAGAGGGATTTTTTGCCAAACTTTCTGTTGCCTGGGACCATTCCCATCATAGCACACTGTCAGTACAAGTCCCTCTTCTGTAGTTATTTTCTTCATGGTGGTTAAACCAAAAGTGATTTTTTTTATGCACATGCTCTTTACCCTTCATGCGCATAAAATCAATACAGACTTTTGGGAGAATAATAAATAAATTCTAACCATCCTTTTCATTTCTCTGTTCAAGGAGAGGGGGTTCTAACTTTTTTTTTTTTTTTTTTTCCTTGCTGCTGGCGTTTTGGCTCTTACATGATATATTTACTTCAGATGAACAGTTTTACAGGACCAAGAACCTAGCTAGCTTGAGTGCATCTGAATGACAGCTTTTGTCTTAGAAGGGTGGCAGCTATGACTCATTGGTAAGTCAATTTTCCTGAGCAGCTGTCTGAATAATTCTTCCCGTCTCAAGAAGCTCAAGAAGCAAAGAAAAGCCCTCTTACCTAGATGTGTGTCTATACATATGTATATATATGCATGTAAGCACACACAAAATTTATATACACACAGTTTTTAATATATAGTTAGAAATATACATGTTTTTCAATACGTTTCTATATATTTTTAGTTCAAGTAGATTGTGAACATTGAATGAGAAGTGTTCTATGGCATGCTGGGTATTAGTTGGTAGTATAGATTACAATCATAAGTTATACAAATGAAAAAGAAGTACATGCAGTCACAGAAATACAACGCAAACATCATTGCAGTCTCTTTCAACAGTAAAGCTCTAAAGCATGTGCTTTGGGAGTCCAGGGAGTCATTTGATAAGTGTTGAAATCATCCTAGTGTGCCTCTGAACACAGAACTGGGATTTCCATTCTCTGTAAAGCAAAGTACGAAGGTAGGACCCATGCAGTAGCTGGGCAGCATGCGGTATGCAGCTACACTGAAGAGAGAGGGAGAGCTCTTGTCAAAATTGCAGCAGGACAACAAAGGTGGAGAACAAAGTTTCCAAAAACTTTGAGGCATCTCTGACTTTTTGACATCACTTGTTAATTGATTGCCAGGAAGCACAAGCTAACTCCTGACAAGGTGGGTAACAGAACACGCTGCGTTTTTTTATCAGCAGCATAATTTAAGGTGAATCTATTTTAATCTTTGGATAGAAAAGCTGAGAGTAATGAAATGTTGTGTTACATCATTTCAGAAAAGTGAAGTGACTGCAGTATGGTACAAAAGCATGCATTCAGAGCCTGGTGGAGAAGAAGATGAGAAGGGGCGGCTGGTTTGACATATGCTCATTTCTGCCTCTTCTGTAGATTAGAAAGTGGATGACTACCAGAGGCTATTCTCATCAGTTTATAAACCTCTCTGTATTTGTCCTGTGGCAATGTGGACCCCAGAGTAGTGGATGCAGCTCTGTCATCAACAGGCTTGCTTTTGTCTTTCATCTCCGTTGACTCCTTGCAGGGTCAGAGGAACAAAGGTTGAAATCCCTGACCTAGGAGAATTGGAATTATCATTTTTTTTTCTTCTTCCTCCTCCCCCCCAAAAAAAACAAAACCAAAACCAAAACCCAAATCAAAAAAAAAAAAAAAAAAAAAAAAAACCACAAAAAACTGCTTTTTCAAAGGCTGTTTTGTGTGATAAACTGCAAGGGTAGCTCAGCATGGCATCTTCAGACAGCTATCTGCGTGAATACAGAGATGTGATAAACCAAAACTGCACAATATATTTACCGGAAACTGTTTCTAAATTGTATAGGAAATGAATAACTGACATTGAATTAAAATGAGATTTTATGTTGTCACTCCTGTTTTCCCCGTGTTCTTGGAAACAGCGTGAATGCAGTGTTTATGTTTTTGGAACTCAGGTCCTGTTTTTAAAAGTAACACAAGTAATGCCTGGCCCACCCATTCTGTGTTCAAACATCTCTGCCTCTTTTCACTGATGCTCTACTGAGGCTTATTCCTGGTTAGAGGTGCAAAACCAGGTAGTCTGGCTGTAGTTCAACTTAGGACCTGAACAAAGCTTATGCCTATGCCTAAAATACATCACAGAGCTAGCCTAAGGGTCCTAGTGACTTAAAAAAAAAAAAAAAAAAAAAGAGAGAGAGAGAGAGAATTAAGTTCCTAAAGTTTTTAGATATTTGAAAATGTTATTTCTTTCAAAAGAGCCCCAAATTTCACCATTATAAAGACAAATAAAAAGCAAGTAGTCAAAAACCTAGTATTTTTACTGAACAGACGTAATAATATTATTAAAACTATTTCACATAGAGACAGACCATGATTGGATGCTGTCTGCAGGGTGATCCCTCCTCTGCACAGTCCTCAGTGATCTCATACAAAAGAGATAAACAAATACACTCAAAGAAGGCAAGACAAGTGAAATAATCTACATGGTTTAAGAATGGAAACAATCCACATTCCTATTCTAGTGGTGAGTGGTTCTGTAGTATTGAAGTGGAACTGAGGTTTAAGCCGGAATTTAGTTTGTACATGGAATACTAATAAGAAAAAGTAGAAAAATTCCCTCTAAGGCTGTCAATTAACTGTATTGTTGTACTTTTTTTAGAAGCCAAGAAATTCCAATGTTAAGATAGCACAAAGCCTTTATCAGCTACAACCTACAATAAATGTGAAGATTATACAGAGTTTTCATGATTTTGACTCTTTTAGGATTGAAAATGCACAGAGTTAATAATGGTATTTTATAATTTAGGATATTCCAAAGGGCTCAGAAGACAGAAAAAAAAGGTTATAAAAAGAAGGAAAGTCATGCCAAACTTGTGACAAATGAAATGGTTGTGTTTGCTCTTGTAGTAAAGCATCAGTCAATAAATAAGGCTGAAGATCAAGAATAAAGTGACAGAGAAAAGTGGACCTAAGAGCACTGACAATGAATAACAACATGCTTTTTAATCATACAGGGTGAGATGCCAGCTCTTGATGAAGTTGGCAGAAAACACTGGCACAAGGCTGAGTTTTTATTCTGTGCTACATTTGTACCTTTGTATAGTGGAGATGATCAAAAAGAAATATCTGCTTTGCAGATATTGCCCTGAAATGCATGTATGTTAGGAATTGTCATATATATTATTTTCTCTTAGTATTTTGGTTAGGAATAGTCTTAGATGAGGACCTGTTAACCGGCACTGACCAAACTAAGGAGGAAAGATAACTGCTGATCCAAAGAATTTAAGATGAATTTACCCTCCCAGTGAAATCCAGAGGCAACATTCAAAGACTTTATGAGATGTTGTTATTGATCACAGTAAACCTGCGACTTTGCTGCTTTTAGGCCTGTCATCCTTCCTTGTTAGTAAGGAAGACTTACGGACAGCTCTGAAGGAATGTAATGTAATATTTAAGACTAGCTTCTCCCAAACATGGCAACCACAGAGAAGAAAGCATTATAGTGTGTATTTGGAAACTTAATAACCAGACGATAAAGAAAGCATCATCTGGCCCTTTCTGACTAAAATTGTATTTAAAATAATGCTTAAGGTAAATCAGTAAAGGTACAAAGAAGGTCAATGAGAATACTGGCAATAAAGAAATACTGATGTACAATATTTAACAGGTTTATTTAAATAGGTAAATACATTATTTAATAAGAAAGAGCCTTTAACTTGGAAAAGAGGCAGCTGATGGGTCTACAAGATCATGAATGTATTGGAGTAGACAAATAAGAAATTTCTGTTGAAATGTTTCTTATAATATAAGAACTTTATTATGAGGAAGCACATACTAATCTCAAAAGGGAAGTGCTTTTTTAAACAATCCACAGATAAATTGCAGAACTCACTGCCACAGTATTTCTTGGTTCCCAGATTGCCATAGGTCTCCAAAAGTAGTCAAATTCTTGGTAAAATGATCCACCCAATGCAATCTTAACACCATGATGCAGATGCAGCCTTCCATTCAAAGTCCATAAAACTTCTGGTCTGAAGCTGTGTGAAGAAAAAGCCACTTTCCTACTTGCCCTAATTCTACATCCTTTCCAAATTAGCTGTTGGTTAAAACCAGACATCAGAATGACTAATTGTCTTTTGTAGCCATATGTTGTGTTTTGTCCGGTCTGACCCACTGACCCAACAGAACAGTTTTGGGTTAAGTTGCCTTTTTTTTTTTTTTTTCCTGGAATTGTAGTATACTGCAGTTAGGAAATGCATGGATGCCATGGATCTTTGAGCAATTCCAATGAGCATATCTTTCACAGAAAAGACACTGATGCAGTCTGGCTTCAAAACTTTGTGGTGGTGATACAAAGTTCTGAAAACATTTTACATCTGGATCTGCATAAAAATTGGTCTTGTTAGACTGCCTAAACAGGTGCATTGTTCTGTATAGGGCATTCATGCAGTACACTAGACTGCAATAAAATGTGAATGGTCCCATAAAATTATATTGATCCAGTGCTTTACCATATGATGTCCTCAGTGGAGAACACATTCTCATTTGCAGGTACAAGGACATACGGTGAAAATTCTTGGTTCAGTAAAATGAAAAAAAAAAACAAAACAAAACTCAAAATGTATTCAGTAGGCTTCATAATGCACTAGGGTTTGTAAGTCAAAGGAATATCTGTGATGTGTAAATTCTGAAATCAGTACAATGTCTGGTTTCCACATGGGGCTTAGTCTGATGTGTCCCTTCCTACAGGAATGTAGACACTTGTCAGTACTTATTGTTGCCAAGTTGTAGGTAATGTACAAATGTAGAAGCAGCATTATTCTGCAAACCCAAAGGAGAATTAAACTCTCTTCCTCTCCCTCTCCCCATCCTTTTCTCCTTCCTCAGTAGGACTGAAAAATCCACATCTTTGATGTCTGCTTTTCTGGTATTTTAAAGCATTTTAAAATGAAAACAGTTGAAGGTATAGAAGATAGAGTGTGTAAAGTCCATGTAAAAGTACCCCAGCTTGCTTTCTGTTGACAACCCCGGGTGCTGAAAATGGCAGCAAGATCCCCATGGCTGTAGAGATGCAGCTGTGAATTTGGAAATGGCTGCTTTGTGCATCTGAGCTTTGACAATGGCAAACTGGAAGCGGGGGATTTTGGTTGAGATCGAACCACTACAAATTGATAGCCTGGTGATCCCAGCACTGATATTTTGTCATGTCTGTCCACAACAACTTCCACGGGCATTGTTTAGAAACAAAAATGGTTTCATTAGCAAATTATTGATGTATTTTATGATTCAAAATAATAATAATTCTGCAAAACAATCTTCCTCTGAAACAGTGGAACAGTTTCAGAGGGTTTCAGTTTCAGAACAGTTTCAGAAACCAAAACAGTGGGTTTTCTGCCCACACAGAAAACATTCTGGTCTACCCTGTCTTTATCTGCAAAGTAATTTTTGGACAACTCACCAAGCAGAAAGAAAATGTTCGTTTTAGCTATGCAGGATTGCTTCCTCTGTTGTTCTTTTGTTAAGCACTAATTATTATTACTATGATCATGATTATGAAATAAATCCTGTTTTAAAGTTTCAGAATGAAATTATAGCTTGCGTTTCTTAAAATATTTATTGTGAGTTTAAAAATACTTTTTCTTGACATGTAGTGTTTAACTGAAATGCTGCTGGTATATACCTCCAATGGAGATAAAACTGCACAGGAATCCTCTTTCATGATAACAATTTACAGTAGGTGACATTGCCAAAATAAGAAATGTTTTGTATTTCTCAAGACTCTGAAAATGTCACAAATGTCATGCTTGTTCATTTCAGCTGCTGGAACTGAATTTTTCAAGGACGACATTTATGAAGTATATAGTTGTATAAACTTGGAGATACGTGTTTAGTACTTGACTCTGGATTTGTTATTAATATAGTGGAAGTTTTATAATCATAAGTGTAATTATAAATCTTTAATTACTGAATCATATGTTCTACAGAAGTGTTTCAATTAATTGGAGTTAATTTGATCCGAAATAATGTATGGAAATTTTTCTTTTAAAATGACTGTGTTTTAACAAATACATCTGCTTACCTAACTCAATAGAGGAATATTTGGGGAAGCTTTACTTGCAATTCTTTGTTTAATGCATCATTTTATTCACCAAATAGTTACAACACTTAAAATAATTGTGTTTGTCATCTAGTTAAGGTGACTTTTATGGACTTTGTGGATTTTGTATTCATTTTGTGTTAGGGGTCTAGAGCTCACAGCTCTGCAGCCCGCTGACATGCTCAGGTGTGCTCTGAAGTTTAATTCCTATCCTGACTGAGTGATAAAACTCAAACAGCCCAACACCCATTCTTTGCTGGTTTATTGCTTTGGTTAAGTAAGTGACTTATCAAAATACTGTGTAATGTGTATTAATATCCTTGTTTCATGAATATTGACAAAAATCTTTTTAAACTTGCAGCAAGTAGTGGCAGCAATAAATGCAGGAATCATACCTTTAGGAAACACATCTACTCAGATCAGTCACTGGGACTTGGGAAGTTCCTTCTTCTTTGCTGGCACTGTTATTACCACCATAGGTAGGACACAGCTTATTATCTTTTCATAGTAACTAAAGAAACTCTTTTGATTTCAAATGTGTGCATATATTTGTCAATGGTATATCTTCCAAATCTTTTTTTTTTTTTTTTTTTTTTTTTTTTTAAGCAAAGAGTTACTTTTTAGCTGCAGGGGCATATGTGAGAGCTCTCTTTAACATAGCTGAGTAAATGACTGCAACAGAAGAAAAAATGTTGCTGTAGGTTTCTGTGAGGTGACTAGAAGAGGCTGTGGAAACATTTTCTAGGGGGAATTTGGTCAACTGTGTAATTGTAAGTGTTAAATAGGGCATGATTTAAAGCACATGTGCATTAAACCTTGATGGAGATGTATGGAGTTTCAGGTCTGTATAATCCCACTCTATGTTTTCTCTGTTTTGATTAAGATGACAACATGGTAAAGATTCAGTTCAGTGTACTCAGTTATGAGCACTGTATTGATGGACAGACTTACAGTCAGGGGCTTACTTTGAGGCTTCTGTTGCATTCAGGAAGGACCAAAGCTGTACGGTGATTTGTTCATAGACACAAGTTCAGTGAGCTTTCTGCATCCTCTCTGCATGCAAGAGCCACTGTCCCTCTGGGCAGGTGTGAGCAGGAGCAGTGTTTGACCTTTCAGTTTCTTCCCCTTGACTAGAATATAGTGCACACGGTAGACAGTTCAAAGATGTAGCATAGCTCCCAGGTCACAGGAGGGGCATCCACAGAGGGGGATATAAATTTGAAGAAATCAGATAAAAACAAAATAAGACCTACATTGTCAGAATAATGTATAAACAACTGTTTCACTGTTGCACTTATTATCTCTGTGTAATATTTATATGCACATTGTGAAGGAAGGGGTGTTCTTTTCACATACCTTTGTTTTTTCTTTGTGTACAAGTGCAAACATAGTTTTGTGTGTTTGTGTGTGTACATGCCTATGCATACGTATAAATATTGTGTCTAGGTAGAATATTTTTTCACATCCAGTGAAACTACAACACAGATTTAGTGAAAGCAAAGGGTCAAATTCTGACTTTACTAAGGTTAGAAACAAACTCACTAATTTTAAGAACTGAAAAATGAAATTTTATCAGATTATAACCAAGACAAGCAAAAGCCGTGGAAGGATAGCTATACAATCAATCTTATGTTATCTTCTTCTGACAGCATGAAGCTTGATGTTGTAATTTTAGCCTCTATTTTAAACTGCATATTTATTAATACTGGCCAATGTCTTTTGCAGTTCACTATGTTTTGCTTCTAAATTACTTACCCCTTACTCTTTAGGATATTTTAATGAACGCATATCATTGCAAGTATGTATCCATGGTCCTGTAGAAAGTGCTTAGCATTTGTTTCAGTTGCAAATAGGAATAAAAAAGTAGGAAAAATGTCCAGGGAATTAAATGATTCAAAAAATTGTCTGAAAGCAGTGGAACATTTTGTTTCACTATTTCATTTCTAAATAAAACTTTAAGGTCCTTCAGAATCAAAATGTTTCCTGATTTAATTTATTGACCTGATACCACCAAAACATGTGTCCTGCTTAGAGGAGAGAGGGGCATCTGCAAACGGATCCAGTCCTCTGGTCTGCTGTCCCCAGGAGGCAAGATAACCCAATAGGAAATACATTTGAAAATTAGTATTTCAGGTCATTTCTGCAAACCAGAGTAGTCAGAAGGTCAAACTAGACAACTCTAAATCTTTATTTCAGGTTTTGTGATAGAAAACGTAAGGAAAAAGTCTAAGAAAAAGTATTCTGAGAAATATCTTGGCTTTGGACCAGCCGTGCTTTTCATCAGAAAGCCTTCTGATGAACGCTCGCAATCAGTTACAGTTTTTGGGTTTGTTTCTTAGGATCTCTGAATTGTATGTGTACATTAATGCTGTTGCATATTTGTTACTGTCTTGTTGCTGTGAACCATCTTCCTGATGGTTCAAAGGGCTTGCAATGTGACACAAAAAGGAGGTGTCATGAAAAGCCTTTGGAATTGTGGCTCTCCCAGAAAAATGTTGATGAGCATGATGGTTGGCTGTATTTTCACTATTCTTTATATTATGACAGGCCATCAGCTGCATTTGTGTTCACAACGTGAGCTTTTCATATATGAGTAACCTTTTGAAAGTGAAGGCATTCCTTCCAACTTGGGGGCATATGGTTATCATAGAATTTGATATTTGAAATTCTCAAGAGTCTAAAAATGCAGTTTATGAGCATCTCCAGAGAGCTGCTGTAAGTTTCATCCAAACACTATGGATAGATACTCTCTGTGGACCAAGACATGACCTTATAAATTCGGAAAACAGCTTTGCAGAAATAATTTATGAGCAATATTTATAAGTATGAATAAAATTATAAATATTATGTCCTTCAGACTGAATGCCTCAAAGAAGTACTTGAATAGAAGGAAAAAAAAAATTACTACCACCTACAGAAAATGATAGCTTTCCAGTGTTGCAGCAGATTCTCTAGTTTCCCAAACCTCTTATTACTATAATTTTACCTTATCATTAGCCCACACACCTCCTGCTGATATCTTGGAATCCAAGAAATTTTAGTGAAACCAATAGTTTATTTATGGATAGTTTTTTTTTCCAAACCTTTCCTCAATGACAGTACCATTTGTATCCACCAAATATTTGGTTCCTGGGGAGAGGAGATCATAAATAAAGACTTTAGCACTTACCTAAGCAACAAGTATTGTCTTACAGTTACTGTTATTATTGTATTATACCAATGGCAAGCATGTAAGTGAAAAATCATGACACTGTATTTCAGTGGCTGTTGGCAGAACCATGTGTCCTTTCTTACTGCTCTGAATTTCCTGTAGGCTGCTGAAAGGCTTTCTGATGGTGACGTGTATTTACCGAGGGTCAAAGCCAGCTAAAAAAAGCAGAGGTAATACTAGAGAAAGCATGGTGTGGCATTTTTTAACTATTTTTAAAATTCTGTTTTAATCCTTCATATTATCTAGTAAATGTTACTGTATGTATAATAAAATTTTAAACTCAGTTTTACTAGAATATTATTTGCCATTTATTGCTAGATCTTTCCTAGGAAGTGGATTTAATACAGAGGCCAGTGTCAAACAATTTCACAAGACTCTATTTAATAGAAAAGATCCTTTTTAGCCTTTTTGCCATATTTGAGTGGACTGATTTTGGCTTTGCATTTATTACTGTGCAACAGCATCAAGAAGCTACCTTGTGGGTTATGGGCTTAGTTTGCTTAGTTAGGTTTTCTTACTTGTGGATGTGTTTCTAGGATAAATATGGCTCATCTCGACAAAGAAATATGGAACTATGTGATTACTCTGTGTGTATGGAACACTTTCAGGTAATCCCTAAGAGGGAAAATGGTAACAGAGGGATATGGGAATGCAGAGGTTGTTTGTGAAATATATTGTTGCATTGTTCCCTGGGATACAATGTGCTGCAAAGCACAGAAGACACTCTTTTTTTTCTACCTGAAAATGTCATTATTCACTCAGTTCTGTTCTAAGACCACATGTCTATAGAAAAGAAAGAAAGAAAGAAACAAACAAACAAAAAACAAGATTGAGGGGAAAAGCATAAAAAAATGGTAACTCAATCAATCAAATCAGTCAACTAAAGACCGTCATTGCCTTGGTTTGTTACGTGACTATCGAGATGGGAAACTGGCTGGAAATAGTATTGCATTCTTAGTTAAAATCTAAAGAAATTTTCACCTAGTTTTGTGATTGGTTTTATTCAAAAACCAGCTGAAGCCGGTGCTGAGGAAGGATGGTAAATAATCTTTCTGTCACTTTTTTTTTTTTTTTTTATCTGAGGGCTCATAATTGTCCTTCGATGTGCATTTTTATTCTCTAGATTGTTTCCTTCAATAGGTTGCTTAACTCAGAAATGCACAGTCAGCCTCCCTCCCTCCCCAGCAATTTATATCTTAGGTCCTGAGAAAGTTTCTTATGGGCAACAGGGTAGGGAAGGAGACCTTTCTTGCTGCAAGCTTGAGACCTTTATCTAGAAAAATCAAAAAACAAAGTAGACATGCCAAGATATTTAGTTTAGTGGCCTTTCTCATAAGTGACTGCTGTCTCAGCACATAAACAATGTCAGAAACCATATAATGAAAACTTCTAGTAGACTCCTACAGATCAAATAGCCGTACTATTTCTGCTGTTATTCCAGTTGGTCTGTAATGACATTTTCAAGCACCACAAGCAGATATATAGTAGAGATGGCACTTTGGAGTCCTGGAAGATGGAGTATCTTGAATAGCAGTTGTGAGTGTGTCAGGAATCCCAGCAACCTCCTCAACGGTTGTAGTTTTCAGGAGCATGTCTTTCCAAACAGAGCTGCGTCTATGCAAGGATGAGTTCTTGGAGCTCCTGAGTACCTGAGAGCTAGATGATACTTGGCAGCTCTATTGATGTCCAAATCCCAGAGTTCTTAATAACTTTCTCAACAAATCAAAAAGGAAGAATACATAATTTCTTTTTTGTGCTTTCCCACTTTCAATTTATTTATTTATTTTTTTACTAGCCCTTGATTTTTGAACCCAGGCTTCTCATAGGCACTTGAAACTGAACCTCTAGAGAAGTTCAGTTCTGACTGAGCTTTAAGTTAGCTTCATGTAGCTACCTACTGTAGTACTGCTATGTTCTTTGGGTCCAAAGCCTAGCAACGATCATTGCAGAGTGCAAAGGAATATGAATCTTAAATAACAAAACCAAAACAATAATGATGATGATAATAATAACAACAATACAATTATTTCTAAATATTTCTAAATATTTTAGGGAACAATTTTGAATAGCAAACAGGTAAAACTATGAAATATGTTTAATATTTTTAACTAGAAATCTGAACTCAATTTGTCACTTGATTTGCAATTAGTTATGTAGGTTCAAAAGCAATTTCACTGTAAGGAATACTTTTTCTGCCATTTTCCAACTGCCTGGACACAAGCTTCTCCTGTGAAGTCAGGCTATTTTAAAAGGTCTTATTACATTGCCTATTAATTTGAAAAAATAATGAAATTCTGCTGATAAATCTGACCCTTCTAGCACAATTTCACTGCCTTTTTGAAATACAAAGTAAAAGAATAATGTGTTGATAACTGAAATACACAAAATATGTTTGATGTTTTTGAAGGATAAATACTGTTGGTAATCTAAATGCGTTACCTGTTATGCTAGATAATAAAGATAAAAACTGCAAGTGATGCTGAAAAAATTGTTCCCTTAGTTCAGAAAAGTAGCAAGTATCACAAATGTATCTTAGAATGTTTTTTGTTGTCTTTGTTTTTGTTTTTGTATCTGCTTTTGTCACCAAAGAAGAGACTGAGTTTTTCTCAGCTTTTCTTGTGGTGTGTAATTTCACTAAAACAGAAATAGTAACAACCATCTTTAAAAACAACAACAACAATAAAAAGACCTTTAAGTGTCCACTTTTTTTTTTTTTTTCCTAAAAAACTTTCCCTCCAATATCTCCTAAACAAAATAAAGTGTTCAGATTATCTTAAATGTCGATTTTTTCATATTTTTCAGTTAGCTACCCCTCAGACTTTTGAGTGGAGTTATGGACTCCTTCAGACTTTCTTTTTAATCTTCTTCTGTGATTCCTGCATAAGAGACCCACATCTACCATACAGCACAGACCACATGTTGAGAACTGGAGCAGAACTAGTCTGGGAAGGCAGTACGCCTTGGTTATTTCCAAAAGTAGATGCTATTGAGGATGAGCTTAAAAAAAATTATTTCAAAAGATTACTCCAGTTTGCTGGATATCAGAATATAAATGCTGGGGTTTCTGTGCCTTGTGTGTTTGAAAGGGAAAAGTGGTGAAACAAACAAAAGAGAATGAAGTGCAAATGCAGAGGTGATTGAGGAAGGGAGTCATGAAAACCTCCTAAAAGTACATAACATGAAATATATTTGCCTGAAAATTATTCTGCTACATGATTTTCCCCATCAGATCTGCATTTGGGACAATGACTTACGTGAGCCTGGCTTCATGGTGGACACTGAAGCACATGCCTTTTGAGGATCTGTTTCTCTGAAGGTTCCTCAACTCAATATCATCTTCTTTGGCTCCCTTTCAAATGCAACAATTTAGGTTTCAGTAAAGTAGGGCCATGGATCTTATGGATCTTAGCTTGGATGCATGTCCAGGTTTCATATAGCTCCCAGTGTAGGTGTACCGGGGGGAAAGCTGAGTATAACCAGTTGGTTAGACCAGCTGTAGAGCAATGCAGAAAAACAGTGGTTAGGAGTTAGAAGATGAAGATGCAGTAGTGAGAGATTGCTGGGAAATGAGGTGGAAATGATCCTTCCGTCTCTTACTCTATGGAGGAGTCTGTAGAAAGTAACAGTAATTTCATATCTGCTTGCAAAGTGTGTTAAATATGTATATCTCATTTGACCAAATATTAATGGAAAGAACAATTTTGTTTAAAAAAATCCCCCAAGATCTCTTCAGAATTCAGTCCTTTGTCTCGGTTTGTGCTGTGCCCCCACACTGTGGTTCCAGAGAGAAGATGGTGGAGCTAAAACTGCTTTTTTCTCTCCTTTTTTTTTTTTTTTTTCCCATTTTATTTTTTCTCCTTCAATTCTTTTATTGCTCCTGTAAAGAATTTGACCCAGTTATTGGCAGTTGACAAATAGTGGCTCACTTGTGCTCTGAGGATTTGACAACAAAATTCTCCAGATATTTCATCCTTACTGAGCATATTTCCTTCCAGAACAGTACCAACTAAGCAAGATTTCCTCTGTAATTATTTCTCCAAGGAACAGTGAGTAGAGAGCGTATTACTACCGTGCCCTCAATTTTCTCCTGCATTTGTTCAGGCAGTATGAAAGAGAGCTTATCTGACTCCAATGGTGAGGAAATAACACTTGGACCATACGAGGTTCAGAAGTAATAAATTAGAATAACACTGCTGGGAGTTAGGGGACCTGGAACAATGGTGCTGGAAACACTATGGTGAATAGCTGAAAGGAAATAATATTAGATGAAGAGCTCAGTCAGAGACATTGAAGGATTGTGTATCAGAAAAGGTGTGAGTAGAATGAGAGAAAAGGTGAGCCTCACTGACCACAAAGACTGAGACTAAGAGAAGGCGAGGACCAAGTTTTCCTTGTGCATGCCAGAATACCTCACAATGCTAAATTTGGCTCTAAAAGCTAAGAAATGTAAGTTTATGGCATGGAACACAGTTTTAATTGCACAGATACTTGCTATTTTTTCTATTATCTCCTTTTTGGTACACCAATGTTTGACATACAGGTATCTGATAAACTGGAGGCACTTGCATGTTCTGTGGGCCATATTCAAAACAGAAAGCATATGATATTTCTTGTGATATTGTTACTTCAAATTATTAGCTATATCAGAAAAGCTCAGGCCAGTATCGCCTCTTAGTAGTGTGAATGTACAAGGGAATTTCTGTTGACATGACAAGATTCTGGAGAGAAACTTTACAATGGTTGGTATAAAGGAATGCTGTCTCTTGAGAAAAAGCAGTAACATCAATGACATTTTGTATCACCTTTCATATCTTTTTTTTTTTTTTTTCACTTATTTTTTTTACAAATTTTTGGTCTTTTAATACTGATTTAGAGGACTACCAACTATTTACTTGTCTTGTAAAACTGAATTTCCAAATATATTTGTACTCTGAAATATTTTTTTGCAGCCACTGGAATCTTTTCAGCATTGACATGAATTCATTAAAAACTGTTTTTGTCCAAGTAGCCTTTTTATTTTCACTGAGAAACATCCTCCTAGGCAGCACTGGTGATTTTATTTTGGTTTGGTGTCTGTTTCTTGTTGGACCTTGCAAAGGATGGAGATGTAAGATTTCTACAGTTTGATGTGCATGCACATTCTAACCTTTTAATTTTCCTTTTCCTAAGAAACAGCAAACAGTTGTGTTAAAACAAATTGCCAGGCACGCAACTTTCCATGCTTCTTCTGCATCTTCTGTAATTTCCTAAAAACCAGACTACATGGTTCTGCTCTAGTCCTGCTGTGGAGTGAAAATGTCAATTTGTCAGTTGTGGCACAGTCCCCAATTTACGCTGCAAATGAGCACTGAAATTTTCACAGCTTATTCTCTTAATGCTCGTGTGCTAATGGAACAGGATTTTATTTTCTTTATTTAGATTTCTCATCATCAACTGATCAGTGCAGGGTTTCTGAGCCTACCAATTGCATCCATTTTAATTTCCAAGTTCTGAAAGCTTGTTGTTATCAATAAAGGAAAGGCTGCCAGGAAGAGGTGCTGAATACAGTTACACTGTTTGCAGAACACTAGGATAAGTGAAATTATTTCCTGCTTCCCTTTTTGTTTATTTTCATAATTACATCAGTAGCGGTGCAACTAACCATGAGAACCTCAAATCCTGAAAGCAAACAAGAAGCACAGGATTTGGGAAAATTCAGAAAGAAAAAAAAAAAGTAAACGTTTTGTGCTTTGTTTCTACTAGCCATGAAGTAACAAAATTGGAGCCACTGAGTGCACAGTGCTTAGAGGTCAAAATAAAAGCACTTGTATTTGTATATCCGACCAGGATGATCTGCTAGTAAACTCTGCTTTGACTACGTTAATCTCTTTACCATGATACACTGCTTTGTTCAAAGCTGTTTGCACTTACTATTTAGTTGAGCTAATCAGGACCAGCTTTTAAAAAGGAGATGGCAGCCATAATCAATACCAGATTTTTTTTAATTATTACTACTCTCTAACAATCTAAGATTAGCATGTTGGGCAGCAACCTGCTTTGAAAGTGAAGCTGATCATCTCAGCTGGGGTTCCTACATGCTGATTGCTTTAAAAAGCAAGGCACTTACCTAGCTGCCTTTTAGCAGAAAAGTTCTGGGTTCTGGAAGCTAGAATATCTGTTGTTAAGTGGTTTTGTGAATCTGTGCAAAAGGCATATTGTTTTATACCAGGTGAGAACCTGCCCACTGTAAGGCATATTGTTTTCACAGAATCAGAATCACAGAATTTCTAGATTGGAAGAGACCTCAAGATCATTGAGTCCAACCTCTGACCTAACGCTAGCAGTCCCCACTAAATCATATCCCTAAGCTCTACATCTAAACGTCTTTTGAAGACTTCCAGGGATGGTGACTCCACCACTTCCCTGGGCAGCCTGTTCCAATGCCTCACAACCCTTTCAGTAAAGAAGTTCTTCCTAACATCTAACCTAAAACTCCCCTGGCTCAACTTAAGCCCATTCCCCCTCGTCCTGTCACCAGGCACGTGGGAGAACAGACCAACCCCCACCTCGCCACAGCCTCCCTTGAGGTACCTATAGAGAGCGATAAGGTCGCCCCTGAGCCTCCTCTTCTCCAGGCTGAACAAGCCCAGCTCCCTCAGCCGCTCCTCGTAGGACTTGTTCTCCAGGCCCCTCACCAGCTTCGTTGCCCTTCTCTGCACCCGCTCAAGCACCTCGATGTCCTTCTTGTAGCGAGGGGCCCAAAACTGAACACAGTACTCGAGGTGCGGCCTCACCAGAGCTGAGTACAGGGGGACGATCACCTCCCTAGCCCTGCTGGTCACACTGTTCCTGATACAAGCCAGGATGCCGTTGGCCTTCTTGGCCACCTGAGCACACTGCTGGCTCATATTCAGCCGACTATCCACCATCACTCCCAGGTCCTTCTCTGCCTGGCAGCTCTCCAACCATTCCTCTCCCAGCCTGTAGCTCTGCTTGGGGTTATTGCGCCCCAGGTGCAGGACCTGGCACTTGGCCTTGTTGAACTTCATGCAGTTGACCTCAGCCCATCGGTGCAGCCTATCCAGATCCTCCTGCAGAGCTTTCCTACCCTCAAGCAGATCGACACACGCACCTAACTTGGTGTCATCTGCGAACTTACTGAGGGTGCACTCGATGCCCTCGTCCAGATCATCGATGAAGATATTAAAGAGGACCGGCCCCAGCACCGAGCCCTGGGGGACGCCACTAGTGACTGGCCTCCAACTGGACTTGGCTCCATTCACCACGACTCTTTGGGCCCGGCTATCCAGCCAGTTTCTAACCCAACGAAGCGTGCGCCAGTCCAAGCCTAGGGCAGCCAGTTTCTTGAGGAGAATGCTGTGGGAGACAGTGTCAAAAGCCTTGCTGAAGTCAAGGTAGACCACATCCACAGCCTTTCCCTCATCCACCCAGCGCGTCACTTTGTCATAGAAGGAGATCAGGTTTGTCAAGCAGGACCTGCCTTTCATAAACCCATGCTGACTGGGCCTGATCGCCTGCTTGCCCTGCAAGTGCTGCGTGATGACTCTCAGGAGGATCTGCTCCATGAGCTTCCCTGGCACTGAGGTCAAACTGACAGGCTTGTAGTTTCCCGGGTCAGTCCTCCGGCCCTTCTTGTAGATGGTTGTAGGTTTTATACCAGGTGAGAACCTGCCCACTGTAAGTCTCCCTCTGTTCAGTTTGTTTACTTTAAATTACGTTGATATGGTGGCCATGGTATGTCATGGCAATTTTTATTCCTGTAAACTAAACTCTGAAAAAGATTGCTTACATTGCATGGAGGTTTACTTGGTCATCTTCTCCCAAGCCCCAGGAGCACCTCTTGGTGCCCTGGCTGGTTGGTGCAGGGGAGTGGCAAGTGGCCAGGGAATAGCTGTGCCTGGGTATTCAGTGTTGCACTGAACTGGAGAACCAGCATCCACCAAACAATAGACTCAATTGATTAGGATAGACTCTAGGCTACCACTTAACTCAAATGTGTGAATGTGATCCAGGCTGTATCATTCCAATCACTATTACCCACGTCCTGAGCCAGCTTTTCACCAGTGTGCTTGCCAAATGCATTTACCTCTAGGAGGTAAATTCTCAGGCTGTGCCTAGGTCAGGAAGATAGCTATGCTGCAGAAACATCTAAAACTATGTTCAAAGAGCTGGCAAACAAGTAAGAGTCTAACATTAATATGTATTTTATCAATTGCTTGTTTGTCTGGAAGTGAGGTTTATGTTGGATTTGAGACTGCTTTTTTTTTTTTTAATTTCAGTGCTACGTTAAAATGTAAGTTAAGTTTCATTGCATTCTTCCCTGTGTAAAACAGTATAAAGATCACCTATTTTTTTTTTTTATTTTTTTTTTTGTGGCTACTTTTTGTTTTAGCTCTAACTGTAGAAGCACAGGACATAGAATTTGGTTCTGTGAAATTAAAAAATGTCTTTCAGTTCCTGTTTTTTAAAAGCTGCATACAGTATCTAAGACATTCAGTCTATATAACCTGATATGAGAAAGTACTTCTTAAACTCATGGGTTCTGTTTTAATGATATTTGAGATATCTTTCTTCTCACATTCTTTGGAGGAAAAAAAAAAGTTGTACTGACAGTCTAGAATGACTTAGGGGTATCTTGAAGTGAGATATGGGTAGTATAAAATCTGATGTGTTGTGCCCCTGGCATTAGGGTGTAAAATAGCATTAAAGTATCACTACAGTGTGTGAGAATATCCATTAGCATTTTATAATAGCATTTCTTTTTTTATACATTGAGAACTCTCTGTATTTTATAGATTTCTTATTATTACTAGCTTGGTTCCATTAAAAAAAAAAAAAAAGTCAAAAGCAACAAAAAAAAAAATCTGACCCACAACTGGAAAAAAAAGGAGGAAAGCTAGTTGTAAATGTAGGCAAAGAAGAAATTTAAAAAAAATACTTTTTTCTTTTTTCTTTTTTTTCCCCAATAAGTATTTTGCAGTATTGAATCCTATGGCACTTTGGAAAATCTCATCTACTGATCTCCATCAGTTGGTGTGACTACAAGTGAAGTTCCAGGGTGCTGCAGGCTTGATTTGCTCACGTCTCAGTGTGGGTTTAAAATCCATATTTTTCAGCAGTACAGTTTTATTTCTACATTAATATGAATATAATCTGCATGTGCAATCTTTCAGATAAAGAGGATAAAATGTGTTGAAAACTGATTTAAACAGCTAATGAAAGTATAATTGAGTACCAAAGTTATTTTCTGAAGACTTCATTCTTTTCATTTGGGAGGAACAGATATTTGGTAGTAAAGCGGGTGATAAAAAGGACTCATGGAATGTAAGGTTTAGGTGACAACACAGAAAAGTCCTGGTCATGCTGAGTTTGACCAATGAATGCTTCAATGCTTTTCCAGGTGTGAGAAAAGGGGTGATGTAGGCTAAAGGAAAGACAG
This sequence comes from Netta rufina, assembly GCF_964035555.1. Lineage (NCBI taxonomy): Eukaryota > Metazoa > Chordata > Aves > Anseriformes > Anatidae > Netta > Netta rufina. Next base: position 20,979,127 of record NC_140125.1, read on the forward strand.
CTGTCTTCTACATAGTAGCTAATAATAAATAAATATGTGGGGTAGTAGAACTGTTAGCCTGTAAAACATATGATATATGTGTATGATTTTTTTTTTTCTTGAGACATTCATGTGTGAGTACTGGTGATTAAAATTTTAGTTTGGGCTTACATATGAAGATGATGAATATCATAATCTCCTTCTGGTTAACCTACCTGTTTAGTTCTAGCTAAGGCAGTCTGATTGGTGGTTTTTATTTTTATTTTTAGCTTTTTTTTTTTTTTTTTTTTTTTTTTGAAAAGAAGCAGCCAGCGGTATTCTTTGATATTAATAAGTGTACCTTTTGCATTTTGGTTTTGTGGGGACAAATCTACAGACAGTTTCACCATTGTGGTTTCACTAAAGATGTGCTTTTCTTGCTTTTCTCCCACTTGTGTGGGATTCTGATGTATTTTGCTGGACTGTTACCCAGGGGCTGGAAAAAGACAAGAATAATTAAAGAGAAGAGATTACTTCATATAGACATCTTTACTGTGAACGTTTCATAGCAACCGCACAAACTGTGTAAATTCAAGTCTTACTTGGCAAACAGGAATTTGGTGGTAATCACAGTCACAGTGAGGCCTCTCTCACCTACAGTGATCTTTACTCAAAACCAGTTGTCCATCTGTAATCAGTAATTCACTATGCTCAGATACTGTGGGTATGGGCATATTAATTTCATATTTAGATAAATAGAAATTAACAAGCAATCTGAATAGGAAAAATAGCTCAAATCTCAAGAATTAAAATACTTTACAAAATCCATCAAAACTGTTTTTCTTAAGCTTTGAGTATAACTACTTTTTTTTTTTTCCCCACAGAATTTGCTATTCTTTTCTATAAAACATGTTTAGGTATCAAGTATTAAGACTAGATCTGGTTAAGGACAACGTTATTTGAAAACACTGCTTTTCTTATCTCCCAGCATGCCATGAAGATGCCTGAAACTGTAACTAGAGTTAGGCATGTCACTTGGGTTTTCTCTCCTCTCTGATGGCCAGACTCCAACTCCTGAATAATTATTTACTTGCTGTCATCACCTGTTGCTATATAGATTTTTTCATCTCTCTTCCTTTCTCCAGGCATGTAATCTGAATTAAATACTTCTCAGGAATAGCCTGGTGCCACTTGCTACTTGTCAGGCTGACAAACTCTTTTCTATCATTGGGATTAGTTGTACAACTTATTTTAGTTCATGAGAGCTTTCTTTTAAAAAATTGAAACAACAAAAAAGATGGTTTCTATTAAATCTTAGTAATTTGTTGACCCATATAAAAGTTTACCATCTGAAAAGACTGCATTGGAAGGAAACTTTTTGCTCATCTACAGTTGCTGCTGCTTTTTGTCCAAAGTCAGAATATATTTTTTTTCTCCTCCTCAACTCCCAGAATTAGGCATAGTGAGATTTATTTGTTGACCTGTAATTTTTGCATGCTTCCATCATTTATATCATTGGGTCATATGTTAGTCATGACCTGCTCGGTTTACTAGCATTCTTTGGTTAATACGGCACAAAACAGTTTTCAGGGGAAACATGGTTGGATGACCTTTGTTTGCAGGCCTTTGACTATTTTTGCTGTGTGATCCATCACAGAAAACAAATGATTGAGAAAACAGCATGGTGCTTGCCATCAGTTGTTTGGATCCCTTTGCTGCTCTGCTCATATGTCTGTCTTGCTTATTTGGATCACAAGCTCTTTGAAGCAGTAGTAACAACACGATGGAGTATCCCAAGTAGCTGTATTGCTCAGTTTAATTGATGACACATTAAGGACATGTTTTACAATATACAGCTAAAATTGCTAAATTTAGTTCTGGAATCAAGAAAAATTCGTATATCAAAGATCCCTGAGATTGTGTAAGTTAGAAGTACAGATTCTTTATCTAATTTTATGTGGTAGTTGAACAATGTTTCAAGAAGCAGACTAATTTAAGAAGACTGAAATCTATTTTTTCAATGTAGTAGTGAATCTTTTAATCTTGATAATCTTTTACTTAAATAAGGGAAAGCGAAGGTGGAGGCCATTAGAGCCTCTAACTTTGCTTTTTAAGTAGCTGATATTTCCATGGCCTTTGAGCTATTCCCCATAGGAAATAACATCCATAATTTTGTTAGCTTAGAAAGTTCTTTGATAACATATTGTTGGCACACACTCTAACATCATAGCAGTTTGACCATAGCAGTTTGGTAGTCTGAGTCTAATTTTAGATTTTGACATAAATTTGCTGAAACACATCTGGTGTCACCAAATGCTGTTTCAAATCCACCAGTGTCATTATTTGGTTAAACCTTTTCTCTTCTTGAAACTGATCTGAAGATAGCAATTTGTGCTTTTATTATACCACAGATTGATAAGCTTCACTCTGATCAGAAAAAAAAAAGATTTGCAAAACCCAGCATTTTGGCTCTTGGTGGACAGCTTTGAGAGCTGCTTGGAGAAATGGCTTCAGGGAAATATATTTGCTAGAACTCAGTTAGTGCTAGGACACCAGACCTGTGGCAGTGCTCCTGGTGGGGGCAAAGAAACTTCTGCTCCATGGCTTGCTCTGTTCTTTCCCTGATATAAAAAAGGATGGTGAATGTGAGAGGAGATATGTTAGGGGGTGTAAACTTTGCTCCACACACTGGACTGTGTAATTGGAAAGTGTAATTCAACAGCTTGAGAACAGAGAACCTCTCTGGCCACATGTCTGTCTACTGTCTGGTTAAGCTCTGGCCAGAGAAAATGTGCTTACCAGAATAAGAGTCCATTATCCAATTCACTGCTCCATTATACACTGTCAAGACTGAGAAATTTTAATTTTTTGGTGTCTCATTATGGGATTTACTGAGCTTCAACTGAGCCCTGAAGTGGTATTTTCTTAGGCTACATAAAAAAGTAATTTAGTTTTGCATTTGTCTGAAATACTGTATTTTGCTGTAAGGTGATTTGTAGATTATCTGTGTGAAGAGAGATCTATAAATTTGTAATGACTTATGACAGATTAATATATTGTTCATCCTGGTAAATAGCTTTTAAGTCTGCACTTGCAAGCATCACATGCAAAATAATCACCCTTTTCTTCTCTGAACTTTTGACTGCTAATTAGTAATTGCTGTTAAATTCTTCAGAATTTTCATGTGTGCAAATATGAAACATAGATTTGATATTCAGCTAAACTGGTAGTCCCCTTTGTCTACTATAAGTCAGTGCAGATTTGGAGCAGTCATTATTCTGTACTCTTTATTCTGTGTTTTTATTCCCACAATCTTCAAGCTATGTTTTTCTCATGATTGGATGAAAGGAGCAGTAGCCAGTGTGGTTCTGCAACAGTAACTGAAGAAGATATTAATCGGTGTTGTCAAAAATCCACACATTAATTGAGCAATTATTACTAGAGGAATATTAGTATTAATAGAGTTGGATGAGAATGAAGATGCTGAAATGCAAAGATTAAAGATGTCATGTGAAATACATGAATTTCTGAAGCTGTCATATTACCAATGGAGTGGTTTTGGTAGGTCTAGCATAAAAAAAGGGGAAAAAAATCTGTATACTTCTACTAAAACAATTCATTTAGGGTTAGTATATGGGTCAAAATATTTAAATATTTATTTTTGTTGCCATATTTGCAGGAGCAACAGATGTTTACATGGACAGATTTATTACTGAGCAAGCAAAACAGAACCTTGTGTCCAAGGGTACAGTATAAATTTGTCTGGAACTTTGTGCAGTACATTTCTTTGGTATGAAAGAACATGAGTATGTTGCAGAGACCGAGGACCATGTTCCACTTGAAGAGCAAGATTGCAGGAACCGCAGTTGGCAGATATATCGAACTCCAAGACTGAGTATTTGAGCTTATAATAGAAATGATAATTTACAATCTTAAATTCAACTTTTTGTTTCATGAAATTTAGTAGAATTCAGTAATGTGTGACTACTCTTCTGTAAAAAGAAGTAGGATTCGTAGGGAAAGGGAGTATCTTACTAGAGCCACTCAAAATAACTGGAAGTACAGATAAGCTTTTGAAGCATAGCAGGGGAATGTTTCATTTACCCTGAATACTGTTGTTTTTCTAATTCTATCAGGTACTCTACTAACGATCATTACCTTTTCCTATCACCTTATCCCACTATGTTCTTGTATCATTGACTATAAAAGTACTATTATTATGCCCTTCTAGGAAATGTTTGAACCATGTTGCAGATGTTCAGAGACTCATGTCCACACTCTCATAGTAAAACATTTAAAAGTTCATTATTCTTTCTTAATTTTAAAAATGAGATTTCTGGAATGGTATGCTGCTGAATCATCATACAAATGATGGTCAAGTATAACGCTGGCAGTGTAAGTGCAGACAGACTCGCATCTGTGCCACTCAACTTTTTTTTTTAACCAAGTTTAATGTTTACGGCATCTCAACCTTAGTGGCTATCCAATATTTTTCTGTGAGTGGTAATTTACAGGGATGAATTTGAAACAATCATTTTCATGAAATCTTGAAATCAAGAGAACAGGTTTAGAAAAAGTAAGTTGAGAGATGATTCATAAAATGTAATGAAGCAGTCAAAATTATTTGTCAATCAAATCTATTTGTATTGCATCAGTTTCCACAGCAGAAACATCCCTTCTTCAGACTCTGGCTGGCTGAGCAAGCCCTGTCATGTGCTCTGCAGCCATGAAAGGGCAATAAAGGTGGGAAGCAGAGAAAGAACCAGGACAGCTTTCCCCTAGAACTAGCAACAAAACACATCATCAAAATGATGAGACCCATATTCAGGTCTTGTTATCATTAAGAAGTTCTATATTAGAATTTGAGATGAATGAGCTCACACTTTTTGAACTGATAGCTTTACACTGTGGTGCTTTTTGACTCCTGTGTGTGCATATATGTCTGTGTCTAACATTGTCCATGCAAGCACCCTGCCAGCAGTGATCAGAATGTCTTTTCTGAGGACAGAAGCTGTGATGAGTTTCAGAAGAGCAATAAATGGCTCATCACTGGCTGGCCAACCACTCCTGCAATTTTAAGATGGTTCATGTGCTGGCTGTAAGGTTAGTACTATATTCTCATTCTCATATACATCCATAAAGTTCAGGGGTTTTCAGAAGATAAATTTTTGTGTTCTACTTAGAGCACATCTCTATGATGCTGGGATAGAAGAATGAGGTATTGAAAGCTCCTGGAAGACATGAAAGCTCTTGGAAGACCAGATGCTTGTTAGAACAGCATGTCACTAAGTAGTCACGCAGAGACAGGATGGCAACTTTGCAGACCTCCATGGAAATGCTCCCACAGAGATCTGCTCATTAACAGGCACCAAAATAACCATAGCAGGGGAAGCTGGAAAAGCAGCTGGGATAGAGAATACTTTATTGATGAAGGACCACTGGATGCAGAATAGTGCAAAGCATGTTCCAGCTCTGAGGATGTGCTATGCCTCTCCCTGCCACGTGGCCTTTGGAGAAATTGTGAAGGAGAGACACCCACCACGAGCATCAAAACTGGGATGTTCCCTCTAAGTTGTCTGGAAGCTCAGGCAGGTGCTCTTCATCCTGTATTCAGTGTTTTTTCCAACATTCCCCCCTTCTCTCTTTTTCTTGCAACCTTTTCATCTTGTGTTCATCACCACCTGCTTTTCTTGGCCTCTTTCCCATCCACCCTTTGCCTGACCTCACCTGGAAAAGTAACCACAGAACTAACAGAACACCTCGACATGAAGGACTGTGACCAGCATCTGAATGGGGCTTTGAGATGGTTGTTGGCACCATTTGGAGATGCTTCTTTTTATCATGAAGCATTTTTAAAGCACTTAGTTTTTGATCTGTTCTAGTTGTCAGCTACTAGTAATAAATTTGTCATGTATAATATATTGCATATGGAGCTATCACTAGCATTATGACTAAACACTAAGCCACAAACTTATAGGGGAACTTAAAATCACAAGATTCCAGGCAGAAAAGGAGACTTGACCATATTGACACATACAGTTAGTAAATCAGTAGTAATCAGATGGAATCATATCCAACCATGAACATTAAAAAAAAAGAAGTATGAAATGTGTTAAAATACTAGGTCCTAAGTCTACAAACACTTCTGCATATGCCTGACTTCAAGACTGTGAGGAACTTTTGTGTGGTGAGCTCTCATGGAGGAGTGATGTTGTTGAGGGCAGGAGAAGACAAGTTGTGCTTGGTGTTTCCAGTGGATTTGGTATTTGCTAGTTCAGTGATGTCAAGTCCCAGATTTTTCCACTCTTGTGGAAAATCTTTTTTTCCCTTGTTAGTGGTGTATGCATTCTGTACTCATGTCATTTTGTGTTTCCTGTGAGTCAGCCTTTAATATTAATACAAATCAATATAAATACATTAGAAAAAATAATATTAAACAAAATCCTTCAATCTGGTGAATACTTCCAGGATCCAATATAAAAGTGGTTTTACTGAAACTATCTCTAAGTTACTCTTAGTAACTAACAAAGTTAGTCTTAAATGTTTCTTCAAATCAGTGCCATTCTATTTTTCTTTTAGGTATTAGATGAGTATACCTTAATACTGCCTCAATGCTCACTGCCCCTCTTTATCCTTTCATTTACATGTCAGAATTCTATTTTTCATAGAAATTGTATATTTCTATTGAGTTAGAGGCTTTCAGTCTCCACCAAGCATGTGAATTCAATGATCAGCTATCATATACTTCACTTATGGTGCAGTTGCTACCCATGTTTGTTGTATTTTAGACGTTATCCCCTAAAGCCAATGACTTGGTGTAGAGCAGAGATGCTGTGTTGAGACCTTTGTGGTGCTTTGAGTGCTGCATATGCTGCCCTAGCTAACAACGCAGGTAGGCTTCTAGCCCAACCTTTGAAGGTACTTTTGCATTGGCAGGTTTCAGGGATTTTCCATCACTTGTTTTAAGAGTGAGCGAGATGTTATGTTGTATGGCAGTTTTTATGTTGTAGGGCAGTGTATGGGAACAGGTGTTCCCATAATTTATCCCAGCTTGCTTAGAGCTATTGGGAATTAAAATAACTTCACTGGAACAGCAAAAGACCTCCACAAGGATGTGTTTTCTATGTAAGAATATGAAGATTTCCTGGTATTTGGCTACAATACCAGGGCTCAGCCATTTGATAAGAAGAACTGTATAACAAAACCTGTATGCAGTAAGCTTTTTAAAATTTTCTTACTGCACAAATAATACAAATTTTTTTAAGGTATAAATGTATGTTTACACATGTATTTGCATCATGGTCTTTTAAATACATATATGCATTGGCATCTCAACAAGCATTATGTGGCTTTACCTGGGGACCTACTGTCCGTATCCGCTGATAAGCGCATGCTAACAACTTTTTGTTCATGCAGAAGCTTCTCTGCATGAACATGATGATGTAAAGGTGAAGTGGGGGCACATGAAAGAAAGTTTACTTATTAACCTTGGATGAAAAACTTCTGCCTCTATTCTTTCTGCCCTTTGCATTCTCCCTTCTTTCAAGCCTCCTCAGCCAGGACTTCCCCGAGACTTGTCTAAATGATGTTGTTTCCTCTTCCATGTTAGCTAGTACCATGTGGCGCAAGGGTGGTGGTAACTGAAGCCAGAAACAGAAATGTTGATGGTAAAATCACAGGAAGGTGAGTGGCCCAGGACTGTCCTTTGTGCCTTCTTAGAATAACAGTGGGGAAAAAAAAATGCATTTGGTGTGGCCTCCCTGAGGAAGAGAAGCGAAGTTAGCAGAGTGTCCAATTTTCTTTCCTGAGCATGAAAAACATGGAGTAATCTAAAGTAGCTGACTCTGTTCATCAACATGCTTAGGGGAAGAAACGTTATTACTTAACATTCTTAATTTTATTACAGTACTGTCCAAAGGCCAGAGTTTGGACAGTTTGGAGCTCTACTGAATTTTTCATATGTTAAGCTAAACAAACGTATGACAATATTTTTGCAAGGAGATTTTTATTTGTAAATCAGCTTGAGACTGGTAGGGGTTAAAAGGAGGGAGACAATAAAAGAGAAACATTAGCCACTTTGAGGAGTGTGCAACTTTTTTGTCCAATCCTAAACATTTGATTTGGACATTCTTCATTCCTTTCTCACTTGCACAGGTTTCCCATATTTTTCACCCCTGTTACAGGGGGTAACGGTACACTGCACCCTAAAACACCAGTGCCTAATAAGAAAACACATTTCTCTTTTTTGTTCTTGTTGCTGACTAAACGTTGTAGTATGCAAAGAAGATATGATTAGAGAAAACTTCTTCTTCTGAGGATATTTGTATGTGTAACATCAACATTTGTGTAGCATCAGCTATGTGTATTTCCAAGGCTAAATTGTTCAACTGAGTGGTCATTTGAGTGTTCAAGTTTCTAGATTATCAGTTTGTTGAAATTATAATAATAATGCTGTAGAAAAGGCTGGTCATGCACTACATGTTCATTAGAGCTCTGTAGTGTTTACCAGCAGTTTATGAGCACAGGGCTGTATGACACAGCTGAGGCACCAATGTGGTTTTCAGCTGAAAAGAGGTTTCACTGAAAAACTCCATGCCAGCATCTGTTAAGGACAGATTGGATTTCTCCACTGCAGACATTAGATTTACAATTCTTTTTTTGCAGTTCTTCTGATAGATGAAAATGAGCATCTGGAGGCTATTGTTCAGGATGGAAGAAGTAGCATCAAGTGGCTTAGTCATATGCAGTAGATTTTTTTAAAAGATGTGCAGGGAAAGAATTGTGGTATGTAGAGCCAATTATTCTCTCTATAATATTGAACACAGCTATTTCCAGTTCACAGTGTGCTCTATGCTAGGAGGAAAATTGGATTGGCATTACAGATTTTGTAATTTTATGGATCAATATAACCTGCAAAATATGTAGTTAAAATGGTCCTTCCCCCCCCCCCCCCCCTTTTTTATTGTTCATATAACTATCTGAAAATATGCTTATCACAAGGAAAATAATTTACCCTTGAGATTATCTGTACAAAGTTGTGATAGTATTGTACTTATGGTTATTCTCAGAATTGATGCTTTTTAACTGGGAAACTCTTCTCAAGATAAGGAAGGTGATTCATATATTTCATGAACAACATTGTATGATATTCATGCACTATTATCTACCCATGTTGAGGATCCTGCTTTTAAAATCTGATTACAATTCACTTTTTTCAATTCCACAAGTATGAGACTGTCTCTTGGTGGGCAGAGTCATGATTTTGTCTGTTTGTTATTCTTTTTGTGTGTATTTTTGCACAATATATGTGGATCATAAAGGCAGAAGTGTTAAAGCTTAGTCTTAATATCTTTTTGGAATGGTGTTTCTTTAACTAAATAAACACACTAATATGAATTCATAAAAGTATCAGTTATTGCATTACTGGAGCAGTTTGATTTAGTACCATTGTCTGAAGTAATTTTTTTGAAGTGAAGACACATCTGTTGCACTTAATTTTGTTATGACATTACATGAGTGTAATAGGTGGCATGGAAAGAATAGGTTACAGTTATGAAGAATATTTGTGCATTCTGTGTTTTGTGAGCCTGCCTGCATGACAGCCCCAACCCTACATATGTTCATAATGGTTATTCCAATTAGAGAGAGCATTGTCCCACTCAACTCTGCTTCTGTGACTTTGGGAGGCATGCATAAACACTTTATTCTACTAGGAAAATGCAATTGGGAATGGTATTTCTTTTGAGAATGAGTTTCACCTGTAGGCATTTCATTAAGAAGTTATTTCTGTTGCAACCTTTCATCTGGTTTCACCATTCTAAACCGTAGAACTAAGAGGACACTCAAATTGCATAGAACTGTTTTAAAAACATTTCTAGTCTATTTATCATTTTAATACATTTTAATGTATGTAGTGCTGTAGTATTTAGATACTAAATAATCTAAATTGCCAACGGTTCCATCTGGAAGAACAGTGAGTGTCATTCATTGATTTATAATTCTTGCTGTCTGAGTGGCGGAAATGCATTTTCTGTTATGCTTAGAATGCTAAAATACTCTATACTGATTTCAGGAACTATAGTACGGAAAATCCCTAGGTCCTAGAGTTTCATCCTTCTTGTTGGAGCTGATGTTTATTGGATCACAGAAACACAGGCAGCTAATCTTTTAGTCTTTTTTTTTTTTTGTGTGTGGAAAAAATGGCTGGTGTATAAGTCCTTTGACTGCAGCTTTAACACCTGGGGTGCAGTGGGGATTTCATTACTGGCAGGTTAAGAGTTCTAAAGATTTGTTTTAGTATGCTGGGTGATTAAAAAAAAAAAAAACAAAACACATTTGTACATGATCACTTAAAGACTCAAAGTCTTGTGAGTCTTGGTGATGTGGATAGACATATGATAACTTTCATCTATTCATGGTATGTGTAAACAAAGAATTCATGTGATAGTTTTTTCTCACAAGTCACAAAACTATGCTGGAAAAACAGAATAGCAACAAGCAATTTGTTTTCCGTTTTTGTGCCTACAGATGAAGCTGTGACACAGCAAACAGACACAGATTGCTCTCACAAGCATTTCTAGTCCTGGGAAAGAGGTCCTGGTTAAAGCAAGACAATCTTTAGACTTCAGTTAATAATAATTAACTTTGTAACAAGTAATTAGCTTGTTAAATTTGGAGGATTATGGTGCTCTTTTGAATGAATAGTGTGTAGTGGAATCATCTAATTGTAGTGGAAACAAATGAATTTAAGCTCTTTAGATAGACTTATAAACTTTCCTTGATTTCCAAGTTAGGTTTCACTCTGGTTGCTTTAGCAAATGAGATCTTGCTAGCAGAGGCAGCTGGAACATGACATATTTTATGGGTACTAACCTTTGCAATGATACTTCTATATTAAATTAAAAAGGAGGCAATTTATTTTGCTAACATATTTGGACACAAACTACTTTAGTTTCCTTATTCAGAATAAGTGAAAAGTAAGTAATATGGATAAGGGAAAAGTGCATTTATTCTATGCTTTGTTTCCGAGTTTGTGTGGTTCTGCAGGTTTCTGCAAACATGCTTATTAGCTGCTACTGTTTATTTATCAAAAAAAAAAAAAAAAAAAAAAAAGAAGAAACCATTATGCAGCATTTCTCTTGTTATAAACTATTCAGCATCAATAGTTTTGGTTATGTTGGTGTGATTCTTCAGAGTGATATATTCCTAAATAAATACTGAAACCTTTGGAAGGAACAGACAAAAGTGTGATGAGTAATACAAGAGTATTAACCTAGATATCTTATATCTGGGTTTTCACATTATCCCATCAGGATAATATGTGGAATAATCACAAATACTTATTCGGGATGGAAATGCTTGCAAACAACAGTAATTTTCTAAATAATAGTGTGAACAAAAGCTATATATGTAAATGATTTAAGTGTTCTAAAAGACACTGATTCAGATATCCAAAGACTGATCATGAACACTGATGCAAAATAGTAAAAGTCTAAAAATTTTCTGACTAATATTATATTAGAAAATAAATTTAAGGATAATTAATGTAGACTTATTTTTATGTACAGGATTTTTCCTTAAACGTAGCAGAAGGAATTTTAGATTACATGCATATTTACTGTTTCAAACTGGAGTGACTAATAATGGAATTCACAGCAACTAAAACATTAATGAAACTTTTCCTACAATTAAGGATGAGTCCGAGCTGGTAGTAATGGAGTAGTGTGGACCTTTAGTGAGGCTAAGAGTTATGTTCTCTTTTGCAATGCATTTGAGTGCTATAATAAAAATAGAGGAAAAAAATCAATCCATATTATCTGCAGAAATACTGTTAAAAATATTACTCCTCTACCTCCACCTTACTTCTTTGATTTTTAAGGTTTAATAAGGTCATAGGATATACTGTAATGAAAGTAACTTTTTCTCATACCAGGAGTAGTGCTATTAAAAGTCATTAGGATTTACTGTTCTTAGATTGCATAGCTGCTGTGCTGTTCATATCTCTATAGGCTTTAATGTTTTATAGGGAGAAACACAGTATTATTTTATTCAGGAAATGTTTTTTCTTGTCGTTCAGTTCAAAGATGTATCGTGCCTTTGATGAAAAGGAAGATATTGTTTTTACAAGATGTACTGACACTTAAGAGGAGACAGCAAAAAAAGTAAATTGATGCTTTTGTGTTTTAAAACTGACATATGGGTGAAGAGGCTTGCCCAAAGTAGGAACTAGATCAAACCTGAATCCATTAAGTCTGAAACTTTTATTTATATTGAATGACAGTAGATGTGCTCCCCCAAAGTGATGTCTCTTTCCTTTTCCAGCTCCACTTTGTTTGGCAGCAGTGATGCACTCCAAGACTTCATTTTTCTCTGTATCTTTCCTGAGTCATCTTGTACTTTCATATGGCTTGGTGGACACCAAAGGGCTTCACCCTGCAGGGTGTGAAATGCCCACATGTAGTTGGGATTTAAATAAGACATAAGGCTTATAGCTCCTTCTCACTTGTGGAGACCAAGGTCAGAGAATACCTGGAGGCATTTTGGGAAGGCTGTGGAAGAAGAAGGTTGTGCCTTATGCCTTGCAGTTGTGAGGGAGAGGAGCACTATACATTTGAGATGATTTCTTTTAGCTAAGTTCTCCAGTTATTTTCCTTTTGATTTTCTTTTTATTTAATAAATAGCTTAGAGTTTTTCACCCCTAATATATGGGGACTGTTTACTCAAGAAAATAAGTCATAAATAACTCCTCTCACTTTTTAAACAAATTTTCACCCCCTTCAATTTCTGGAGAGGTTTAGCTGGTGTGTTTGGTTTAACTGAGATTGTATTACACCTGATCACACCTGATTTCAGGAACTAATACAGATCCCATAGACCAAGCAGGACTCAGAGAACTTTGTTTATGGAGTCAGTTCATTGTACGGTAGCTGTTTTTATTCTAGCCTAGGGTTTTGGGTGGTAGGAGAAAAAATGAAATAATGTCTGAGAAATGTTTTTTACATGTGGTTGAAATTATTGTTCTGTTTGGAATTTTTGGTTAGAAGTGCAAACTTTTGTGATAAATTTCTTTGTTATTTTCAACATTTCTCCACCTTTGGACTTCTCTTTTCCAAAGAATTGCATGAGACTCTCCACTGTGCTAGCTTACTGAGTGGCTTGGGTGAAGACATGAAATTAAGCTGGGGGTTGGTAGGATGCTGGTGAGCCACAGAATTCCCAGGTTCCTCTGCCTTCTGCTCTGACACCCACTGCAGAAGAAAAAACCCACACCTGCATAGCTTAAGGTCTCTAAAAATTGCAAGCTATGGAAGAAGAAAAATAGTCTTTGCTCCTTTGAAGGATTTTAAATTTTTTGCAGTCTTGTAATTGCACTTTCTTCAATTGCTAGGATAATGACATTATAACAAAAGAGTTTTTTGATATACAGTGTGAAATTCTGGGAAATTAGAGAACTCGTGACAGCATGATTTCCAGAACTGATTTCTGCCACATCACGACACTGTTGAAAATCAATTAAAAATCTGTTAAGCGTTTCATTTGACAAAATATATATATTTGTCCAACTTTGCAGGTGTATATGCTGACAGTGTGAATATTTAAATGCTTGCTGAATAGAGATAAATTTAAAGGTATTCTTAAAGTTTAGCACATGCTTACTTTGCTGAATCAGGAATATAGCCTATAAGTAGCTAGAAGCTGAAATGTGAAGTCAGTAGAAGTTACTTATGCATAGTGGATCCTTCTTTATGTTATTTTCTTTAACGTTTGAATATTAGTACTGATTATAAAGATTACTTGAGGGAATGGAAAACCAAAGGACAAATGACCTCACACTTTCAAACCATTTTCAAAATGGTGAGCCACAGTGACAAAAACTTCTTTCTTTTTAAAGAAAGTAAATCTATGGATTGAGATATTTAGTCTTTTGTTTTAGAAATTTGATAATGTTCTTTTTTTAACCTTAGCTATTTGAGGAATTTTTCTTCTTACTACACTGGTATATGTTACAGCTATCTGTGTCAAGGCATTTGTATTACTAGCTATTTGATGCTTAACAAAACAGCATTTATCTATCAATATAGGTATGCTTTACATGTATGTATGTACATATTTTAACCTTTTTTAACCTTGAAAAGCCCTTCTTTCTGCCTGCCTTACTAAGATTAAGCAATGAAGTAGTTAGATAATGTGCAACAGAGGTTTTTCCCCTTACTATCAGAGTCAGTTCTGTCTCCTCCAGCCTGCTTGCCCTTCCCCAGAATTTCTCTGCCTCTCTGTGACTCAGGGCAAAGGATCTGGATATATGGGCTGTGTAATTGTAGTTTATAAGCAAGAATAAACATAGGAGATATGCCCCATCTTTTCTGTCAGAATTAAAATTGTAAAACATTTGTGTTTTTGAACACTGAACTCATGAAGCCTTTGTGAAGATGAAAAAGGTTGTGTGAAGAACAGTTTAAAGCTACAAAACAATTTGTTTTGAGATGTCTTGAATATGTGATTTCACTGAAATCAGTGTGGGATTGCAGAATCTGTGCTGAGAACTGGTGGTGCAGAGCCAGTTCCACCAGAGAAACTGGATACTCTCACCATGAGGAACAGCAGTGCTCCTGGAGAGGCAGGGCAAGTGGTAGAGACTTTATATATTTTAGCTCTTAATTTAGTGCTGTATGTTTGCTGTTGTCCTTAACTTGCATGTGTTTTTGCCATACTACTTGTAGGAAACAAAAAGGAAAGGCATTAAAGAAAGCTCTAAGCTCTAGGAAAAAAAAGGTATTTCAGACTTCCACTAAAGTTAGTGTCAGAAACTTACTTATCTATTTATAATTATTTTGTTAGTGCATCTAAAAATCCACAGTTTTTGTTTTTCTTTGGATCACGTGTCAATGTATTTTATCAATACATTGATATTTCTGATGACTTTAGTGCAGAATGAGTGTTATTTTTATCACATTTGCTGTGTGTTTACACTTGGTAAGAAAATGTGGGTAGTAAAACTTCCATGGCATTGTGAGCCATTAACTTTTTCTTTAAAGTATGTTATTTTATGTTGCCAGTTGTGTTAGTCAAACACATTATTCCCATGGAGCAATCTCACCTAAAGGAAAAAAGAGACAAAACAGCAACAAAAAATCACAATAAGTGGGAGTTTTGGGCTTTTGAAGCTGATTCAGTCTTACTCAAATAAGAATTAGAGGTAAAAAAGGGTCCAAGTTATAACACACAGACTACAAAAAAAAAAAATAAATAAATAGAAAAGGGACAGAAGTCTTTGCTGGGCAAAGTGACAGCTAAATGAATAAGGAACCTGTACCAGGGGGCAGAGCATCTGATGTTTAAGTTTTTAAAAGGCTTTTAACAATTATTACCCAGTTCCTTCAGAAATTGCCTTAGCAACTGTATGTGCATTACTGAATGTGGCAGCAGCTTCTGCATTCATAACACTGAGACTTTGTTTACAATGCTCCTTCAGCTCCCAAACATAACACTTTGACTCGAAGGAAACTTGCTTCCCTTGAATATATATATAGCCTGTTATTTGAAAAAGTTTTATTGATTTGATTACCGTTCCCTGAGAAAGCAGATGAAAAGAAACCACTGAAAGGAGATTAGCTTCTGTTTTGTCAATTCTTGAATATTACACATTTTATTAATGTCAGTTTAGGTTTTCCTGTTATTTTTCATAGTTGAAAAGGTAACGGAAATTTTTTCCATTTTTTTTTTCCAGGCTTGAGACAGAACATTAGAACCTTCAAAATGATAGATTGATATTGTTGTGACACAGAATTATGGACTAGTGCTAAAAGTCAGAATTTGTAGGTTGGAATCCAATAATACCACAAGAAGTGCTGTGCTGAACGCTGATATTAAGGAAATAACAGTACTGTGTGACAACATCCTTCCCAAATCACTGGCTAGAGCTATTTGAAGAACTGGCTTCTAGGAGCTATAGTGACCAGTAAAGAAATTATGCTGAACTCGTGTAAGATGGATTTGAGGTTTTATAACAGGCCACAGTTTAAAACAGAAGTACCTGCATCTCTTTGTTATTGCACTGGGTGCTTCCTTCAGTGGGATTCAGGTTGTGACTTCAATAACTATGTGCATAGAAAAGTATTTTCATTTTCAGTGTGGAAAATTAACTTGGAGGAGAGCTAGCTGTATGATCCTAACAAGGATCCACAGGAAACAGCTTGTGGGCAGTGGCTCTAAGACACAGTAACTTCTGCATGCATTTGTTGGAATTTATGTATGTGTGTAACATAAAAACATCATGCTTTTATTCAAGTGTATTAATATCTCATTCAATCAAGTGTTCATACTTACAAATAGTCTTTGTCTTTATTCAGCCTTCAGATTACTTTGCACTGTGCTCATGAACATGTGCATGCATGTGTGCCTGTGCCCAGCAAAAAGGAGAGGCCGTAGATGCACATAGTCACACACAGATATCTGGTTAGCCTTGAACAAGTTCAGTGAAGGTTCTCAGATTTTAGAAGTTAAACTTTCCTTAGTTTGGTGTCATTGTAGAGTCATTGCATTGTCCTCATCCACAGATTCAGTGTGAATTAGGGACCTAAATGCTACGGAGGATTTTGGACTTTGTGCTTCAGTTACCTATTTATGAAAAAGGGGAATATCGGTTCTCTAGCTACCTAAAGATGTTATGAGGATATATACATGGGAGACTGAAAATTCTCTTACACTATACTTACCGAAGTCATAAAAAATGTGACATATATCTTTAATTATACACGTGTATGACATGGACATACACCAGTGTATCATATTTTGGAGAGCAGGGCAGAGTTAGAAAGAAGAAAGGAAAGAGGATTGGTGTAAAAATACAGTACTTACCATGCAGTGAACAAGAAGGTGCAGTTTTGAATTTTCTACAGTATATGCAGAGATTTCCACAGAGACAGTGTGGGTACACACAATACCTTCTTGTTTGATTATACTCACATATGACCATTATTTATACTAAAAGAGATACCTATCTATGAATAAGTGCATATCTTTGTCTTGGCACCGACACTCTGGCATATGTTTAGATGCTAATCTCTGGAGCCTGAATGGCACTCCAAATGGGGGAAAATAAATAAACATGTCTTAGCTACTAGAAATTCAGTGAGGTACCTTTCATAAAGATTTTATCAGATAGCTCCTTAGGGCCTGGAAAAAGCGTCTTTTGATCTCTTAAAATCAATATGACATTCAGTATCAAAACACACATTCACCCTTTGAAAAGGGTAATCACTGTAATCAAGCTGCGTAGTCCAGCTGGATGCAAACCTATGGCAATATCACTGCCTGTTGCATGAGTGCCAGGCACAGCCACCAGGCAGCTTGAGCTGAGGGCATGGCAGCCAGGTTGTCTGGATCTGACCTCATGGTTCAGCAGCAAGGAGTTCAGCATCTTCTCAGTCTGTGCAGTCTTTGCAGTACCAGGTTTCTGTAATCTGTATTCATGTAATTAAGGATGTGCATGTTTACCATGGAGTTTATCTTTCAATATTAACCTGTTGGATGAATTGCCCACATAGCTGAGCTTACAGCTGAGAGCAGTTTCTCATATCTCAAAATATGTGACATTATTTCTGTATCATTCTCACTGTTCGCTACCTGGTGAACAATGTCTTGTGTAATCTCAGATATGTCAAAAACAATGGGAAAACATTTACTTGCATTTGAATATACATTTTCTTGTTAAGAAAGAAAATGTTTAAAACCTTCCCCAGACCTTTCAATCCCACTTGAGCTATTTGATACTAATGAAACATAAGTGGTGACATTTTTCCAGTCAATTTTGCAAGTGAAATGTAGTCCTAGAACTCCCCAAAGCACCTGTAATCGCTCACATAAGAAATGCTTAATTGTAGCTAACTACTTCCAGTAGATACCCTTCTTTGCCCAGGAATTCTCCATTAAAATATATTAATTTGGAGTCTCTATTCTTCTATCTCTGCTTTGAAAATGGGGATCTAAAAGAGCTTTCTGAAAGAGTGAGATCCCAGTGAACCACAAAGCAAAAGGATCTTTTCTCTTTTTGAAAAGGAATTTAGATTTTTTTTTTTAAACCAATTGCCAGTCTAACTTTTTATGAAGGCTAGAATGCAAAGACAGTCTGATTTCTAAACCTGAACAAAAGTGCCTCTTGTCAATTGTATGAAATATAAACTATTGTCTCTCACAGGAAAAAATCTTCAAACACTTTCTGTTTTGCTCAAAACCAATAATGCCCTTGAAGTTAGCACAAAGTTACTAATTTCTACTCAATAGTCCATCTATACCAGACAGAAAAGTTAGACATCTTCATTCTTGAAGAAGTGTATTAAAAAAGAGAGGATATGAGGGGGGAAAAAAAATACATATTTCCCATCAAGTCTCTCCTGAGGTTCCCAAAAGCAATTTGCCATTTGAATCTTGGGGGCTGTAAGAGTTGTGGAGCTGAAACCATAGAATATGTTATTTTGGCGAATGGAGCAATTAGTTGCAAAGTATTTACAATGGACTTATATTCTTTATTCACGTAAGCATTCGGCAAGCTCTTTTTAAAATGCATTTCTTGTCCACAGCTGCTTGTCAGAGACAGCATATTCTAAATGCACAAAATCCCTTGGGTGTTAAAGGCATGTTAGGCATTTAGCAAGACATGAAAGGGATTTGGTGAAACTAGGAGGCAAATTGTGCTCCTGGTTATGGAAGGGAAGTGAGGGGGGGGGGCATTGGGAAGGGCCGCTTGCAAATGGTACTGACATTACCTTGGGTGAAACTTTGTTCTGTGCTGCTCCTGCCCTGTGTGGGGAGGGGAGGTGCAAGGTACACAGTGGCAGTCCTGTGGCCCAGTGCCTGAAGTGAAGATTTCCTTTGGTTTTACTCAACAGCAGCATTCTGCTGATTTTCCTAAGAAATTAATAATACTTTTTAAACTTTTTTTCTGAGACAAAGCCCTCAGGAATTACAACAACCATATGAAATATAAATGTTTCCTCTCCCATTACATAAATGATGGATTAGCTTTTTGCTGAAGAAACCAAGAGAGTAGGATGTAAGGACAATTTGTGTAACTCGTGAAGTAGGCTGTGGTGTGTGGCAGCAGACTGTTATGAAACATGACACTCCAGAAAATATGATTAATGTGTGATGGAAACCCCTTGGCGGATCAGTTCACTGAAGCACATGTCCTGTCATGATAGTGCCATGGCTTGTACTGTGTGCAGTGAGCATCTGACCGGAGATAAACTGTACTGCCTGCTGGAGTGTTATTTTTTTCCAGCAGTGTTTGTGAGTTTTTTTTTTTTTTTTTTAACTAATAACACTAGACCTTCTTTATGTCATTTATGGAAGAAAAGCATTTGCCATTTTCATCAAAAAGCAAATCCTTGCAACAATTTGCTTTTCGATGAAAAGCAACAGTTTCAGGGTAGAAAAAAAAAGTCCCCATCCTTTTCTGAAGCAAAATATGCCTGTGATTTAGAGCAAGAATGCATAGAGCTGAACGTGAACTTCTTGTTCTCGTACCGATTAGCAGCAGATGAGAAATATGCCACAGCAGCAATCATCTCTGTAATAGCTGTGGGATGCAAGGAAACTGCCAGTTTGCTTTATGAAGTAAAGTAAGTAAAATTGCCTCCTTGGCTTGTGCTTCACTGGGCTGGTATTTTGTCACTATTATGCTATCATTTTTGTGGAGCTAGTGAATACAGTTCTTAAACCAAGAAAAGGGAGAGCTATTTCCAAATCCCCCAATATGAATTTTATAAATCTGGTGTATCCAGACTCAGGTTCTGAATTGCATTAAGACTCTGCAGGAATTACACCCTGGCAGCTATTCAAGCTCCTGTTGCTGCATAAACAGAGATATTTATGAAAACAGAGTAGCTTGGATCTGTTTGTCTCTTTTTGGTTGGTGATGAGCTAATTTTATTTTAAAACTCAAGAGTCTTTCCTGCTTGGTGTATGAACGCACAGAGTGAACTCAGTGGAGCTGAAATTTCCTGAATTATAACAATCAGTAATTTTACCTCTGGCTCCAGGTTAGGGAGGAATGCTAGGTTAGACTAAAGGCCCTCTGACTTTATTCCACTTGACTGAGTCAGGCATTTTTTGTGCATTATATTACTGCAGGGAAGATTTACAAAGGTGGAAGACTCCACGACTTTCAATTGATGATGTTTCCTGTAATTTTGTCCCTTATATTTAACTGACTGTATTTAAGAGACTGTATTAGTTAACATTTTGGGAAAACTTTAATATCAACATAATTTTCCTCGCTTTTTTTAATTTGTAATGTAACTAAACTCTATTGTAACGTTGCATTTGTTTTTCTCATGATTACTATTTCTAAACAGATATTACAGCAAAATACCTAAGAGTAAAATATATTCCAAATATGTTTTTTTTTTTTTAGTTAGGTTAACTGAGGGGTAGGTCTCCTGTGTACTGAAAGAAAAAAGTTTTGGTTTAGCTTACCTACATAACAGCAGAACAAAAAATTAAGGTAATATAAATAGGTTTCATGAAGAAAATACATATTAAACCAATATGCTCAAAATAGTTTTAAAAAAAGAAAACACAACACTTATAGGTGAGATATTCATTAAAAGTGCTTTGCTTTGTAGAAGCCGGTGGTTGGTGTGCATGAATACTAAGCTATTTAAAAAAAAAAAAAATGAGCATTTTCTCAATAGAGCTGATAAAATTTGTCAGCTTTTTCAAAGGAAAATGGGATCTTCATCGAGTTTTATGTGTTTATATGAAAAGTATCTTTTACGCGCAATTTTAATATTAAAGATAAACAAATGTCTCAATTACTTGCTAAAATATTTTGCTTTTTATTCACAAGATATCTTTTCTACAAAAATGGTAATTTCTTTTAAAAGCTTTTGCTTAATTTCTCCATGGAAAATAATCCCTTTTTTTTTCTGCAAAGTTCTCCCTCTGGCCTCCTTCAGACTGCACATTGTTGTGCTGAAAAGTGAAATAATTTCAAAAATACTGATGTGTTATTACTACTGCCCTGCTACTCCCCCAAGACTTCAGAGAAAAAAAAAAAGAATTAAAATGAGGACTGATGCTCATGAAACAGTGCGACCTTGGACATATCTCCAGGACTGATGTTTAAATGATATATTTGAGGGCATTTCAAAGACAGTGGTGTCTAAGGTCTTCATATTTTGGGATTTCTATTTAAAGTAGAACAGCAGCAATGGAGGTATCATGGGCATATCAAGGGTGTGTTTTTTCACAGGTTGGTGAAAATTATTTCACTTTTCAAATGGAGAAGAGTCCTGAGCTGTAAACTGTCTCTCAAAGCTGTTTGCAACAGTGAAAGAACCTGAGCCTTTAATGAGTGTAAGCACTTCCATTTAATTTAGAGAATCCTATTTTGATCACCCAAATGGTTTCTTTCAGGCTGCTTTGCTTTGAAGCACAGTGCACCCAAAAATTGTATCTTGTTTTAGAGTAATGCAGCCTGCAAATTAAAGTCCAATAATAGATGTTTCCAGAAAACAGAGGCTAAAACATAACTTAACCAATTCGTGTTAACTACATGTATTAAATGTGGAAAGTTATAATTTATTAGTGTATATGTGTATATATAAAAATATAAGATTTATTTCTCTAATGAATTTTTTTCTCCATATTATGTACACAATATTTTTTTAAAAAAGCACAACACTTTAATTTAGTTCAAAGAGGATTATACAACACATTTTTATTTGATTTTTCACGGTGTTTACTGTATCATATGGTTAACCTAGGATGTGTTTGCAACTGTTCTGTTCCTACAGTCCTTTTAAAATGTTAAGTGTAATATATGTAATTTCTTTTTAAGCATCTCAAGTTGTTTGTAATTTAGGCTTTGGAAACATCTCCCCACGCACACAAGGTGGAAAGATATTCTGTATCATCTATGCCTTACTGGGAATTCCTCTCTTTGGTTTTCTCTTGGCTGGTGTTGGAGATCAACTAGGGACAATCTTTGGAAAAGGAATTGCCAAAGTAGAAGATACCTTCATTGTGAGTATGATGGCTGCTTGCTGTTCTAAATTCAACAAGTGTAACACACAGGGTATAGCTCATCCTTGTAACCAAATGTCTAGCAAAAGGTACAGAGAACGTTGTAGAGTCTGTACATGTTGAACATTAATTGAGAATCGGATGCAGTCCAACATTTTCTACAATAATGATGACTGCAAAGAGCAAGATCCAAAACTTTTTTTTGTTTTGCCCTTAAAGTACTCTTAAGCTTACTGTGGTGTTTACCTTTAAAGACTATAATATAGACTGTGATAGGAAATCACTGGCATGTTGAGATGGAGGAGTGGAACTGTAGGGGTAATACATGGAAGTTATTGCTGCTCTGGGTTGATTCACAGAAGATCTTTGGTGTCAGTCTAAAATCACAGTCCTTAAAAATCTGTACACAGACATCAGCAAACTTGAGGAAGCGTCAACAGCCTGCAGACACCTATGTTTCCAGATTTATGGGGCTATAGGTGACTAATGCTTTGGGCATTCAAGGGAGCAGGAAAGACAAAATGATACAGAACCTGCTTCCCAACACTGGACTCCTGTTTGAGGAGGCTTTGGTCCCCTCACTGAGCTGCAGGGTGTTCTACAGTTTTAAGGTATTTTCAGCTTCTGCTGAACCATGTAGCACAGCCTGTTGAGATTCATGTCCTTCATTTTGTTTGATCCACGGATCTTTAATTAGTCCACACAGCATGGCACAGCTTAAGTAGAGGAAGGGACCCAACAAGAGACTACATAAGCTTGTGCAGATATTGATAAAGTTAAGACATAGCCAGTCCTTAACAACCAAATGCCTTAAATTATAGCAGAGGAACTTCATTGCTTATCTTAAAGTCTGCTTTACACATGATACTTTGAGTTCAGAATCAGAAAATTTTAGCAATATCATACTTTCTTATTACAGTAATTAAAAATATTTTTACTGATATTTTTGATGCCTAGAATAAATGACACAATGAAATATAAGAAAATGAGTTAAGTATTTTATTAAACTTTAATGAAATGCTATAGGTGTAGCTATTACTATACTATGTTCAAAACATTGATGAAATACTATGTCATTTGATGTGTAGAATGTATCATATATGGTGAACATGTAGTAAGTACCATAACTTCGTAGCTGTTTGCATCAAACCAACAAGTGTTAAAAGGACTGATTTTTTTTTTAATGAAAGGCAAACTGGCTGTGCTGATACATTAGTTTACATATATATCATATGTACATAAATATATCATACAGACATATGCTGATATACATGTATATGTTTACATATGCAATATGTAAACACAACCTTGAAAGCCAATGTTAGGAAAAAGCATAGCTGTTTTTATATGTGTGTGTTGTTTTCCCTTTCTTTCCTTTTTTTTTTTCAGTTCCAGATATCAGTTCCAATCCTAATTAGTTACTGATAAATAACATTTAATTTCCACTGAGACTTGGCTAGAAAGGGCATGAACATTCCATGAGAACACATTTTTATCCTTTCTGTTTTTCTGCTGTAACTGAATTTTAGCTTTTGCATAAAGGTACAAAATATGAGACCAATTTGTTTGTGTCTCTTAGGCTATCACTTAGAGGAATAATGGGTTTCCCCCTTTTTTCCCCTTTCCTTTGTTTAGTAGTGTATATACACAACAAAGATGCCCTAACACAAAAAGAAGCAACTTGCCTCCTTTTGGCAATCTCTGAATTAAAACACTGATCTTTATGTTGCAGTCTGGAACACTCCTTCATTCATTCTTTAAAAGAAGAACAAGGAGACACTGATGGGTCAGAACAGGGCATTTAATGTTGCCATAACCTGACCAGCTACTGGGATTTGGGTTACAAAAGCTAGACTTTGGTCCTGCTGACTGAAAACATATTTTCCATTGGCACTTAACATAAATAAAAGAAACCATGAATACAAGAAACCATGCATCGTGAATAATTTGGTCTCTTTTTGGTCTGCTTTTTTTAAAGGTTACAGTTTTATGCAGCCCCTAGTTTCCCTTAATTTAAAGCAATATGCCCTGGATGCATGGAAGACTGTGGAAAACTGTACTGAGAGGAAAATTGTCAAATTGGTAGGGCATGTCAAACATGACTTTGCAATGGTCTGTTTTAGATTTGGTATGATTAGAAAAAAATAATAAATCATTACTAGTTTACACAACAGACAAAACACTTTTCTCATTAAATCTAGAGATGATCTCAGGCTGCGGAGAGCTAAAAGTTGGAGGACAGAATTAGAATTCAAAGTGATCTTGAAGATTTTGAAAGGCAGCATGAATATATAAGATTCAGTTCAAAAATAACAAATTCAAAAGACATGAAAGAATAATGAAATACTCAATTACATGTCAATAAACAGTTGTCTGGGTGCAGTTTTGTAGTGATGTTCTGAGGCCTCTAGGGGCTCTTCAGCTAGTACTGGAGAGTGTTGTACTGTTGTGAGAAAGTGTAGGTCACAGTTAAAGGCTTAAATAGGAGTATAAATAGATTGGATGAAAGGATCCTTTCTTATGTTCTGTTTTGCTGTAGTATGTCTCACTTTTTGTCCAGTTTTGAGAACCACATCTAAAGAAATGTGTGTATTGGCTGGATGGAGGTGAGCGATAGCAACGAGAGTTGAGTGGGTGAGGTTAGACTTGAATAAGTGCATTTTTTTTGGACTAAAGAATATATGACAGAAGACACTGTAAAAGCTTGCTGGAAAGAATGAAGTAGGAGTTGGTCTGCCCTGGATGAGACCATAAGTAGTAGACTTAAACAGAAGCAAGTGAGATGCAGGGTAAGCATTGGGAAAACTTTCTACTGAAAATAAGTTAACCTTGATTGCATTGCCTCACATGTCTTGTATGCCGTGGCTTAGGTGTGGTCATTTTTAGTTTTGAGTAAGGTTTGGAAGAGAAGATCTCTTCATGTCCCCTCTATTTCTATTTCAACTCTGTTTTCTATGGTTTTGCTTAGTTATCTCTTTCATTAAAGAGAGAGATATATGATAAAAATACGCCATTTTTATTTAGTTATTCGTGGATGCAAAAAAAGCAGAGAGATACCAGGTGCGAGCACTGCTTGAAGCTTACTCAAATTTTGTCCTCACTCAAACTGTATCATGATCAGCTGTTAATATTAATGAACGTTGCACAAGCCATCCACCCATCTGACCACAAAGAAGAGTCCAGCACTACTTTGCATTTCCTGCCACCAAATGTTTCCTAGGATAGTCATATTTGCTTTGAAAACACTTTCACAATAAAACAATGCTTTGATTTTTCTGTTTGAGAACTAGAATGTCCTCTTGAGCAATGAGGTGCTTATTGTAGGTGATAGGTGCTTATATATAGTGGCACAGTTTTATTAACAATGGGTTTCCTCTCTTTCCCCTTCCCTTTCTTCCATAGAAATGGAATGTGAGTCAGACAAAGATTCGCATAATTTCAACAATAATATTCATACTGTTTGGCTGCGTGCTGTTTGTTGCTCTTCCTGCAGTTATATTCAAGCATATAGAAGGCTGGAGCACGCTAGATGCAATTTACTTTGTGGTTATCACTTTAACTACCATTGGATTTGGTGACTATGTTGCAGGTAAGATTTTTCTCATTGCTCTTTATCTCATGAAATTTTGCACAGCGATGTATGTTTTGCATTTTTATGTCTTTTGGGGGGAGCTGGGGAACACTGACACAATGATGGCAGGGGTGGTTTTACCATTCTCTCCCAGTTTTATCCTTCATCGTTCTTGTGTCAAGCCCTGAGAGACTGCCACCTTGGATCATGTGGCTGACTACAGCCACTACACTGACTACAGGAGGTGGGATGATGAAACAGTCTCCCTCTGACTACATATACTCCTTTTTTTCTCTGTTGTACTGTTAAAAAGATGTTTTACCTGATTTTAGATATTTTTTGGCTTTACAGATTGAGAGAAGTACCAGAATAATTACAGTATTTTAGTCTGCTAAGTATTTTTACTTTAGCAGGAGTCCTTTAGCGTCTCATTTTGCTCAGTTATATACGAAACTTAGTTTTTGTTTGCACATTTTGCTTTCAAAGTGTTGTTCCAGATTTATTCTTCTGCTGTTGAAATTATGTTTCTGTTTTATCTTTCTCTACTTTGTTTGCTCTGTATGCATTTGCCCATGTGTGTTTTACAGTATAAGAAGTTGTAGCACAGCGTGTAGATGACATGACCAACACCTGGTTCTATTAATCTAGACTGGATTAGTTAAAAATAAATTAGACAAGTTCAATTTGAGAAACAAAAATAAGCTTTTTTATTATCTACACCATTTGTTATTTCTTGAAAAGGTGTAAGATCTCAGAGTAGGACAAAGTATGTGCTGTCTCTATTGAGAAGCTGTGTTGAGCCAGTGAGCTGGTGTGGTTAGGATTAAAAATTCAGTTTCATGCTATGAGTCCGAGACTTGCTTTCCTCAGCCAGATTGTTCTTATTTTGATTTTGTCTTCAAGAATTTGTGGTTCTGAACAGATTCTGACTAGCACCAAATCAAAAATTTATGCTATTTCAAAGCTAAGAGTACGGGTGCTTTAGACTTTCTTTCCTTTGGTGTACGTGTGTGGCAGGGAATAAAAATAATAATGTATAAATGCCTGGTTATATTTACTGTAAGAAACCACGTGAAATGGCCCACTTTACTCTAACTGGAACACCGAGTACATTCATCATTACTCTCATTATAAAATTTCTGCAGATTTTCTATTTGTAGACCACTTGATATTGTAATTTGTTCCTACATGATGTCTGGTTTTTAATTTTACCAGGAAACATGTTCCCTTTCTACAGAATGTTCTTGAATTATGTTGATCTATACCTTGTGGCCTTTTATGGTCTTTTTGCATATTTTTAAGTTCTGCTTTAATGGTGATATTGAAATGCTGTGAATATTTTCTATTTACTTTTAGAGCAATATGCAAGACACTCATTCATTCTGTAATATGTTATTGCCTTAGAGTTTCAGTGTGTAGGAATTGGACTCATACTTGCAGTGAAGGCTTAAACAAAGAGGTTTAGACCATCTCCATCATCACTGTGAGGTTAATGTGGCCACTAGATTGTCAACTTCATCTCTGACAAAAAAAAAAATAAGCTTCATTGTTATCATCTTTGTGTGGACTAACATACTCAGTTGACAGCAGATGACTAGATGACTGACTCCTGCAGTTGACATGCAGGAGAGAAGGGATGCCATCCAGAAGTACCTTGACAGGCTTGAGAGATGAGCCTGTGCAAACCTCATGAAGTTCAACAAGGCTGAGTACAAGGTCCTGCACATGGATCAGGGTGACCCCAAGCATGAATACAGGCTGGGAGATGAGTGGGTTGAGAGCAAACGCAAGGAGGTGGTGGTGGATGAAAAACTCAACATGAGCTGGCAATGTGCACTTGCAGAAAGCCAGCCATATCTTGGGGTGCATCAAAAGAAGCATGGCCAGCAGGCCAGGGGAAGTGATTCTCCCCCTCTACTCCTCACCTGGAGTAGAGCATTCAGCTCTGGGGCCCCCAGAATAAGAAGGATAGGGGCCTGCTGGAGTGAGTCCAGAGAAGGGTCATGAGGAAGATCAGAGGGCTGGAGCACCTCTCCTATGACAGGCTGAGATAGTTGGTTTTGATAGTCTACAGAAGAATAGGCTCCATAGAAACCTTACGGTGATCTTCCAGTACCTAAAGGGGGTCTGTGGAAAAGATAGGGAGCCTCTTTATGAGGGAATATGTAGTGATAGGACAAAGGCTAATACTTTTAACTTAAAAGAGGGTAGATTTAGATTAGATATAAGGAATAAATTCCATCATACTAAACTATTTTAAAAGGAAAATTCACACTGCAAGTTTTAAATCAAGCTGATAACCTAGCCCTTAAGACAAATGTTTTCTTATTAATTTTGAGAAAACGTGCAGAATATTTTGCAAGCTACCAAATTAGTAAGCTGTCTTTATGATTTCTTTGTTTCATTGTGGTGTTTTGTTTGTTTGTTTGTTTGTTTGTTTGTTTGTTTGTTTTTAGGTAAGCCATAACCACCTTGTAGGCATTAAATACCATTGGTGTTTTGTTGTAGACCTTAACTAGAACACTCTAACACAAAAGTTTAGAAAAGCTGAGTGACAGAAAATAAGATGAAGCAAGTAGGGATAAGGCATGTGTTAGTGTAAATGGCTGTAGGTGAGGTTGTCATGATGGAACACAAGTATTTCATCTGGCAGAAGCATCTGACATCGTTGTGGATCTAGAGCATGACATTTCTTGGTTTTGGTTTGTCACAGTGAGTCGTGCATCAGGCAGAAAGCTACTGCAGTCCACTTATAAGTGCTTAGGTGAGCAGCCACTTGAAGAGGGGAAAAAAAACAAAACAAACAAACAAACAAACATTGACATTAACTTAGTCCTTTTTTTTTTGATTTTTTTTTGTCTGGGAAGGCATGTTCCTTAAATAATATTTGGAGTGTAAATTGCCTTCTACCACTCAGAAGAATAGTCAAAACTAAAGCAGAGTGTCATTTCAGTTTGCAATTATAATGGAGTGTACTTCTAAAACAACAACAAAGGCAATTCTTGTAGCAGATAGGAGCTCCATGGGATATTTCATAATTATGTATGATAATTATGTATTATTATATTTTTTGTTTCATAAAGTCCCCTCAAACAAAACAAAATTCCTATTTGAGAATTTCCAAATATTCTGGTAATTATCTTATCTTTCTGGGAACTGTCATCCCAGAGGAAAAAAACAAGTCTGAAAGTCCTGGATAGTAATGTCATGGCTGTGATAATGGGTTAAGAGAAATATTTCTCACAGTATTTCTCTTTTCACTAACATGGAATTGGCTGCTGCCTGGCACCACTGGATTTGAAAGCCAGAGAGAAGCCTTGGAGAACTTTTTAAGAAGTAAAGGAGAGTGTTTCCAAATAGCTGTACCAGAAGGGAACCAACAGGAGAACATGGGATTATGGATTGTAATGGTATTAAAGGTTGTAGGGCTGGCTCTTACAATATAAATTCTTGTACAGTTCTCCAGATTCTTTCTACAAGTGTCTTCTCATTTTTACTGGAGAACAAGCATTCAGTTCCCAGGAGCCACAAGGCCAAAACATCCTCTTTTGTACTGAGAATCTAAGTTGCCATTTGGACCCTATGGAAATTTTAGCTTCAGTTTCAACTAGCAAGAGAAGTCCTAAGGTAGATGTAAAGGCTGATCATTAAGGGTGTGTGCAAGGAGATAAAAGGTGAACAGTTTTTGTACTGCATGTTCAAGAAAATACATGGATAATATTCCAAAAAAAAAAAAAAATACCAACAAAAAAAGATTTTTTTTCTTTTTAAGTGGGGGTGGGAGGTGGGGTTGATTTTTTTTTTTTTTTGATGGGGAGATTGAATTTTTAATGTATTTTTATTCTTTCTTTAAGAGTTTTTTTTTTTTTTTTTTTTTTAATAACTGAAGAAAGTCTACCATTGTAGCTTTTCACACACGCAAATACACACAAAGCAAGTAAGAAACTGTCTCTTGAAAATCATGCCAAACTGATTCAAACATAGCTTATCTTGTTTTCAGGGGAGTCAATGAATAATACTACAGGAAAAAAAACAATCAAGCTATTATTATAAATATTCAAAAAGAGGAAAGTAAGAGGACTTCTCATGTCATTTTTTAGTATAATGAAAGATAATGTTGTCTACCAATGTTAGCAATGAGGTCAAAATATATGTAACATGACAATGCATTGGTCATATGTGCAGATAAATCCTTAAATATTTCTGGAGGAGATAGTCTAGCAGCTATCAAATATAAAGTAGATCAGATGCCCAAACTTGACAGAATTATGTGAGGGTCAGAAATATTAATAGCACATCAGTAGTCTGTTTCACTAGCATAATGAATAAGGTTATGCTGCAATCAGTCCAATTTAAATAATCACAGAGTTTTGTGAGTCTTCAATTTTAAAATGTTTTCTAAGGCATTCTTTTTATTTTTTTTTGTTGATCTGTGATTTTAGCTTATCGCTTCTTTACTGTTTTGGGCTGTAATTGAATTAGGTTTATTGCCATTTTAATATATATATATATCTGGGTCTGCTCTGAATTACTTGGAGGGAGAACTAATTTGTAGAACACTTTCAGAATTTTAGTCTCATTTAACGTCACTGAACTGAAACACCTTACCTTCTGGTCATAGCAGTCCTATTGATCTGTGCTCTCTCCTGCTGGCATTGTCTTTTTTGGCATTCAGAAGTGCTCTTTGTCACCTCAGGAGTTCACATCTGCTATAAGGACTATATAGTGTGAACCATGTAGGCTGTTTTAAGCTTAAGTCAACGTGCAGTGTTTCACTCAATTTCTGTACAGGACAGTGTGGAAAGGGTGTTTTATAGCTGTGCCCTGTATTCTGAAGTAGCTCTCCATTTTCCACTGAGTGGTATCAAGTAACTTGTATAGCCAACGTTATATTCTTTCTTGCAGATGGTGCAAATGTTGTCTTGTCCCCAGCATGCCGCTTCTTCAGGTCTCTGCATAAGCTAGCCTTACTCTGTCCCTTTTTGCAGTTCTTCGAGGTAATTCCTTTCAAGGTACAGGGCCAAACCTCCATGTTTCTTTGGAATGGGACAAATGAAGTTTCTGGATTATGCCAGTTGCCCATGGTGCCAGGTTTGTCATGACTGATGGACAAGCTACTGATTGAGGGATGGCTATTTGTTAAACTTTGATTTAAGTTGTGCTTAAATTTAATCACTTTTTTTATGCTCAGAATGTGTACTGTTAAAAAAAATAATAAAGTCCATTCCTGGTCTGAAGGGCTAGTTTTGGAATAACACAGAAGTTTATGCTAACATGGAATTAAGATACTCAACATCAGTTTTTTTCATTCTTTATATTCTTATAGTTTTGAAGCAAAAATGTGAACAAAAAGATACTTTAGAGATAATTATTCTAAAGTCTCTAAATCTAGAATTCTGTGTTTGTGTCAGCTATGAAAGGATAGAGAAAAGAGTGGCAATGATAGAGAATACTTTTTACTTAAATTATGTAATTGTTTTATGTAAATATATATATATACATATGCATAAATTTAAGCCCAATCATGTACCCTATAAACAGAATCTGTCCTAATGTACATGTATGTCTGAAATCTTCTTGAATGCCATCCTTCACTAAAACATAGAACTTCTTACCTCAGAAAGGAAAGGTGCTTGGGCCATAAAAAAAAAAAAATCTGTCTTCCATGAAAAATCCTAAATCATTTAAAAGTTGTTTGGCAGATGTAAGAATGGTGGTAGCAGCAATCTGTGATGAAAGATAAATCTGTGATGAAGATAAACGAGAAAGCTCTTTGATTTTTTGTTGATTTCTAGGGAGTTTGGAATCAAATCTGTACCACAAAACATCTCAGCAATAAACTGAGGCTGCTCTTTGTAAAGATAAAGGCAGTGAAAATTCTAGTTAGAGCTGGTGCACACCAGTTGACCAAATCTCTGGGAAGGTAGATATATATCTTTTGTTTGTTTAAAGCTATTTCTGGTAAAGTCCAAACAAAGTCAGACAAAAGTTTAGTCCCCTGGCCCACAAAACAAGTTTTGCCAAACATTGAAATTCAACTTGCTTCTCAGCATTTTGCTTCCTAAGGCGTTATGTAAAATCTGCTTTGCAAAAGACAGATGATAGCATTACTAAAAGTGGTGCTATGAAAAATTCATGCAAATCTATCATGTTGATATGCTTTTTACAGTGTTACTGGTAAATTCATTAGACTAATTATCTCACACTTCAGTACAAATATATTTACATGTACATATACATACACAAATATATTTGTACACATTTCTGTAAATTGCAATTCAGTAGTTAATGAATTTCATTTACTTTGAACTCAGTACAGTTGATTTTGATTTTGTTTTCCTACCTATGATATTGTGTTACTCTATGACACTTGAACATTTCTGCTGAATTCCTCCAATAGTTACAGAAGACAATACTTATTTCAGGATGAATATCCTTAGGTATATCTTTCTCCCTGGTCTTCCATTAAATTGAGACCTCACCAGGAGTCCCTGAAATTCATAGATTCAAGAGCTGATGAAAGGTTAGACAGCTTCAGCTGTCTAACCTTTCTAGAGGGTCCCTTGCAAACTTTGGGAAAGCTGAACTCCTTTGGGCATGGCTAGATGGAGCCATCTCCTGGTCAGACAGCAGAGAAAACTCTTAATTGAAGACCTGATCTGGTAATTAACCTTGCTGTAAACAAACTACATATACATGATGAAGGAAGTGCTGCCTGCAGACGGATATATTTGGGTTCCAGTTCCCACTTACAAACTTCACACGCTGGAAATTAGAAATCTGGCGAGTGGATACCTTACATTGTATGTCTTTGTGCATTGTATGAACATACGAAGAATGTGAACCAAGGAGTGTGGTTCAATGCTTACTCCTGATAGAGCTAAGACACGGTGGTAATCAACAACTTTTTTGAATGACAGCAGGACAAGTCATCTGTAAATCCTGTTTTACTGCATTGATGCAAGGTGGATGTTAACATATTTATTTCTCTGATATTTTGCTTATCTTGGGGTGTGACAAACTCAGCCTTTTGAGTGAATGGCTGTCTTCTGTTCCATTCTGATAAAGCCCTGTCTTGTACTGTATTTGTGACTGTACAAGTGTAGAAGTATTCATTTTTGCAGTATGGATTTCATCTCTTAGGCAGTTGAATAAACCACTACAGCTCAACAAATTTTATTTATGAAAGGGCTTATTGACATGAGAAAAAATTTCCATCTATGAGGAATCCCACACTAAGATACTAGTCAGTAAAATTCTTTGTTTGCATGTAATCTGTGTGGTGATTAGATAACAAGAGCTAGGAAGAACACTGCTCTTCATGAAGGGGTGTAAAGAGCATTTTCTTTTGGCTGTTTCAGTAAGCAGACATGCAAATTTCTGTTTTCAGCAACTCAGATGAAGAGTATTTTATTTGTCATAGTATAGCTGATCTGCAAGTTTAAAACTTGTGTTATTGTACTGCAATATGTGAAATGTGAGTTACTTTGTGTTGTCTGACAACTCTGGATAAACATAACTTCATTTTATTTTTTTTATTTTTATTTTGGGGGAGAGTGGAGGGTAGAATAAAGCATCTGTTCTTTATAGTTGTATTGGACCTAAAAGTTCCATTACAGACGTCTCTGAAATTTATCCTTTTTTACTTCAACACTTGGAAAGAAGAAAGTGTCTAAGTGTCTGGTTCTTATGGCAGCGGGATTCAAAAAAAAAAAAAAAAAAGTTGCCTCCAGCTGCCAGATATTTTATCCTCTTATTTTTTTTTTTTTTTGAGTTTGATCAGCTCACTCAAGTCCCTGTAGCCTGGTTTCCTCTTCAGTAAAAAGGAGATGGCAATGTTTGAGTGCCCAACAGGGACATTTGGTAATGCAGATATTATTCTTCTCTACTAGGGTTAAAGGATTCATGTAATTGAGATGTGCTTCTAAGTCTTTGCAAAGCCAGATTTCTCAGCATAAGAACATACTCCAGAACAAAGCTTAATTTTGTACTGCATGTCTATTTGCAGCAGGTGGGAAATCCTTTCATTCAAGCTGTCCTCAATGACCTTAAGCATCCTCCACCTTAAGTGATGGTATCTCAAAAGCTGAATCAGTTTGTCAGTGTTTATTTTAAATATTGTGAAAGATTAGGAACTATTGTGTACATTCGCATACTACTGCTGATCTCTCTTTTTATTTTTTATTTTTAGAAAAAGAATTAATTTTAAAATAGTTTTGCACCTATAACAATTAAGTGTGCTTTATTCTTAACTTCATTGTTTTTCAGGGGGATCAGATATTGAGTACCTAGATTTTTATAAGCCAGTGGTGTGGTTCTGGATCCTTGTTGGGCTTGCTTACTTTGCAGCTGTCCTCAGCATGATCGGAGACTGGCTAAGAGTCATATCAAAAAAGACAAAGGAAGAGGTAAGAACATTTTGAAAGGAGAAGAAATACTGTTTTTTAAAAACTTTGATTAGAAATCAGATGAAGTTACAACCCCTTTTATTCTTAGGGAATGGGACAAAGCTGTCTGTATATTAAATATATGCTGCAGCTCAAATGGAATTGTTGTAGCAGTCTAGTCCAATGTATAGTGAATTTTATGTGGCTACATATAAATTTAAGTAAAATATTGTTGAGTGGTGTTTACACAATTATGACTGAGTTAGAGGAAGATTTATCTGAAAGAATTATTCTAGACGGTAGAATAGAGTCGGTGATTTTTGAGGCAAAAATAATCATTCTGCTTTCGTTGTTTCTGTATGGAATGCAGATATGAAAAAACACAACACTGAATAGTTATATTCAAGAAACCTTTCATCGTTTTACACTAAGAGAATGTTTCCTATTATTTAATGTATTGAAATGAATTATTTAAATATTCTTGGATGTATTTTAATATAATTATCTTCAGCAGCATGCATAGCTATTAGTAGTCAGGTGCGTTGTAAACGTGTATTATTTCAATGATGATACAATATTTTACTGTGAATCTTTTTTTTTTTTACTTTTAAGTGACAAAATTTACTCCTGTCACTTAAAATATTCTGGCTTCTAAAAATGTTAGAGGATAAATAAAACTTTGTTTGGTGACAATTAACACAGTTCAGGTTTCACTAGAAGTTTCAGAAATATATTAATTCTGTTTTAAGCAACATATTATTTCCCTCTAATTTAACTTCAGTTCCTCTGCACGTGTCAGTTCATTTGTGTTATTTAAATAGAAAAAATCTTTTTTGGTGAAATGAATGGTTACTGTGCAATGGCCTGCTACTTATATTTCTTTAAATTGTCTCTGTAGCTGTAGGGCATGGCATCAATATCTAGATGTAATCAATGTCCAGATGTAATCTTGACATTGCTTGAGTTCCCAAAGTCCTTACTATAAAGGGTAACTTACACCCTTACATCTTCACTCATTACAGGCTCCTTGGATCATTCAGGGTCCCTGCCTCTTCCTGACCAAAGGGCAGCGATGATAGTAAGAGCAGGCAGGAGGGTATGAGATGGGCACTTGGGCAGGATTGCTAAGTCCATTTTGAGATCTGTAGCTTTTTTGCATTGCTCTTGCTATGCTTAGAGCTCTTACAGCTAGTGACAGCATTGTGACAGGCCTGTTCTAAGGAAATTTTTGCTAAGAATTTCATAAACGCTTATCACAATAAAAGAATCAGGAGCTAACTAATGAGAGAATGTAGCTCCAAAGCAAAGGACAATATTTATTTGATCAAATTTATTTAAAGTATGAGAACTCATCTTTTGCCTCTGCTCTGCAAATCTTAAATTACATTTATAGTTTGGTTTACACAACTAGCTGTTCTAGTGTCCTTCACAAATATGGAGTGGGATGTATTGCACAAGTGTTCTCATTTCCAGATTCAACACTTCACAGGATCACTATCTTGTGTTCTGGAAGAGCACTGAGGGCATCTTTATCAGTCAACCTGCATTATCTCCACTGTCTGCAGGGAAACCAGCAGATCACTTCAAATGGCATTAACCTGTATTGTTTTTGTGTATTATTTTGAATTTAAGAACTAATTCCATCTAGCCCATTACTTTGTCTGCACTGAGAAAAGTAAGAGTTGGACAAGTACATGTGGTGTTTCCCTATTTTCTAACTGTTCACAACTTGGGTTATTTCCTAAACTGCATTTAGTTTCAAGAGTGGTATTAGTTCTGGGCTCCCCAGTACAAAAAGGGAGACAGGAATCTCCTGGAAAGAGTCCAGAGGAGGGCCAAAAAGATGATACGGGGCCTGGAGCATCTTCCTGATGAGGAAAGGCTGAGAGACCTGGGTCTGTTCAGCCTGGAGAAAAGAAGACTGAGAGGGGATCTCATCAATATGTATAAATACCTGAGGTGTGGGAGACAGGGATTTGGCCAACATCTTTTCAGTGGTTTGCAGGGATGGAGCAAGGAGTAATGGTCACAAGATAGTGTATAGGAAGGTTCCACACCAACATGCGAAAGAACTTCTTCACGGTGAGGGTGATGGAGTACTTGAATATGCTGCCCAGGGAGGTTGTGGAGTCTCCTTCTCTGGAGATATTTAAGGCCCATCTGGACCCCTACCTGGGCAGCAACCTGCTTTGGCGGGGGGGGGGGGGGGGGTTGGACCTGATGATCTTTTGAGGTCCCTTCCAACCCCTTCAATTCTGTGATTATGACTAGGGCACTATGACTTGGGGCTATGCAAAAATACCTTGTTCAGGCTTCACTTTGCAGCACTTCCTCATGCACTAGTGACACAAGCTAGTTCTTCATGCTACTTCCTGAAACAAATCTGGTCTTTAATCTTACTTTTCTCATACTCTTCTATTAGGCAGTAAGATCTCTGGATAAGATGCTATCTTGACTATATAATTGTACATAGCACTGAGGGTTTAATCTTGTTTAGAATGTCTCATTATCCATGTTATTATAATGATAATATATTAAGAATGTTTGAATTTTGTCTTTTTTCTTATACTGGAGACATTTCAGTATAGGCTAAGAAACATGAATTGAACAGTCATAGATTTCTAACATATTAAGTATATTCCTAGTTATATGAAGCAAAACTCAAAATTTCCCAGGTTATACAGCACAGCGCTATGCCAGAGTTTCTTTCCTCAGGCACCAGGAATGTATCTCCTCTTTCCTCTTTCCATTCTTTCTCACCTTTGTAGCCTAAACAAGCATATTCATTTTGTCTACAAAAAGGAAAACATCATTCTTCAGATATATCCAAATTCTCTTGGCTGATGCGGGTATTAAGGATTTTGCTGTATACAAGTGTCTCATGTGTTTTAGGTTAGATTAAAGACAGACATAACATAATTTGTACCATTTGTTCAATTAATCATATCCCTGTTGTTCAGAAATATTCCCCCACTTTTTAACCCATTGCTTAAGCATGTCTGAAAAAATGCATAACAAAAAATGTTCTAGCAGTAACTACTACAGTGTCAGAAATGTGGGAACAATTTGAGAAAACAGAAACATGGCACAGTACTATTTGTGTGCTAGTTAGGAAAAATGAAATATTTCTGGATTCTATCCTAATTTTGTAAGAAGAAATTTGTGTTCAAATACAGTGTATTTTGCTGTGAGATGAACTGTTTGATTGAACAGAAGCATTGTACAAGTATTCACTTTACAAGTAACGTTTTATGACTTTAAAACTGCTGTTCTCAGCTCATCTTTGCTATCTGTCCAGGAAAATTCGAGTGAAAAAGTTGAGACAGTTCAGTGGAAATGTAGTCATTAAATCTCTTCTTTGCCAGCAGAAGCCAGAAGACACTCTGAATTTCTTGAATTATCTGTTTTTTCAGTTAAGCTTAAATTTATGATGGTCTGTTCCAGCTTCTGTGGATGCAGATTATAACAGAAGAATCTATCTGTAGTTCAGATAATAGAAATAAGTGCAATGGAAAATCCTAGTCATAAGCATGACTTTTTTTTTTTTTTTACTGTTTTTTAAGGAAACATTTTGTCAGTTTTTGGGGGGAATAGCTCATTATTCCCAGAAACAGCCTTTAACATTGGAAGCCATGCTATATACTGAAATCTACTAAGAGACAGAGGCTATGATAAAATCTGTAGGATATATCACAAGGATCACTGAGTCCAACTCCTGGGATCCCAAAATATGACCACCCTCCACCCCAGCAAAACAAAAAATGTTATTGTTTACTTGGAGTACATATTATGTAAGGAAACCTCCATGTTCCAAGAAATTGTTGATTATGATTATCATCTAATTTCCTGTTCACATTTTTCTCTTTACTAATGCTGTTTTATTGTTCTTAAAAGCAGTTTATATGAGGATTTGTGGTAATAATGCATTATATTCAACAAATAAAAAAAATATATATTTTTTCATGATACCACCAGAAAAGTTTCTCATATGCAAAGTGGAGTTAAGATAAAAAATAAAATAAAAAATAATCTGGTCAGATATTCATTGATCCACAATAATGCTGTATTTTGATATTAAAATGCAGATAGCCAGAATGTCTTTCAGTTACTCAGGTGGCCTTTGTCTCCTGAAATATTCTTGAGAGTTTTGAATGCCTCAGATGGGGAGGGAAGTGAAAGACAAGTAGAGGCAGAAGTGGGAGTTTTAGAAGGATAGATCTGCTGCTGGAAGCAGTTCATACAGTAAGATAGATGAAGTGTCAGAAAGTCATTGGAACATGCTGTGTGTTAAAATCTTAAGTAGGCGATCTGTCTCTGAAGTTCAGCTTCAGAGTACTAGCTTGCCTGAAACTCCCCCCTATTCATTATTCTCTGTACTCTGATTACTCAGAGCACTTACATAGTCTTCTGATTTTAGTTGCTTTGAAAGGTAAAATTTCAGCAGGATTTTTTTTTCCTTGTCATATTTTTCTTTTACCTCAGTATGCAGCAGCTTCTGAATTTCAGTGTTTCCTGCAAAGATGCCTGCCCAATCAAGAATCTTAGTTATTTAGGCTATAATTTTCAAACTCCCATTTATAAGATTAAGTGCTTGCATCCCTTGGCCTCAAGTTGTTTGTTGGCGTTTGTTAAGCACTAGTCCATTCAAGCTCTAGACTCCATTTAAGTCAGTGAAGATGTGATTAACCTCCACTGTAGATTTTAACATCTGAACTAGTCATCTACATTGTCTTTATAGTCACTGGAAGGAAATAACTGTTTCTAGTATGATCTGTTCAAATTTTTTAAGGTATCTACCTTAAGGTGATGAATTATATCCTCAAAGAGCCTGTTCTCTTCGGCATATATCAAGAGCCCACATGAATGACATGTGTTAGATATCAGCTCAGTTTGGACAAGTGATTTTTCATTCTGGGTGTCGTTCCTTTGAATTGAATGACATGGATCCAGCTTTAATGACCAAATCTAAAACTTCATGAGAAATAGCACATTCATTTCTTGTGAAAATTCAAAAGGTAACTGTTATCTTTGGTATTTATAAACAATTTGATTCATCTGAATCATCATTCTGTTTAATCCTTGGCACCAGTGGCAGATCTGTCACTCATGTCTGTCAAAACAGAATTAGGCTTGTCATGATGATGCCATGGAAATTATTGCACTCTCTGTAATATTTGTTGTCTTTTCATTTTACTATAGCTTAAGGCTAAATGCGTTCATACAGCATAGGGGGCCCAAACTTAAAGAGAAGGTGAATCTCTTGTATTTCCTGAATGTAGGCATTATGCATGGAAATGGTACGGTACCTCTGTCTTGTTTTATTATTTTTATTTTTTAAAGGAATTAAAATTAGTCATGTCTGATTTGACAAAACAGCTGAGCCAAATTTGTTGCTCATCCATGCTGAAAACACTGGCCTTCCTTTCTCCCTCCTTTATCCTCTGTCCTTCCCCTGGCCTTCTTCCCAGTTCTCTGTAGTATGTTACACCTCTGACTTAATAATATATCTGGTGCTTATTTAATTGTAAAATGAGTGGACTCAGCTTGCTAGAAAAGGGACATAAGTTTTGCAAGACTTCAGTGAATTCAATCAGCTTAGCAGGCAAACAGGCCTTAAAACCTGCTCCATGAGGGTATGTGACTGAGGAGGAAGGAGGCTAACAATGAGCTCTTAATTTGGCACTTGCTATTTTATGAGACAACATCCATTGAGTTAGAAATGAAACCGATCAGAATAACTATTCAGCCTGGTGATTAGAGGCTTTTTACAAAGATATGAACACATTGCTGATCCCTTGCATGTTGCCATAAGCAAGTTGCCTTAAGGAAAACAACTCAGGGCTTTTCCTTTTCTTACAAACAAAACAGAATACATTTCAGTAATGCTAACGATTGTCTATTCATAAGTTCAAGGAGTTGGGTAGAAGAACTTGGTGCGAGCATGTTCCTAGCAAGTGCTGAATCAGATAAATATTTGTAGGAGGCAGTCATAGCGCAAAAGCAATTGCAGATGAAGTCCTTTTACATGAGTGGTTAATGGGGGTGACACAATTCTAGGATGTGCCAGCAGGGGATTGTTGAATTTCTGTAGGAAAATGGTGTTACTACTGCAGATGTTACAAAAAGGAATATTGCCAGAAAACAGTCCCTAGCTCTGTGGCCTAAGAGTCAGGAAGAATGCAGAGCTCTACAAAAAATGGCAAAAAAAATAAAGAGCTGCCTGAAGAGAAGTCCGTCTAACTTTTAAGTTCTTCTCCCAGTCCATCCAAAATGTGCGGAAATGTGTATCTGAGAAAGAATTGCAACATAGAAAAAAATTATTGTTTCTAATAATTTGTGTCAGATGGGAAAGAACATGAAGTATTAGGTCATAAAATATTTGTGTAATAAATGCAGCTCTAGGCCTCCAGTCAAACTTGAATAGCAATAGGACAGAAAAAAATAAATAAAAAGATGGGACTACATCCCTCCATAATTTTTCTCAGTCTTGAAGACATAGAGTGGTATTAATGTAAGAAAAAGGAAGAAATGGCTGACCTGATTTTGAATGAAATTTGATCTGAAATTTGATCTAATTCTAAAAGATCACGAGTATAAGCTACCCGATGGTTTTCTAGGTCCTGCCCTTGCAACAGTCTGGTACTGAGTTTCTGTGTTGATCACTCTTTTACAAGTACACCACTATACTCTGTACAATAAGAAATTTGAAAGGATACGTTATTCTGTTAGTCTGAGAGAAACTAATCTGCTGATTGGTTTTGACACTTTATTTCTTGAGATGTCTTTCTTCATAGCTTTGTGTACATCAGACACATGATGCCTGCATAATTTAGTCTCAAATTCACTGCACACACAAAGGTAACACCTATGTTGTTATCATATTGTGTGGCTTATATTTATATCCTACCTCTTAGCAGAGGATACTAAAGCTCTTTAGAAATGCCTATGTTGTTATAGTAAGTACCAGGTCCCTAAGTGATGTTGGTGTGGTGTTGATTACAAGAGAAGTGCTACCCAAATACACCTCTGTTAGCAACTTGGGCACTGTGCCTGGCAAGGGAAGGTGGGCACTGAGGGCTATTGAATTTGCAAAAATAAAACTGGAGCAAATTACTTACACTTCATAGCAAGATAGAAATTGATTAAAGAGTTCTGTTATAGCAATGGCATTTCTCAGAGTTATTTATACACGAAGACTCACTGAATGTAGGTTATCACCATTTACATTAGCAAATCTTAATTTTATTTTATTTTTTGGAGACAAGATGTAATTGATCCTTTAAGCCATTGAGACAAATGTACCTGTGACTTAACTGTATTGACAGAGTGATATTTAGTCTTGAATGTCTTCAACCATAATCCTCATCATTAACATTATTGAAGACTTTATTATTATTATTTATTTATAATGTTTGTAATCTCAGAGCTTGGATATTATTAAGACAAGACACTAGAACATGTTAGCAATAATGAGTGTGTATGCATTTGATAACTTTCATGTGGAAAACTCTTATGGAAGAGTCCTCGGACAAAGCCAGTTCAGCAGAATAACCTTGCATCTTCAAGAAGCCATGTTGATAATGAGGAAATTATGTTTTTCAATAATGGATAAAAAGGACTGAAGACACTATGGAATACTTTTTGTTACAAGGGGTAAACACAGTTGAAATACTCAGGTGGAACAACTTTAGTGCAGCTTTAATATTTCACAGAAATATTACTCCAGATATCGATACTGGAAATTTAAGGATTAAGCAATTTTTGGTGGGACTTGACCATGTAAATACAGTAGCCAGTCTTTATTTAGTACCAAGTCAAAATTAGGTCTTTTGTTTTTATGTTCTCTTCAGCATATCTTTATAAGGAGAAAAAAAAAGTTCAATGAAATTATGAAAGTTATCTTTTATACTGTGGGAGAAATTTGAGAGAGCCTTTCAACTGCTTGTGGCTTGGATTTTGTTATGCTTCTAGTATAATTCTCAAAATGTTTGCTATTTCTGGCTGCAGCAAAGTCATGGGCTATAGAGAATAGACTACATATTGGCCTTCTGAATTACATTAGGGTCAGCTGATAGAGCTTCATGTAAACTTAAACTTCCTTGTGATTAATTCTTGTGATTCTTGTGAGTGTAATTCACACCTACCATGTTGAGAGGGGTTGGATGCTCTCTGAGGTAGATAAAAACAGCTGAATAGAATGACTGATTTTGATAGGAAAATATAATCATCTCTTTTTTGTTATGCCTGAAAGTTCATTAGCAAAGTGGAACACTATGGATGGAGCTAACCAGGCCAATAGCTTGTGTACAGTAATAGAATATAAACATGTAGCTCTATGTAAAGAGGTGTCTGATAGGCAGTATCGGGTACCTAATATGGTTTGTTTATATTTCTGGAGGAGGAAAAAAAAGAGGTAAACCAAAGCAAAAATGTGGTGACTGTTGTATTTGGCTCTGTTTGTGATTAAAAAAAATAAATTTGTAAGCTACCTGTTTCTATTTAGTTGAATCAGACCATGAGAGATCAAAAGGGACACTTCTGTATCTGCCATCTGTCATATCTCCACAAAATATACTCACACAGCTGCCACCATAGATGTGTCTCCACAACAATAATCAAAATTTGCAGGCTCTCTGCATTCCCATTGGGTAGTGTGGTTTATTTTATCCAAGGTATCAGATGTTCTCATGGAAGTTATGTGGGTGAAACCAAACAGTCATTGCTCACTGGAATGAACTCACAAACATTATTTATTAAAGGATTGAATAATCCAGTTACCAGTGGGAGAGAATTGTTCCCAAAACACTTCTGACCACCATGTCTACAAAAATATCACTATATAATTTAAATGTTAGTCCAGAAGATGCAACTTCATAAAACAGAACCTTTCCCCTCTGATATTTGGCTTTAAAAAAAGGGATACCTGTCAGGGGATCCAAAAGAGAAAACTACTGCTTGATTTGTACTGTTCAACTTGAAATTTAAGTTTGGTGGCTTAAAAACTTGTATAAGAGTTCTTTGCTATAGAGCTGAGGTCTGGGAAGAACAAAGGAATGGAAGACAGTGATTAAACTCCTGGGAAAGCTTGGCATAGGTATCTTGTTAGTGCCTGTGGTCTTTCCTCTCTCTTGTGTTAAAGACAAGTAAACAAGAGTCTTCTCTACCTATTCACCGATTATAGCCCAATGGAATTAGCATATTCTCTAATAATGCTATAATTAGAAAATGCTAAACGCCATATACTGCGAATGTGA
Organism: Netta rufina; assembly: GCF_964035555.1. Lineage (NCBI taxonomy): Eukaryota > Metazoa > Chordata > Aves > Anseriformes > Anatidae > Netta > Netta rufina. The sequence goes on from NC_140125.1 coordinate 21,022,323, forward strand.
ATTTATTTACTTTGACTATAAATTCTTGATACACAGGAAAAGAATGGTGATCAATCAAAATGTCTGTGAAACCTATCTTTCCCTATTCTGCAATGATGAACATAAATTTTGGGCAGAAAGAAGTGGCCTATGCTTCCTTAGGCCTGCAGGAAAGTGAGAAGACAGACAAACCCTCCTACAGAGAGTCAGCCCATCTAGCAGCTGCATTGTTAAATACATCTAGTATCTCTGTACCTACATTTTTTTTTAATTTCATTTTTTTTAAGTGGGACTTTTTGAGAACAATTTCTGAGAAGGCTGGATGAGTTTCTTGAAAGCTAAGACAAAATGTTATGTACTCTACTCTGCTGCTGGGATAATGTGACATGTACATGCTCTTTCTAGTTTTGTTGCTGAGTAGCATATCATGGAGAGGTTAATTGGATGTGTTATTTTTAAGTAACAGAAAATTACATTGAGATAGAAAAAAGCTGAAAAACTTTGGAGAATGCATTAAGGATAAATGTTAGAAATCATATACTGAGGAACATCTAGAGCATTAAGAACAGTAAGGAAGGCCACTTTTTTCCCCCTCCTAAAATGCAGTCAGAGGTATATCATCTGGTAATTTTTAATTGATTTTTTTTTTTGGTTTGCACTAACAGTATGACCATCATAAAGTGTATGAGCCCTGCATACCAAAGGAAACAACATAAAAGTACAGATATCAAATAAACTACACACTTCATTTAGAAATACATATAGTCTCATTTTCTTGCACAGTGTATGTAATGTCTATGTTTTGTTTAGTACTTAATGGTATAGTTCCTCCTAGGCATATCTTTCATATCATACCTCTGAATTCTATCCAGGCAATGATATCTTCCCCTTCTGTAAACAGCAGAAGATTAACTGGTTATGCTTCAACATTTGAATTTTTCAAGAATGACCCTGAGAGAGAGAAGCAAACTAAGGCAAAGTCAGAACAGTGTGTATTCACTTCAGTCTATTTAAGGAGGTCCTTCTCTGTTTGCTTGTTTGTTTCAATTTTATTTTATTTTATTGACCACAGCTGTGACTTAATTCAAAATGCAGACTACTCATATGTAAAGGTTATGGCTACATGACTTGTACTGTCCAGACCATACTTAATAGGATGAACAGTCTTCCTGCATATTGGGCAGTTCTGTTTATATAATTATTTGGTTATCTGTTCAGAGCATGTCCAGAAAGGTCCTCAAATTCCTGATAAATATAAGGAATTAGAGTAAACATAATGAAGAACAAGTCATGTTCTTCAATACCTTCAAATATTTTTTTCTTTTAGCAGTAGCATCCCCTTGGGCATGCTTACATTCAGGATTATGTGATTGGCCTCTATCCAAGATCTGAGCTCAGCTAGAAAACAAGAAATCTAAAACATGGTAATGAAAATCAATAGGGAAGGTGTTGGTCTCACCCGTGGTACTGACTGAGAGACCCGCACCAGTTTTATGTTGGTATTTAGATATTTTTTGTCAGGAACAGGAGAACGAGTGATTACTTAATGTCCATGTTTTTTCCTAGGTCCATTAAATTCAGGATGTCCATCTTTAGATAATATTGTTGATAAGGTATCTGCAGAGTCCAGGAACTGTTTCATCATTCAGAAAGTTCATACAGTATTCTTGGTGTATAGTTTTATTTATTTTTTTTACACTGACTTTAACAGGAATGAGAAGTCACACTTCAAAATTGCTCAGATATTGTTTCCACTGTATACTGGTTGAAAAATTGTGAAATTAAAAAGCTGACTGGGTGGCTGCACCCAAAGAGTTGCAGTGAATGGAGTTAAATCCGGTTGGAGGCCAGTCACTAGTGGTGTCCCCCCAGGACTCAGTACTGGGGACAGTTCTCTTCAATACCTTTATTAATGTTCTGGATGAGGGGATCAAATGCACCCTCAGTTTGCAGACAACACCAAGTTAGGCATGAGTGTTGATCTGCTCAATGACAGGAGGGCTCTGAAGAGGGATCTGGACAGGCTGGACTGATGGGCTAAGGCCAACTGTGTGAGGTTCAACAAGGCCAAGTGCCAGGTCCTGTACTTGGGACACAACAACCCCAAGCAGCATTACAGGCTGCAGGGGGAAGAGTGGCTGGAAAGCTACCCAGTGGAAAGGGTCCTTCAGGTACTGCAGAATCTGAAGTTGTGTGCTGTAATGAGGCAAGAGAATTTGAGAAAAGTAAATAAATGTTACAGAAGGTATGTAGAGATTTTTTTGAGCAGCATAGGCAACTGGCATTTCAATCGCTTTGCATAAAAGATTTTGTGGCTGTCAGTGCCCAGATGAAGAGGACCTATAATGCAGTATGAAGAAATGTCATACCCTAAGGACAGAAAGAACCTGAACATAAACAGAAATGTCCATATGGATAAAGGGAGGATCAAATTTTGAGAGCAAGTTGCTTATGTTCACTGGCGGTTGAAAACTGCACATTTCTTTTTCTGTAACCTTTTGTACTTGAATCTGTAAGTGCTATGGAATTGAGAGTTTTATTCTGAAAACATAACATTTTGAGTGCATTTCAGTTCACACAAAAGCAAAGCAATAATTTGGGGTACACAGAGTTCACACAGCACTGAACTTCTAGTTTCTCCTGCTGTGCCAATTACCTCTGACTTACTATTAATGTATTTCAATTCTGCTTAGCAACAGCACAACATTTTTCAATGTTTTCAATGATTTTAATATAAAGTTGAAATTGTGCCAAGCAGCATCATAGTTCTGGTATATGGACAGATATGATTGAGGCCACCATGTTCATGTTCCATATCACCTTAATTGGAACATGAGTCTGTCTCCAAAAGGCATATCTAATGATGTTTTTCATCTAGCTGCATGTATTTGGTTCCCTAAAGAAATCTAATTAGAACTTAGTAATTAAATATCCTAACAACTACAGTTTGAAAATTCTCCAGAATAACTAACATGCATGAGTTACACTGCCTGTGCAAGACAGCTCCATCACCAACATGTGGTGAGGGAGACTGGTGGGGTAATTCGGAGTACGTACTAAAGGTTACATGTACTTGCTATTGTCAGAAGCATGGCTAGCTGTTTTTTCTTTGCTGGGAGAACAAGACAGAAGCAGAAACTGAAAACTATTAAAAGGCAGGTTAAAAAGGTTAGGGGGAGGCAGTTCAAGATGCTTGTGGCTTCCAGTAGGTTGCCAAGACACAATTTTAAAACTACTAATCTGATAAAATCCATTGAATGTGACTATGTGAAATGGCAGAGGTGTGTATATGAGAAAAATAACTGGAATGCTTACACAACTGGTGAAAGCTACAAATATGCTGGGTAGAATAGAATATGTACTGGCTAATTGCTCCCCCGGCCAGTAGCATGGTCCAGAATCTGAGCAGCCTGCCTTTATACAAGATTTGGAGCAGGACAGAGCTGCCCTGGGGTGTGAACTGATACTTTTTATCATATTTTTATTACTTGTTTACTACAAATAAAAATATTGTAGCAGTTGAAATATTTCAGCAGTACAGATTACATTATTTTCAGATCTGAAGTGCAGTGTGTCTGATCCTAATTGCGCAATTTAAATACTAATAATCATTCAGCTGAGAAAATCCTCTGTGTATTACAGATAATAATCCCTGTTTTACAAAATATACATAATGGGTCCACATTAGTCAACGGGTGTAATTCATTGAAGCTGAGACAAATGTAATAAAATGACCTCTGGGTAAAGAGAGTTTTTTGTTTTGTTTCTGGAGGGGGGAAGTTTTCCTGAGACCTTGTCACTCCTGAGTGAGCTGATTATTTTTTACTTTCATTATATTCCTGTTTTCCACTGTACTCTAAAGCATGAATAAGCCTTTGGCCACTTTTCTCTGCTAGCTTACCCCCCGTATTTCTCTTTGTTAATTTTTATTTGATTTCTGTGCTTGCCAAGTCCAAGCTTGCTTGCCAATGATTGAAATTCTGGACTGAGCAGTACCGATTAGACTAATTTATTTAAGTGGGTTAATTCTTCTAAAATGCCTTGCTTTGGAGTTATATTTATCAGCAGTCTATCTTCCCTATGCTATACCTTCCAATTAATAAGCTGCCCACAGAGACAAGATTTAAAGAAAAACGATCTATTTTCTTAGCCCTTATAACAAGATAATCTCCTCAAAATGTGCCTCCTTTAATTACCTATATAACTTGATATTGTAACGGTGCTTTGGTTGAAATACAAGAGCAAAAATATAAATAGCATATAAATTACAAGGCCATAGTTCACCTCTGACTGTTATATGGGTAAGCTGCCAAGTCCATCTCATGACCTGTCCAAGGATGATGAGGATAATCTGAGTCTGTGCCAGCAGCTGCCTCCCTCAGCAGTAGTCTCAGAGTTTGGGCTTATAGGATATTGCATTTTTCCCAATACTGAAACACAGAAATGGTGGAAAGGAAACTTAAAGAGTAAAAATAAGTGGTAGTTTTGATGAAAGTTTAATGAAAAATTGGTAGTTTTTAATGATAGTGCCTGTTATATTGACAGGCTCTATAGAAAAGATACATAGAGTGAGGGAACAGGAGCTAAGTGTGTGACAGGGATGTACATGCACAGAGTCACAGAATAGTTTGGGTTGGAAGGGACCTTAAAGACCATCCAGTTCTGATCTGCTGCCATGGGCAGGGACACCTCACACTAGAGCAGATTACTCAAATGTATACATACATGAAAAGATAATGGTTGTGCAAACCTAGCACCTTGCAACCAAGCCAACCTGACTGGAGATCTGTGCACGAGAGGGGAAATGCCACCAGCTGTATGGTAACTGTACCACAGCCCCGTGTGCTGACTAGCGGCCTCCATTTACTCTGGGTGTAAATGGTGACAGCTCCAGGAGTCCCACACTGCCATTGTGTGTGAGTTGTTTTAGCATGTCACTTCAGAGGAGTCGGGGTGGTAAGCAGACATGTTGCTGACATGAAGCTGTCACTGTACTGGCGCTGTGTTCGAGCAAGCACAAAAAAAAAAAAAAAAGAGAATACCAGCAGCTGATGCTTTCATTTATAAAAGCTTTTCTGTCTAAATTTAGAAAAGTCTTTGCCAAGTCTCCTAGGGATCTTTCTGCAGACAGTAGAAGTGCTCATAAATAACCCTGCACCCTGGTAGCAATACATAGCACAGCCTGGATTGCTGGGATTTCAGCATCCCCTGACCAGCTGGGTACTGTGCAGCTGCCAGGGCTCCAGAGCATCTCGTTGTTCTTCGCTGCCTATAATTCAATAATAAACTTCAGCAGAAAATATATATATTTTTTTAATGTTTTTTGTTTTTTTTTTTTTTTTTTTTTAGAATTGCTGTTAACTCTTCCCAGTGCATCATTTTTTCTTGTTTAGTTGCTGTCAATAAAGAAACAAGTCTGTGGGATGAGAAATCTGTACCAATTACAGCAGCTCTGCCAGCCCAGAGACACATTGGGCTCACCAGGCTTTCAAGCCTACATGGTCTTTAATGTGCTCAGACAGGTTATGCTTTTTTTTTTTTTTCTTCTCATTTTTGCCTCAGGTAGGGGAATTCAGAGCCCATGCTGCAGAGTGGACGGCCAATGTCACTGCAGAGTTCAAAGAAACACGAAGGCGTCTCAGTGTGGAGATCTATGACAAGTTCCAGCGGGCTACCTCCATCAAAAGAAAGCTCTCCGCTGAACTTGCTGTAAACCACAATCAAGACCTGACTCCTTGCAAGAGAACCCTGTCAGTCAACCATCTCACCAGTGAGAAGGACATCTTGCCAGCTCTTACAAAGACGGACAGCATTTATATGAATGGTTTGACACCGCACTGTGCAGCAGAAGAGATAGCCGTTATTGAAAATATTAAGCAGCTGTGACTTTGGATCCCACCCCATGAGAAGCTCTTGGCTTAGACTAGCCATATACCTTTTTTTCTCCACCCCGTCAATGATCAAAGCTAATAGCATTTTATATGTGTGCATGAGTTCCACAGAAACTACAGTCCCAAGTTACCATCACATCTCTTCAAAGACACAAAGATGAATGGCACTTCTGTTATCAAAAGATGCTGGAACAAGCAACGTCTTCTGCCTTTATCTGCCCAGACTGTTTTTCACTTCTCCTAATGTGCCATATGGCCTAAAGAATGAATCACACTTGTTTATGGTAACAATGTAGCTTTGAGGGATCAGTCCTTAAAATTTCAGGGTCTACCTTACTGAGCCTAGGAATGGACCATATATGGACTACAACACATTTGTAAATGGCAAGAAATTCTTATGCAGCCTTTTACCTAAGAAATTTTTGTCAGTGCCTTATCTTTTGAAGAACCAGAACCTCTACACTTCCTGTATGGTTTTTGTTTGTGTGTTTTTCTTTTTTTTTTTTCTTTCTTTTTTTTTTTTTTTTTATGAGAAGTGTATTTTCTTTGAGCTTTCATTCTTCCTGAAATGATGGTGTTTTAAAGGTGTCTGTATTGAAGATACCAACCAGCATGAATGAATGCCAAAACTCAACAATGATCAAATGATATTCTTAGCTCCAAATTTAAAGGCACTGCAGTCTTAGAAGTTTCAAACATGTCCCCCAGAAGCATTTTGTTTTACTCAGGTCCAGATGATACTTGTTCACACTGACTTGTAGAATTTGCAGACCCTATTTGGTCTTTTTTCAAGCAGTGTTTTTCAAGCAGTTTTTTCTCTGTGTCAGATGTACCAAAAAAAAATAAATAAATCTGCAGCTTATCAATCACTAAGTTATTTGGTGGATGACAAGCAAATAAATATGGCTATTTTAAGGAGAGGCAGGATAGGCTTTTAATTGCTGTATTCTAATAACCACATTCAGAAAACAATGCAGAAAAAAAAAAAAAAAGTGTTTTTTAAGAAGCATAAACCTTCTGCCAGATATTTGCTCTGTGACGATGATTCTTAACTTCCTCTTTAAGTCAAGTCGCACCAGATGCCATATGATATTTTACACAGGAATCCTGCTGGAGTGCTTTCCTGAATGTCACACTGTACAGTGGCTGCCTGTGCCGGAGCTGTGACTAACGTGGGAATGCAATCGAAACTGGTATCACTGTGACTTTGTACATTTAAAAAGAGATGGCTCTGAATATAAGTGCAGGCATGAAGAAGAGCTGATAAATAGCACAACCTGAATACTGGTGATTGTTCGGAAAGGATAGGCTGACGAGAAGCAGATCTAAACCAGACTCTGGGTTTTGTTTACTGGTTTTAAGAAAACACGTTAACTTTGATTTTATGTCCTCTATTTTGCTTATAGGTGTACATGAGATTCAGAAGAAATGCAGGATGGAATGGATAATTTTACATTCTTTTCTTATGTTAGTCTATTGTAACCTGGCTGTACATAAAATGAATTGAACAGGCCTTAAAGAATAATTTAGGCTCTGTGAAAATTAAAACAGAAAAATCAAAAAAAAGCAAAACACAAAAACAAGGCTTTGCTGATTGGGCATGATTCAAGTGGCAAATCTTACAGCATCTCTGACCATTAGATAACATGCAAGATATGAATGTTAATGTTTTTGGATGCTTAGCTTGTTTTCTAATAAATATAAGTTAATATGTAAATTCAGTCAATTCAGTGTAAATATCAGTCAGTTAACATTTACAGAGAGTACGCTTTTAAAATTAAAGAAGTTCCATGAAACAGCACAGAGCAATGCTCTTATAACAAAGACCCTTGTCTCCCCAGCACAGTGTTCTGAATGTCCACATGGCAAGAGTTCATCTTGCCATGTATAAACTGTGAATTGTAATGAAAAATAAAGTTTTTAATTAAAATATGTTTTTCTGAATCTCCTGCTTGCTATAACTGGAATGCTGAGAAATCATTTGTGAAACTGATTTTGTGTTTTCACTGGTTAGAGTATAGCAGTTTGCCACCTTCTTTAATTTAAGCTGGTTTAGCAATAAAGGCTTGACTCATCCAGCACAGGAATATATTTTTTTTCTTGATATTAAAAATAATGTTCTTTGGATGCTGTACCCAATCTTGTGTTTCTTTCTGTTTTGTTCAAAAACTTGGGAGGATGAAGTTTATTCTGTCACGTGCTATGGAGCTGCTGGTGATCTCTGTCTTTTCACTGATGGAGATGCGGGATGCTGTGCTGGTGGTAGCCTTGTGCAGAGGTGTGTGAACCAGCAGCCCTATGGGCAGTAACCTGCTGCACCAGAGTAGTCATTCCGGCAGTGGATGATTTACAGTGGCCTCTCTATGTTTTGGCCAAACGATCATTGACTTGCAGCTGTGTGGTGGTAAGTAAAGACTAAAGAGTGTTATTTTACTAAATTGTTCTAATCTGATTTGGATGGGATATCTCAGTGCCTTTTGGAGGGACTGGTAATGTTCAATGTTTACCGTATTTGAAAGCAGATGTGATATCTTTATAAGGGTGCTGAGGCACAGGAACAGGCTTCCCAGAAAAGCTGTGGATGCCCCATCCCTGGAGCTGTTCAAGGCCAGGCTGGATGGGGCTTTGGGCAACCTGGTCTAATGGAAAGTGTCCCTGCCATTGGTGGGAGGATTAGAACTGGATGGGCTTTAAGGTTCCTTCCAATGCAAACCAAGCTTAAGTCCTTGGATCAATCTTACTAGTTTGTATCAATTTACCAACCTATAACAGTGAGTGCCTACATGGTTTCTTTAATTTTAAAGAAACTTTCAGTCATTTCAAGACCTGCTGAAAAGACTATATTGTTTCAAGAATTTATGACAATATTAGTAATACTATGGATATGTGTTAAATACATTGAGCATTTATTTGTCTTGATTCTTGCATGTGATTTCTGGGAAAAGAACCCTTGTTATTTATAAGACTTTTTTTTTTCTTTCTTTCTCTTTTTTTTTTTTTTTTTTTTTTTTTAACTTCAGTATTTGATCTAAAATACCCAACCTTATCAAAGATCTGTCTGTTTGGAACAATACATTAACAAATAAAATCCTTAACTCATAAGATTAATAACTGAAGAAGAAAAGATGCAACAGTCCAGCTGGGGTAAGTATGTAGAGTCATCATAGGTCTAGAGCCATTAGGTTTATTCCAAAATCTTTTTCTCCCTCTCCAAGTACAGTGATAGATCTGCTAGGGATGGTTAAGTGAAATTACAAAATTTCATGATATATGTGAAGATCTTTCTTTTTTCTCCTGTAAGAGCAAACTTTTGAATTAAAACCCCATGCCTTTCATGTCTCTGGAAATCCTGTGTAGCTCTCTTTTTTCCGTACCAAATGTGGAGCAACAAAAACAGGAATTAAGACTTCATGAAATTCGACTTGTCCTCCTTCCTCTCACACATGTGATGTTTTCAGACTATTGGGATGCTTGTTACTTAAGCAAGTTTCTGAAAATGGTTATTTCAGTTTGTTAAAAGTTTATTTTCTCTTTTACTGCCAAGCAAATACCATAAATACAGATGTTGAAAAATAGTTTGAATGATAGATAAGTTCTAGCGCATTCCTATATGTAAAGGCACATTTGCCACTTAACAAAATAGTTTATTTCTCAATGTTAGAAGAAACATTAATAAAAATTATCTGGAATCTGTTGGAGAAGTAGCTAATCTGTATTGGTGGTTGTTGCCTATGTTCTGCCATGCATAATAATATACATATTTTTTAATTCTCTGTTGTAATTTGTATCCTCGGACAAAGTATCCAAATTGTCTACTTTGGTCAAAGCCTCAATTCTTCATTAGCCCTGCATAGGAGGCAGGGAGACTGAGACTGAGTCACAGAGAATTTGTTCTATGCCCCATCCTTGCTTGAATACCGTGGGAAGAGCTTACTTTTGCATTTCATCTTTTTTTTTAAACTCTGGGCTGGCTGTCCCCCTTTTCCAATATTTAGGCACCCTTGTCCCCTGAGTTGCAAACAGCCTGAAAGGGTCAAAGCCAGAAGCTCACTGAACCTTGTGAAGTCATGCCTTTCTCTCTTCACTCCTTCCTGAATTATTTTTTGACGCAATAGGAGGAAAGCTGGGGAGTAACATAGGAACCCACAGAAGTGCTAAACCTCCAAAGGGACCAGGCTTGAACTGGAATGGACCTTCCTTAGGTCACTAAACAAACTGTGAGACCAGGATGGCAGATGGGAGAAAATCTGGCTTGTGTGTTTGTTTTGAGTTCTTGCTCTTCCAGCATCATTTCTACGCCACTGATCTCTAAACAGGAATACAACATGTCCAGTAGAAGAAGAAATAGAAAGCTGCTCTACTTAGTCAACCCTACATGCTCATGACAAGTCTACATATGTATATAATTTTATTTCCTGTGAAGGAAATTTTCCTGTCAGGGAAACTACATATAATGTCGAAATACAGCAGTAATATTTCTAATAAATTACTGTCATACAGTTATGGGGTAATTACCTTTTATTTCCTACCTTGCAGTGTTGTTTGAAAGGAAAGGTTTTTATATATTTAAAAAAATGTATACATTTTATATGAATTTGTCAAAGTTAAATTAATTATTTTGTCATAGAAATGCATGTAAGATTTTTGGTTTGTGCTGCCCTGCAGACTTAAAAAAAAAACAAAAACAAAACAAAACAAAAAAAAAAAAACCAGCACAACCTTCCTGTGAACGCTATATTCCATTTGGGAAAAAAAGAGAAGATGCTGATTTACTGTTATGAGAAATAAAAAGCTGTTGGGCTACTCATAGATAACAAAAATGTCACCTCTTAATTTGAACGAGCATTCTGTACTTTGCCAAATTGTTACAATTGTAAGGAGCCTGTGTAAGAATCAGTTATAACAAGTTTATTGCACTTTAAAAACTTGGAACACTTCAATTCTAAGCCATTGATAATTATGCATTCACAAACTTTCAGAGGATTACGTTGAATAAGTTTATGAACAGGTACTTCAGTTATTGCAGAACATCATTTTTTTCCTTATATAAACAGCTGATATATTAGCTTATACAGCTTTTTATTCTGGACCCATGTACCTGTGCTTTCAATGTGCATCAACGTTGTATAATCTTAAGATGACTAAAAAATCCACTTTGGTAAATTCAATATTGTTTCGTGTTAAATTAGAGTTTTGACAATGTAGCTCAATTTAATATCAGTATCTTCGAAAAACAATAGACATCACATATTTTCATTAATTATAGCACTCTACATTTATGATATAATAAATAATCTTTTTTTTTTTTTTTTTCCTGTTCTAATTGTTTCTGAATGTTCAGCTGTTTTTCTGGTCTAGCTGATATAGACAGATAATTACAGAGAAAACAACTAATCTCTGGTTTGTAAATAATACAGTATGACTAGGCTACCAGTATTAGATTTCTTTATGACTGAGTTTGGGATAATAGTTTGTGTTCTGTCTCCACTGTTGCTAATTATTGTTAGTAGGATTCATTGAACACTGCATATACTTTTTTTTTTTTTTTCCTGTGAATACCACAAGAATGTTTATGAATACCCTCACTGAGAAACTCCTTGAGAAGGATTTACTTTATTAACCCCTGTTATTAATTCTAGCTAATACCCAAGAATATACAGTCAGATTTTCATCCTCTAGAGGAAGGTACGTGATATGCCTATGTACTATTTGTCATAAGTAATAAATAATAATATACTTCAGAAGATAAGCTGCATCCTGAAATGACTTCTTCAATAGCAGTTTAATGATAGTTCTTAATTTTTTTTTCTTTTATTATTAATTTGATTCTTCAAATAAAACTGTGAAGACTGAGAAGTTTTTCTGGGGAAAGCATCTTTCACATTAAGTATAATTTAGTCTACTTTAGCTCCAGGGAGATAGAGACTAACTTTGTTGGATGACTAGAAATATGAATCTATTTGTTAATAATTTTCTCATGGGAACATGAGAGAATCCTGTTGGATCTGCCTTTTATACTAGTCACAAATTTGCTCTCATTTTATATGGATTTTGCATTTTATCTAGGAAAGAAGTATTGTATTCAGTATTCATGCATACTAAAGTAGTGTGATGTCATTCCAGAAGATTTTTGTTTGTTTTGTGTTGTTTCCTCCCCCCAAGAAATTGATTTTGTTCAAAGTTTCTTTTTATTTCCTACCATAATAAATGAGCTGATAGATGGGTACCAAATCCAGCAGGAGTATTACTGGAATGTAATACTTTGAAAGGGACAAATATGGGATGTATGTGTTCACATGAAGCAGAGTGCATCACTGCAGTGGACAATTACTGATTGAAGCCCACTAGATCTGACAGAAATCATGATCAAGGAAAGTTCTACTTTAGCATGGCCATATGGCATGGCATATCCTTCTGCCTAATGTATAGAGTATTTAGAATACTTTATGTCACCTGTGCCTGCTCTGTAGCAGGAGAGAGGAAATTTTACAACTGCAAAGGCATTGTATTGTACAGCTGGCCAGAATATTAGCCTAAGAGTCACAGTCTAGGCCCTTCTGGACTGCAGAATGAAGAGCCATAAAGTCTGAATGCTTTTTTTAATAGAGAATACCTCAGTGGTTTGTAGTGAAAGGAGCATTAAAAATTAGGCTCCACCACGAAAAGTTGAAGTGGGAGTAATATGTCATGTACTATTGTGCACTTTATAAAGTGGAGGTGGTACAAGCACAAAGACCTTTTCATTTCCCAGTGTCCTTAGAGACTGTCAGAAGAGAGGCAGAGTGCAGTCTGCATTTTATCAGGTTACTCTTGCTCTTCTGCAACACTTTTGCAAGCTCTGAATGTGCACTGGCTATGAATGTATTACACCCTTCTGGGTGCCAGCTAACTAGCAAAGACCGGGTAGCTTGAAAGGGGACAAACTTCTTCTCTTAGTCATACTCTACAGGTAGAGTAATAAGAGAAATTTTACCTTTTCAATATAAAGCCCTTTGAACAGAGTTTTGTGTACAGATAGTATTTTGAAAAAATCAGACTCCCATCTGCTCTGTCAAGACCAGAACAGAAGCTGCAGTTTTGTTTTATCACTGCAGCTGTATGCTGCTTGTGAGCTTGGCCTGTCTTAACGTGCAACAGTTTAGTGCAAAATTAGCAATAGAAGTTGTATGTATTTTCTACTTGTGTAGGCTGAAAATATCAGAAAACAGTTCTTTAGAAACTAATAAAGAAAAAATTCCTCTAAACTCTCACTGCTGCTTGGTGATCTCAGAAGCAAAGTTTAGTTAGGCCTGAAATGAGTTTTTATTGACAACATAGAGATTACATTCCTGCATTCACACATCAGTTTATACTCTGCTAACCTCAATGATGTTTTTCCATACTTGCTGTTGTCTAACAGAGCCTACCACAAAGAGTAAAGGATTACAATGTAGAATATGTAGGGCCTGTAACTACAGAGCATACCATAAAGCTTTCTTCTTTTTCATTACAAATCCAAACCCAGTTACTCTGTACTGAAAAAATGAATGTAGAAATGCATAACTACATGTAGATACAAAGATATGTCAGGGTACTTTCCTTTCATTCTTTCTTTTAATTTTGTTTTCATTTGTCTGTAGACTATAGTTGCTTCATGCATTTTTACATTTTCTAGTTACACCTTGAATAATAAACATAACTCATTGAAACAAATTAATGTACTGTGTGACTCGTTTGCACATTTCTGATCCTATTAGAAAGGAATAACACAATATCAATGCAAGTGGAAAGGTTTATTTACGTAAGAAACATATAAGGATCTGTAAAGTTGTACTAAGCACCTGTTTTTTGTTTGTTTGTTTTGTTTGTTCTTTTTTTTTTTTTTTTTCTTCTTTAATATACAAGAAATATTGAAAAAATATGTTGCTGCAGATCTTGTGGCATTGCGTGGTGTATGAAGAGGACAATATGATCATGTGCAGCTCCATGGGTTGCCTTTTCCTGCAGCGCTTCAGGCAGTGGTTGGGATTGCATGCAGCCAAAATAAAGCTGTTTTGCCATCTATTCCAGCTTTTCACTTTGTCTGCCTGCCAGTATGGTAACTCTGCAGCTAAAAGTACTTTGAAGTTACAGAAAACTGGCCTGAAAGGATCTGGGGGCAGCTGCAGGGATTACACCATGTTTTCCAGAGTTTATAATCCACTTGTGCTATTAGGGAGCTGTGCAGGAGAAGTAGTTTGATAATTGAAATATATAATCACTGCAAATATATAGCTTGGGTTGAAAGTGTTTGCGAGCCTCTCTGAGAGAAATAAACCAAAAATGAGTTCAAAGTAGCAGGGGCAATTCTCAGGATAGTAATTATTTCAGGAGCTTCTGATGATCAGTCTGTGCTCTGTCTGTGCTCTGTATCTGAGCTATATTCGAAGTGAGTGATCCTTAAAGCAGATCCAGAGCATTACAAATCAAGATTCTCTGCCCTTTCCATCTGACTTTCTATCCTTCCATCATCTTACAGATGACGTGAAAAGGCAGAACTAAAAACCATTAGCCTGAAAAATCATTAGCCACAGAATCACTTCAACAATTTGGACGAATTCCTTCTTCCTTGTTCTTTTCTGGCAATGTTCCACAGCTGTGATGCTCTCATTTCTCTCTCCCCCTCACTTCATTTATTTTTATTTTTTTGTTTTACTATTATTATTATTATTTTAATATTTGTTGTGTTGTACAGCAGTTAAAGAGGGGTCTGTGAATTATTAGGTTTATTTGCTCTATTTCAGTTCATGGCTGATTCAGAGAGCAGTAATAAGAAACACTTTAGTATAGTTAACATTGTATTGGGATGTGTCTTTGAAAATAAAAGGAAGTGTGTGGAACACCTTACACAGAAAGCTTTCTGCATTGTCTTTTGTTTTCTCTTTGCTGCTGCCATTAGTGCCACGTTCATAGCACTTGCTTCCCCTCATGATTCAGAGAAGTAAATCTTTTTTAATTACGATATTAAAAATTACTGTGTATTTGTGGATTAGGATAATACTTTAATTCTCAACCAATGCGTATTAGTGGGAATGATTTGTGGCTATGTAATGAATAAATAGGATTGCTGTAGTGATAAGTACAGAAACCACAAATAATATGTTAATTTTGTTTGTCATGTTAATTTGAGAGCACTTTAAACATCTGTCAAGTCACTGTAATGACAAGCATGTAAAATAAGAACCAGCACTTGGAGTCTGGCCTTCTCCCCAGAAAAGAGCTGCTGGATTACCAAAACTTCATAGTGCTAAGCTATAAAGCAGTGCTCATTAAATGTCACAATTTACTAAAAATAGGCAGCCCTTAGAGTACAGACTCTTGGAGAGACTATAAAGAGGAATAGGCTTTAGACCTACATTGCAAGCTGTAACAATGGTTATCTCCTTATTCCCTTTCACGCCAGATGACAGGAATTATTAATTTACTAAGAGCTATGCTGCCAAATTTCAGCAAAACACTGGATATGGAGCCACTTTGATAAATGAGGTAACCAGATTCTAGACATGCTTCAGAGGTTCTGTTCCTGAGAAATCTGAATACAGGGGCAGGTACATGAAATGGGAAAAGATACAAGAGAAAGTATAAAAGGAAAGCTTTATTTTGAGCATTGTTACCAAGACTCAGAAGCCCAGGAGGCAGAGTCTTTTTTTTTTTTTTTTTCATCAAACAAACTGTCACTGGAGGAAATGTAAATAAGCCTGTTTCCCATAAGAAGGCTTTTAAAGGGATGTCCTTCCATCTGTGCAGGGTATCAGGCCACAGTCTCACCTCTGTACCTCTTTGACTAACTGTCCCCCAGTCCCCTCCCAAAGTATGGCAAAAGAGGATAGTTCTATCCAAAAGAGCTGAAGGATTGGGCAAGAAAACAAATACGATGTGTGGAGATAATTTCAGTGCTGTGTGCCTCCCTATGTTTCTAAGCTTTAGATGCAGTGTGTTGTTTAAGTGCCTGTTCAAACATTTTTTAAATCCCCTTCTTGAAATTATACTTCAGTCTAGCTCCTGAATAGAAGCAACACACACACAAAGTTTTCTTGTAGCTTCTCATTTGCTTGTCCTGTTTAACCTCATATATAACTATTACCACTGCTTAGGCTCCTACAACCCCCAGGGTAATACTATCTTTAGAAAAAAGTGGGAGACCAGGACATCGCAGGAGAGGGCTTGCTTTAAATCAACCAGAAGTCTCAGTTCTCTATTCACAAAGGCACGATTTTTTTTGCAGTGAGGGGGGGCTTATTAAAAATGCAATTAACTGTAATGATATTACCAATATGCCCAAATGTTCATTCATCTTAGCACTTGAGGCTACAAAATCAAGTCACTCACATTGACTGCATGTTTACTGGCAGAACCTACACACTCAGCAGTAACTAACATTGGCAAAGGAATTAAGTACACCAGAGCTAATGTAAAATGGAAATGGAGCCCTGGCTATACGAAATGTGTTGGTATTCTAACACACCAGAAGAAGGACCCACCTTTTTTAATGTGACACAGAAGGCATTTCCTTCAAATTGTAATGGGGAAAACTGACATTCCCTATTTTGCAGAGCAGCCAAACCTTCTGAAGCTGCATTTCCACCAAGAGTACCTGTCCCATCTTTGTCAGTCTTGTCTTATCCCAACTGAAGGAGTACAGATAGGCTGGCAGATGAAGGTACAACTGTATGTTTTGTTTTGTTTTTTAATAAATTGAGCTATGAAAAAGAAGTTAATAAAAGGGGAAACAGCTTCACCTTCTGCCTCCCGTGATGTCAGGTGGCCTGAAGATCTTGTCACAAGCTTCAAGCCACAGAACAATGGTCACAGGCCATGGTAGCACTTTTCTAAATGGAAAAAAAATGTACCGAAAGAATGTTTTTTAAGGCAATCTTCATACATATAAGATCTGCTGAGGAAAGGGCACAATATAGATACATTTTGGTTTGTGAATCATGTGGAGATTATGTGAGCACAAGAGACGAGCTTGGTATATCATGGGGAGGGATTGATCCATTTTGCCTTGCCCCATTTTTGAGTGACCTCTGTGCAGCTGAATTCTTTCTTTGTTTAAATAATCCTACTGACTGCCACTATTCGTTTGCTGTAGAACAAAATTAGCATGCATTTATATAACTTTTAGCCCTCAGCTTTATTATATTACAGAAGTTTCTTTCTAATTCATAAGACCTCAAGTTTAAAATACCAAGCTTGACATGAAAATATATGAAATGGCAGAGAACGAGAACAGGCAGAGATTTCTGATCAAATGAGTGAATGCTGAGCTTTTCAGCTAACATGAAAGACTAATTTCTGAGGTGATTCTTAATAATTGATGCCTTCATTTGGTATAGCTCAGAAATTTAGGTCCAATAAAGAATTTATGTACCTAAAAATAGTCAACACAGAACTTATTTCCCATAATTTTGTCCCCATATAGAGACACCAAACCCTGTGCATGTGATTGAGGCCCTGGAGCAACACAGCAAGTTTCTCAGATCAGCAGACGATCGTCACCTCAGCCTCCCCCAAATTTGCAGGGCTGTATGTGACTCTGCTAACGATGCCGGGGCCATAGCAGGGGAGCTGAGCTCTCTTCTGCCATCTGATAGAAAGCAACAGGATTTGCTAACCTACAAGCTGCAGTTTCCTTCAACTCCATGTTGAATCTTCCTGTCTAGATGCAGTTAAAAAAGGGAAATTTTGGAAATAAATGCAAGTGTTATAAAGATCTATCTGAGGATGCTGAGATGTGCTTCTTCCCAGTCCTTGAGCTAATGTTACCACAGTTTTGTTTTGTTTTGTTCTTCCCAAAGCACTTAGCAGGACCATTTGATGTGTAGTCAGAGAAGATGAAGCAGATTCTGGTACCAGCCCTTTTTATACAATAGCTCTTACCCAGCACCTCTCTGGGAAATTGAACTTCCTTTGCTGGAGGGGATAAGTTCACATGTCCCTGAAGAGCAGCTGAACTATGGGGCAACAGGTCAGGCTGTCAAAATAGGATTTTTACTCCTCCTGTTTGAAACTGTACTGGTGTGCAGCACATCGTGGAGGCAAGGAGATGAAAGCTCAGTAGCTCAGATGCTGGTTAGTCCTACAAAGCTGAGCCCTTTTGCTGACCCACATAATGCAAGGTGATGGGCAGACAATCTGTTTTGGGGATGGATAATAGCAGCCAGCTCAGTGGACTTCCAGCCTGGGAGAGGTCTCTGGGTACTAGTCTGAGTCAGGCTGCTTCCAAAACATAGCCCAACTCCAGAAACCTGGGACCTCACTGTTGAACTTCTCAGGAAAGGACCCTGGTGGCTGAGGGGAGCAAAGGACATCATTGGGCCTGGGCCCCACCTGAGTCTTTTGGTTTTTCCCTTTTTGATAAGTTTTAGAGCCGCTGTGAAAACAAGGTAGGAGAGAAAGAGGTTTCTCTGAAGTAGCCAGACCAAAATGATTTGGCCAATCTTCTGGTTGAAGAGGTTTTGTGATCTGCAGCAGGACGTGGCTGTGGCTTCATCAACCTCCGCCCCTGGCAGCTGTGGTGGTGGAGGTGTTATCAGGTGCTGATAAGGCCTCCTAGGTGAATGGGCTACATGGGGATTTGTCAGTATGATTCCTACAACTGTAGTATTCCTGGAGAACTGTAAAAAATATCCCACTGTCGTTTTGTAAGCAAGATGATGAGTTCAGTGGCCACCATACTGCAGAGAAAGAAATCAAGGAGCAGTAGCACGTGAATCAAATGCATAAAAGGACAGAAAATTAGCTGTGCAAAATCAGATGAGTTGCCTGTTTCACTGCTTCACATTTGCTATGTTGACAGTTTACTAGAAAAATGCTTTGTCAAGTTTATTGCTGAAGGCTATTTATTCAGTATGTTTTTTTTTTTTTTTTTTTTTTTTCCAAACATAACTGAGAGCACAAAACAATTATCAGTGTGCAACTTGCTTCTGTCTTTCAGAAGAGCAGTCAAGCAAGCCCACATTTTAGTACAGAAAGAAGAAAGGTCACATGCAAGCTAACTTTCCTTCAAGTTTCCCTTCTTTTTGGCCTTTTCTATTCTATTTTGTCTTTGATCCATAAAGATAGATTCATCTGTACTGATGCAGCTTGAAGAGTGATACCTAAAAATACGTAATCATTCCCAGTTTTATTCCTCTTTCTGTTTGTGTGTTTTGCTTTATTAAAAATAAAACCTAAAAATTGTGCATCTGCCAGATGCAATGTCTTCCTCTTTGTGCTCAGTATAAATACACATTCCTTCCCTCTTTGTTTTATCTCATTTTATTGACTCTTAGAGGCATAAAATATCTGTCCAAGAGTAAGTTGTCACCAGTCAAGAGAAGTGATAAAAGCTGATGTCCCTGATTCTCTGTCACATGCAAGTGATCCTGGTCGGACTGCTTGGTCAAGCATGTCTTAGTGTTTGTGGGAATATGTGTCTGGGAGAGAGAGTGAATGAAATCTACGACAGAGTGTAAGTGACCAAAATCTACTTAGAGAGATGGTAAATAAAGAGCATCTTCCCTATTTCTGAAATCCTGTGCTGAGTTTTGTTACAGTATTGTTCCTATGTGGCTAACAAGCTATCTAGTCTACGCAAGACAAATTGGACATTTCCAGCAACTAAGCAATAATTTAAAAGTTTCTTAGATTCAACTTGTTGATATTTACTTGAATCAAGGCTGCAGTGTCCCCACTGAGTCCTAGGAAGTGTTCATTGGTCTGAAATACCTCAGGTGATAGAGCATCACTTCTTTGAAATATTTGCTTCATGCAATGCTACTTTAGCAGGAAATTGACTGGGACAAGGACTGAAAAAATAATTTAGAGCACCTTCTGTGAAAATTTAGAAGGTGGTCTGACAATCTCAAAAACAGGAAGTTAAAAGCTGCTACAGGATTTCTGTCACTATGAAGTCAGGCATTGTTTTCTGTTGCAAATTGATGGGAGAATACACCCTCTGACATTAAGCTTCTATTCATCAGTGCCTAATTCTGGAAAACACAGCAAGTACGTCAATGAAGGCAACTAGTTGGTGAGATGATAGCATGACTGGGACTCTGTAAAGGCTCATAAAGGTTTTGAAGCCATGGAAATAAAGCTGTGTAAGGGTCTGGTAAATGAAAGTTGTCTCTCTGGAGAACAAAGTCAAAGCTCTGCAGACAACTGAAGTTGTCTATTAGACTATTAGACTATTTAGTTATATAGAGATTAGTTGTGGAGTGCCATGAATTTAATTCATGCCTGATACTTGAATACCCTTATTTGCAAATCCAGAAACAGAGCAGGTTAAACAACAAAACCTGAATTTTCAAGTCAGCAATTTTGAGCTTCTATCTAATAATCTGCTTCTCTTGGTAGTGATTAACTTTATGAGAATTGTGGGAGCACCTGCTTCTGCACCTGGGCTTGAAAGCTGAAAACAAAGACAAACCAGTTGTAGTGCTTCATAGATAAAAGGATGAGATGATGGCTTTCTTAGTGATTCCAAGCAATAGGTAGTGTTAGTGCACTAAAAGATGGAAGTATTACAGTGGATAAATGTATAACAGTATATTTGCATTGTTTATTTCCAGTCGTAATCTTGCTATTAATGAAGAATGAAAGGGGAGTGGGTAGAGAATGTTGCTAAGATTTTACCTTTGAAACACCAATTCTCTGTTCTGTTGACTTTTGATTATTTTTGAGATTGATCTTAACGGATTAAAAATAAACCAATGTCCAGGACAGCTCTGAAGAGTGTTAGGACATTAAGATATATTATTTTGTCAAGAGGAAAGGACAAAAAGAGGAAACAACACCAGCATAATGGGCAATATGGTCTCAATAACAGTACAGCTCTGAAAGGAACTACAACAGTTTTAAGTGTATTTGCTGTTGACAAATACTAATGTTGGCTAGAAATTAATGTAACCGAACCACTGAGAGAGGGTATTTGTAGTATAATAAGAAAAATGCAACAATACGATAACAGACCAGGATTTGAAGGAACCATTAGCAACACATTTCAACATTTCAGCAAATAGCCAGTCTTCAGAAATGTAGTTTTATATAGTTTCATTTCTACCATCAGTGAAAATAAAATTATTGAAATTTCCAGTGAATAACATCCTCTTTGATCTGTTCTCTTTCTAAATTATAACCAAATTATAATTCATCTGTATAATCTAAAGCTTGTCAGAATTTCATCCAAATTTAGTTTTTCTTTTAAACTATAGAATAATTGTCCTGTTACACTCACTACAAGTAACAATAAAATCTGCAAACCTATTCAGCTTTCTGCTCTTCTGGTGCTCTATGTCTGGTTTCCAATTTTGGTTCTTATTAGCTTAGGCAGGCAAGTCAGTAGGAATTAAATGTGAGATCAGTTACATGCTGCATTTCCTGGTATTTAAAAGTGCTGATAAAGCCCATTATGGGTTGTGTGGATTGAATGTCATTAGTTGCCAGACACCTTTGACTTCTGTGAGCTTTATATCAGGGTTTTGGCAATGCCTTTGAGAAATGTATACCTTCACCTGGAGTTACCATTAGGTTAACCGGTACCAGAAGGAGGCTCTTTAGAAAAGAGGAAAGCCCTTTGTGCTCCAGGAAGGCCAATCCACCCAGATATGGGATTTGTATGTGAATCATTCCTTTATTCATCCACTTTCCTCAAACTGAAATAGGATGTGAACAGTGGAACAGCGTGGTGACTGGAGAAGTATCTGGTCATTTCATTTTACTGCTAGAGATTAGATAAAATGTAATGTGAACTAAGGTCACTTCTTTTTTTTCACCTAATCTTGAGTCTGCTGTTCCTGAATGATGTGAAAATGTATAGGTCACTTTGTCACTTTTAAGGGGCAAAATCTTAGTCTGCTGAAGTCAATTGGCTCCCAGATTTTAATTATAGCTTTATTGCCTAGTCACAGCTAGAATGTTTTAGATGATGTCCAGACCAAGTGATTGAAGAGACCAGATAAACCCTATGGTGTTTCTTAGTTTCCTTAAAGCCATCTTCAAGAAATAGTGCAAGCATCCTGAGATACAGCATGCTGATTAGAATGGAAGTTCAACTGTTGTGCTATTTTTATTAAAGCCTTGCTTGTCCTTTTTATTTATTTATTCATTCATTCATTTTTAAAATAAGGTCTATAAGGGAAAGTCTTAGAATGCAATAGTTTTGAGGACATCAGACATTGATTTATTTGTTCTTGTTTATTTTCTGAGAAATAAGAAAGCATGGAAAGCCTTGCAGTCTGGATAAAATGAGGTTCTTCACCTCTCTTCTATCAGGGTACCAAAACTACAAATGTTGTTCAAACCAGTTTTGCTTTTCGTTTTCTGAATCTTCATCTCACACCAATGGTGGATGATGGTGTAAATGTATAGCTATCTGTCTGATTTGGAAGTTAGCCTGGATGTTTGGTAATGGCAGCATCCTGTTTCCAGTGCTTCTAGATGTACTACTAGTTGAGTGTACTTAAAATCACCCCTCTTTGCAAAACCTGGGTTTATATGAAACAATATAAATATCCTACAGTGGAAAACAAATTCTGTTTTCAAGCTAAAAAACTAGTGATTTTTTGGTTTGTTTTTTTATGATCAGTTTCTGATGATCCTTTCTTCTTTCTTTAAACTGGCACCGTTGCAGTCAATTTTACAGGAGTAAATGCACCTTTGCAGTAGTGACAAATCTCTGACGTATCAGCACTAGTCTTGTGTTGCAAAAGGGGGGATCTTTTTATAGTTTGGTCTCAGCCAAACAAACTTGTCTTAGCTAAGAATTGTGCTAAAGTGACAATATTTATTTTTTTTTTTCTGTTGTTGACTCCTTTTGCTTTTATATTTCAATGATTAATGTCAGGATAGTATCCTTTGAACCAATAAGTTGGAAGTTCAGCTGAGAATATTTATTTTTCTCTGGATCATGTCTGTTTTAATAAAGGATAAAACCCAGAACACATATGCTCCTTCAGTAAGGTTACAAGAGTTTTCATGACTGTTTGTTTGTTTGTTTGTTTTGTTGTTTTGAGTTAGTTTCCTCACCAATTAAAAAAGTTTGGAATACATATTGCACTTTCTCCTAAGATGGGTATTAATTTGCTGCTTGCTGATGATCACTTCTGACTAAGCTCAGGAACTGTAACTGTGTTGATGTCATTGGATTTAGTAATTCAGTGTCTGATTCTGCTTTTAATTTAGCTGCAAGGACAAGCAGTACAATTTAACTTCTGGTTTTGATTTTTATATTTATAGTTGGTAATCTTAAGAACTGGACTCTACAAGGCTATTCAGGGTTTTTCCTCAAGCTTTGAAGTTAAAATTTAATTACTGTACAACTAATTCTTGAATGGGCACCAGCAACTTGACAAGAATGATTTTTTTTTTTTTTTTTTTTCTGTTGGCTTTCAGAAGTAGTAAGTAGAATAACTGGCACTTTTTTGTTAAAATTACTTTGAGCTCTAGCAGTGTACCTAGAGATACCTGATTTGGTTGAAATGTATCCTTTATTTGATTTAAACTAAGGAAATATCTGATTCACCTTGCAGAGAATTCAAATCACTGTGGTCATTTTCAGAGTGGTAGATGATCAAAACCATTTAAATCAGTGCTATGGAGCCTAGATCAAGGTTTTAAGCCACTTTAAGCAAGTGAGCTTTTAGCTGCTAATTTCTGAAAGCTTATGTAGTGTAAATTGTGTCTTGGAAATTATATTCCAGATCTCACTGTTCAAGATTAGTTTGTAATATAACATTAGAAAGCAGATACATAGAATCAAACATCCTGCTCATCTTACTCTGAAAAAGATTTCAGAGTAAGATGAGCAGGATGTTTGATTCTATGTATCTTTTTCATCTTACTCTTTTTCAGAGTAAGATGAAGACTGCCCAAGAAGCACGTGTCTCACCAGGTTGGAAATCAAACTTTTTAAGCGAGTAATGTTTCAGAATCTGTCAATACAAGAGCCGCTATATTTCACTTACCCTACCTTAAAAGTCAACATAAATTACAAAAACATGAGCCCTAACTTGTGTTTCTACAAATGTGCTGCAATTATGTGAGGGCAGAATCTAGAAGTAATGTAGATCAACTGATGTTGCATGGATTTCCCTAAAGACCTCTGCAACTCCACTGTAAATGCAGAGTGAGCTTGTGGTAGCAATACACTGTGTATGTTCATTTGTGTGCTGTGTTCGTCAATGGATTTGTGCTCTAATACGGGGCTTTCCTGCCAAGTATATATCTAGAGATAGAAACAGTTTTCCAGCAGTTTAACGAAATAGAATCAAGGCTTATTGAACAGGAAATTAAGCCCCATTAACAATCGTAAATGGATGTCCTACTAAAAAGTTAAATGCTAGAGGCTTTGTTGTGTATTTTGGAGTAAGGAATAAAAAAATAAGTCTTATGTTCCTCTTGAGAGAAGAGTCTGAAAGAAAATGGGGGGAAAATGAAGCTGCTGATTATTGAACCTGTGCTTATTATATCAGTTCAGGTTCATCTTGCTTAGCTACAATCATATAAACCTAAAAAAAAAAAAAAAAACTTTTACTTTTCTAAACGCCAGAGAGGAAAGACTTGTTTTGAACTACCCATCAAATTGATTTGGCCATAAACTTTAGATAAACCCTTCTATGTTGTAATAATATCTTGCACTGTAAAAGAAAAATCTCTACATAATACAACACACACAAAAAATAATACACGCAATAGCATTTAATTCTATATTCTAATTATATAATGCATTGTAATGTACATATAAATAAAATGTGATGTATACTATTTGTTCAAGAGGAGAACAGTTCCCTTCACTTAATTCAGTTAAAATTCCTATTCTTTAAGTTGAACTGTAGGAAGGAAAAAGATCGTATTTTATTTTAATAGTTAACATAGCCGACTGTGTCTGGCTTAAAATTTGATTTCTCCCAAACTTTGAAAGTATTGTCGTGGTTTAACCCGACCGGCAGCGGTGGATTCTGCAGCCGCTCCAGTCCCAGCTCCTACAGCCACTCCAGTCCCAGCTCCTGCAGCCGCTCCAGTCCCAGCTCCTGCAGCTGCTCCAGTCCCAGTTCCTGCAGTCGCTCCAGTTCCAGCTCCGGCCGCTACTCCAGTCCCAGTTCCTGCAACTGCTCCAGCTCCAGCTCCTGAAGCCGCTCCAGCTCCAGCTCCTGCAGCTGCTCCAGTCCCAGTTCCTGCAGTCGCTCCAGTTCCAGCTCCGGCCGCTACTCCAGTCCCAGCTTCTGAAGCCGCTCCAGCTCCAGCTCCTGAAGCCGCTCCAGCTCCAGCTCCTACTGCTGCTCCAGTCCCAGCTCCTGCAACTGCTCCAGCTCCAGCTCCAGCTCCTGTAGCCGCTACAGCTCCGGTTCCTGCAACTGCTCCAGCTCCTGTAGCCGCTCCAGCTCCTGTGGCCGTGTCAGAGAAACGAGCTGTAGCAGTGCAAGTTGACCCTGCAGAGGGCATTCCAACCCCTGTGGCAGACCCTGTAACAAAGTCAGAGAAACGAGCAGTAGCAGTGCAAGCTGCCCCTGTAGAGAAGGTGAAAATATGGTACAGAAATTCAAGTCGTTTAGAACGCAGAGAGTCTTCTGCCAATCCAGGTAAGGCTTCTGCCAAAACTAAGTATAGAGATGACGAAGATGATGACGACGCTGGGCCGTCAAGGATTCAGGAGGAGGAAGATGAGGATGCCGAAAGAGCAACAGTAACTACCCGAAGCCTAAACGAGCGCGAGCTACGAGATGTGCGAAAAGATTTTGGTCGCTGTATAGGTGAGCAGCTTGTCACCTGGCTGCTCCGGTGCTGGGACTCTGGAGCCAACTGTGTGGAATTAGACGGCAGGGAAGCCAAGCGGCTGGGATCCCTTGCTCGAGACGCCGGCATTGACAAAGCAATTGCAGATGGAACACGACCCACCAGCCTCTGGAGGCGTCTCCTCTCAGCTGTGAGGGAAAGGTATCCCTTCAAGGAAGATATTTTATGTCTACCAGGCAAGTGGACCACTATGGAGAAGGGAATCCAGTACCTGAGGGAATTAGCCGTACGGGAAGTGATTTATGAGGATCCAGACCTCAATCAAACATCCACAGATCCAGATGAAGTCAAGTGTACACGACCCATGTGGCGGAAGTTTGTACGGAGTGCACCATCATCATATGCCAGCTCATTGGCAATAATGGCCTGGAAAGAGGATGAGGAACCCACAGTGGGTGAAGCGGCTAAACAACTCCGGCAGTACGAAGAAAGTCTCTCCTCTTCCTTACAGGCCTGCGTCTCAGCTGTGGAGAAACTTTCTGAAAAGGTTCACCAACTTGAAGAGAATCTATTGTCCTCCCCACCTGAACCAACCAGTGCCCACCGACCAAAGGAGAACACTTGGGAGAAACTTTCTGAAAAGGTTCACCAACTTGAAGAGAGATTATTCTCCTTCGCACCTGTACAAAGCAGTGTCTCAGCTGTCAGGGGTAGGCGTTCACCCACACAAGGAAGACGATATGGTGGGTACTCACCCCGTGCCACCCTGTGGTTTTACTTACGAGACCATGGAGAGGACATGAGAAAGTGGGATGGAAAATCTACCACGACCCTAGAGGCACGGGTACGTGAGTTGCAAAAGAAAACAATCAGGAAAAAGGGATTCTCCGAAAAGTTTGCTGCTCCAACTTCCAGCAGACAGTCCTTCAAACACAGAAACGAGGAAGATTCTGACCAGGATTAGGGGGGCCCTGCCTCCAGCCAGGGGGAGGAAAGGGACAATCGAGTTTATTGGACTGTGTGGATTCGATGGCCTGGCACATCACGCGCACAGAAGTATAAGGCTTTAGTAGACACCGGTGCACAATGTACTATAATGCCATCGAGCTATAAAGGACCAGAGCCCATCTATATTTGTGGAGTGACAGGGGGATCTCAGCAGTTGACTGTATTGGAGGCTGAAGTGAGTCTGACTGGGAATGAGTGGGAAAAGCACCGCATTGTGACTGGTCCGGATGCTCCATGTATCCTTGGCATAGACTATCTTAGAAGAGGATACTGCAAGGACCCAAAAGGGTTCCGGTGGGCTTTTGGTATTGCTGCCTTAGAGACAGAGGGCATTAAACAATTATCTACCTTGCCTGGTCTCTCAGAGGACCCCTCTGTTGTGGGGTTGCTGAGGGTCGAAGAACAGCAAGTGCCAATTGCTACCACAACTGTGCACCGGCGGCAATATCGCACCAACCGAGACTCCCTGATTCCCATCCATAAGCTAATTCGTCAATTGGAGAGCCAAGGAGTGATCAGCAAGACTCATTCACCTTTCAATAGTCCCATATGGCCAGTGCGAAAGTCTAATGGCGAGTGGAGACTAACAGTGGACTATCGCGGCTTGAACGAAGTCACGCCACCACTGAGTGCTGCAGTGCCGGACATGCTGGAACTTCAGTATGAACTTGAATCGAAGGCAGCCAAGTGGTACGCCACAATTGATATCGCTAATGCATTTTTCTCCATCCCTCTAGCAGCAGAGTGCAGGCCACAATTTGCCTTCACTTGGAGGGGAGTCCAATATACTTGGAATAGGCTGCCCCAGGGGTGGAAACACAGCCCTACCATTTGCCATGGGCTGATCCAGTCTGCACTAGAGCAGGGGGAAGCTCCTGAACACCTGCAGTACATCGATGACATTATTGTGTGGGGTGACACAGCAGAGGAAGTTTTCGAGAAAGGGAAGAAAATAGTCCAAATCCTTCTGAAAGCCGGTTTTGCCATAAAACAAAATAAAGTCAAAGGACCTGCACGGGAGATCCAGTTTTTAGGAATAAAATGGCAAGATGGACGTCGTCAAATCCCAATGGATGTGATCAACAAAATAACAGCTATGTCTCCACCAACTAACAAAAAAGAAACACAGACTTTCCTAGGTGTTGTGGGGTTTTGGAGAATGCACATCCCAAATTACAGTCTGATTGTAAACCCACTCTACCAAGTAACTCGCAAGAAGAATGAGTTTGAATGGGGCCCTGAACAACGACAAGCCTTTGAACAAATCAAGCAGGAAATAGTCCATGCAGTAGCCCTTGGGCCAGTTCGAACAGGACCAGATGTAAAGAATGTGCTCTACACTGCAGCCGGGGAGAACGGCCCCACCTGGAGCCTCTGGCAGAAAGAACCTGGGGAAACTCGAGGTCGGCCTCTGGGGTTTTGGAGTCGGGGATACAGAGGATCTGAGGCCCGCTATACTCCAACTGAAAAGGAGATATTGGCAGCATATGAAGGAGTTCGATCTGCTTCGGAGGTGGTCGGTACTGAAGCGCAGCTCCTCCTAGCACCCCGATTACCGGTACTAGGCTGGATGTTCAAGGGAAGGGTCCCCTCTACGCATCATGCAACTGATGCTACATGGAGCAAGTGGGTTGCACTGATTACTCAGCGGGCTCGAATAGGAAACCCCAGTCGCCCAGGAATATTGGAAGTGATCATGGACTGGCCAGAAGGCAAATACTTTGGGATATCATCAGAGGAGGAGGTGGGTCGTGCTGAAGAAGCCCCACGTTGGGCGCCAAAAAGACTGTCGTGGTTTAACCCGACCGGCAGCTAAACACCACGCAGCCGTTCGCTCACCCTCCCCCCTCCCTCTCTGGGACGGGGGAGAGAAATGGAAAGTGAAGCCCGTGAGTTGAGATAAAGACAGTTTAATAAGACAGGAAAAAAAAAATAACAGAAATAATAATAACAAGAATAATAATGATGATACAATGGGGATAATACGAAAGTAATAATAGTATGTACAAACAAGTGATGCACAATGCAATTGCTCACCACCCGCTGACCGATGCCCAGCCTAACCCCGAGCAGTCCGGCCCCCTCCCCCCGGCTAGCCACCCCTATATATTGTTTAGCATGACGTCAGATGGTATGGAATACCCCTTTGGCTAGTTTGGGTCACCTGTCCTGGGTCTGTCCCCTCCCAGCTCTTACTGCACCCCCCAGCCTGCCCGTTGGCAGGACAGAGCAAAGGCTGAGATGTCCTTGGCTTAGTATAAGCACTGCTCTGCAACAATTAAAGCATCGGGGTGTTATCAGCACTCTTCTCATTCTAAGCCAAAACACAGCATTCCACCAGCTACTAGGAAGAAAATTAATTCTGTGCTAACTGAAACCAGGACATCTATACAAATACTAAATTTTGTTTCAGATCAAGCTCAAGAGTTTTCTCTGAAATCCAGAACAATTTTCAAAGCCTACATAACTGTTCCTAATCAAAACATTTTTGTTGATGGTGCATGGGTTGTTGCTAACACTTTTTTGCTAAGGTAGTTTTTCTTAAGATCCTTTCAGTGAAGACCATTTAATCAAGTTAGTTATTTCCCTGTGGAATTGGAAAAAACAAAACAAAACACAATTTGCTAACTTAGCTGCTGACAACTCATTTGCAAACCAGTAAGCCTAGCTAGTTGAGCCTTTTGCAGAGTCAACTATAACTTCTGCTAATTAATGTGACATGAAAAACTAAACATCTAATGAGTTGTTTAGGTATGAAAAGTATAAATAATGCTTCAGGTCTGAGCACGTCATCCTTCTCCCATCTTATATTGCCTTATTCTTCAGTAATTAAGCTCAGACTTAATCAAAGGCATTCTGAGCCAGCTTTTTGTACCATACTACCATACTAGCTATGAAAGTGCAAGTCTCCGTTTTTTTTTGTTTGTTTGTTTGTTTGTTTGTTTTTTAATCTCCCTATTATTAATGAACAGTAACTACAGTTGTATTCATGACAGAGGCCATTCACTTCTTTTGTATATATCACTTGGCTGTTATGCACCAACTTTTCTCTGCACATTCAAGCAACACTGGGTGGTGGTGAAGTGGAGCACACTTTTGTGTATGCTGGCCTCACTTCATAATTTTGGGGTGGTAGCATTTTGTCATAGAGAACCCAAAAACAGCAAGATGGATTTCTGGTGGAGATCAATAAAAATTCTTTAGGTGATTAGCTATATTTATTTCAAAACATATAGCAACAAGGAAAAAGTACACAAAACCTTTAGGTAGATAATGTTATGTGTAAACATATAACGTCATATAGAGATTAGCCAATATTTACCATTTGCAATCAGAAAAGTAACACTATGTATTCAAAAGCCTTGTAAATAAACTTCTGTTTCTCTCCACAGGCAGAGTTCAAACAGACAAGTTTGAAGTTTTTAGGCATTTTTTAAAATGTCCAACTTAATTGCAGTTATTGCTGTTCAAGAATACATACAAGCATATATAATTATGTACAAAAGAATATATGCTTCAATTTTCTTAGACAAAAATAAATAAATAAATATCAAAATCAGGTGTTACTTTTAAGTTTAGTATTTATATTTTTCTCCTGACATCATTTTCTGGGGCAGAGCGGGAGGTGGGTTGTGTATTTTGTTCTTCTAATTTTGGGAGGTAGTTGTTTTATCTGAAGAACTGAAGTTGCTCCAGTTGTTCTATCTGAAATTAAATGTTCCCTCCTTAGAGAACAGCAGTTCCCAAGAGAACCTTTTTACTATTCAGCTTCCATTTCTTTTTGTAAGAATTTCTTTTTGTCAGTAGTCATTATACCTGCGCTGTGTAGCTATTGTCCCTCCCAGAAAGCAGAATCAGAGTTGTCGTGACTACATACCTTATATCCAATCAGCCATTTCAATGCTTTGATGCACAAGAATGAGGGGGGAAATGGTATGTATTTGGGTGAGAGTATCTTTTAATTAAAATAAGCAATGTTTCTGAAGTGATGATTATGTTTCTGAAGTGATGATTCCTGAAATAAATGGCTGTAAGAACCATAACCATAAAATATCTTTTTTTTTTTCAGCTTCTAATGCTCAGAGAGTCAGCCAGTCTGTAGTACTAGAAGTCCATAGTGGTTACCTGTGAACTATGTCCTTGGTGGTGAAAATGGCAACAATGATTTTTGAAGTGGTTTAAGTGGTACAAAATAGAGGCCTGGGTTCTGCATGCAAGACTTTCTTTAGAGATGTCAAAGTCTCAACAGCTGGAAGAAAACTCATCATTTTCAGTTATTTTAACAGTGACATAGTGTTTCTGAGTCTGCACTGGTATTCTTACACTATCGTGTGGAGCAGGGGAAGGTATGAAGATGAATAAATATGCTTGAAAATCTATGAAGTAGGTAAAACTTTCTACAGAACCAGTTTTCCCATCGTATTTTTTCATTGTTTATCCACGTAAGTCAGATAGTCATGGTAATAATGGTCACGGTAATTCAAGTAGTCTGCAAACTGTACATAAATGTACTGCTTTGTGGGAATAGCCCATGAAGTAGCTGTTAAGGGCTAGAATACGCTCAACTTCTTTCTTAGTCTAACGGATGTATGAGCTCTTCAACAGGAAGAACTACGTTATACTCTCTATACACAGAAAGATTTGTAGACATCTTAGTTGTCAGAGTCCAGTTAAGACTCTACTAATTACCTGCAGAAAAATGACTCTTAAAGACACCTCTAATAAGGTCTAGGGAACCTGCATTCTTGACACAAAATCCATTATGTGATTAGGATTTTGCAAAGTCATGACTAACTGCAAGTAGGGTATTGGAAAAGTTCCCTGATGTCTTCTGTTATGTAGTCGAGGCTGGCCGCCTTGCAGCCGCCGCAGCCGCAGCACCTGTCCAGGCATTACGGGGGCACCTGGGGCCCTCAGTCGGCCAGGGCAGGCCCGAGGCAGTGGCGCGGCCAGGCTGCGGGGGCTCTCAGAGGCTGGCAGGGAGCAGGTGGTGCCAGGGCCACGGCGGCTGCACCCATGGCCTCTGCCCAGAAACAGCCCTGGGGTGGTGGCACCTCGCAGGGCCTGCTGGGCACAGGGAGGGTGCCCAGCACCTTGTAACTGCCCACAGCACAGCTGGGGTGGCTGGGGGAGCTCCTGTGGTGGGACATGGGAGGTCTGTCCCTTCCTTCTGAGTCCATGCTATGGACTAGCGCAGGAGCTGGCAGGACTCATCAAGGAAGGGGATAAAATGGCTCGCCAGAGAAGTGCCCAGGGAAGCAGTGCTGAAGGTGGCAGTGAGGCAGATGTTTCATCTGAAGTGCACCTACACCAATGTGCGCAGCATGGGCAGCAAACAGGAGGAGCTGGAAGTGATTGCGTGACAGGCTAACTACGACCTAGTTGCTATAACTGAAATGTGGTGGGATCACTCCCACAACTGGAGTACTGTGATGGATGGCTACAAGCTCTTCGGAAGGGATAGACAAAGAAGGAAGGGTGGTGGTGTGGCTCTTTATATAGGATATCCCCAGTTGGAAGGGACCCACAAGGATCATTGAGTCCAACTCCTGACTCCACACAAGTCCACCCTAAAATTCAGACGATATAACTAAGAGCACAGTACAAACACTTCTTAAACTCTGACAGGGTTGGTATTAAAGAGCTTTTTGACGTTGAAGAGCTTGCAGTTGGGAATGATACAGTTGAGTGTCTATGGATAAGGATCAGGGGAAGGCCTGTAGGGGTGACATTTTGGTGGGGGTCTATTACAGACCACCTAATCAGGATGAATAGATGGATGAGGCATTCTGTGAGCAGCCCACAAAAGTTGCACAATCGCTAGCACTTATTCTCATGGGAGACTTCAACTTCCCTGATATATGCTGGAAGTATAATACTGCGCAGAGGAAGCAGTCCAGGAGGTTTCTAGAGCATGTGGAAGATAGCTTCCTGACACAGCTGGTTCAAGAACCTACCAAGGAGGTGCCTCGCTAAACCTGCTCTTCACTAACAGAGGACTGGTTGGTAGAAGTGAAAGTTGCTGTCTTGGGCAGAGTGACCATGAAGTGGTAGAATTTTCTGTCCTTGGTGATGCCAGAAGGGTAACTAGTGAAACTGCTGTCCTGAGCTTCCGGAGGGCAGTCTTTGACCTATTCAGGCCACTTATTGCAGGAGTCCCTTGGGAGTCACTCCTGAAGGACAAAGGGGTCCATGAAGTTTGGATGCTCCTCAAGATGAAAACCTTATAGGCACAGGAGCAGCCTGTTCCTGAGTCCCGTAAGGAGTGCCAGAGGGGAAGAAGACTGGCATGGATGAACCGGGAACTTTTGTTGAGACTCTGAGAGAAAAAGAGAGTCTACGTCTGCTGGAAGAAGGGACAGGCTACTTGGGGCAACTACAAGGAAGTTGCTCAGATATGCACAGTGGAAGTTAGAAAGGCAAAAGCCCAGCTTGAAGAAGGGCCGTAAGGAGGATGTGGGGAAGTAGAGGCCTGTCAGCCTGACCTTACTTCCAGGGAAGGTTATGAAGCAAATCATCTTGGATCAGATCACATGGAACTTGCGTGGCATTCAGGAGATCAGGCCCAGCCAGCATGGGTTCACAAAAGGAAGGTCATGCTTGTCCAACCTCATCTCCTTCTATGACCATGTGACCAGACTGGTAGATGAGGGAAAGGCTGTTGATGTAGTCTACTTAGACTTCAGCAAAGTCTTTGAGATGGTCTCCTGCAATATTCTCCTGGGGAAACTGGCTGCCCATAGCCTGGACAGATATATTTTTCTCTGAATCAAGAAATCGCTGGAGGGCCATGCCCAGCCGGTTGTGGTTAATGGAGTTAAGTTCAGCTGGTGTCCCATTACAAGTGGTGTCCCCCAGGGGTTGCTACTGGGGCCTATCTTGTTTAATATCTTTATTGATGACCTGGATGAGGGGATTGAGTGTACCCTCAGTAAGTCTGCAGATGACACCAAGTTGGGAGGTAGTGTTGATCTGCGTGAGAGCAAGGTGGCCCTTCAAAGGGATTTGGATAGGCTGGACTGCTGGGCTGAGGCAAATGGGATGAGCTTTAACAAGGCCAAGTGACAGGTCCTGCACAATAACCTAATGCAACGCTATAGGCTTGGGGCAGAGTGGCTAGAAGAAAAGTGTGAAGAGGAAAGGGACCTGGGGGTGTTGATCAATGCTCAGCTGACCATGAGCCAGCAGTGTGCCCAGGTGGCCATGAAGGCCAACGGCATTCTGGCCTGTATTAGAAATAATGTAGCCAGCAAGAGCAGGGAGGTGATAATCCCTCTGTAAGCAGCTTTGGTGAGGCTGCACCTTGAGTACTGTGTTCAGTTTTGAGCCCCTCATTACAAGAAAGACATTGAGGCCCTGGAGCATGTCCAGAGAAAGTCAACAAAACTGGTGAGGGATCAGGAGCAGAAGTCTTATGAGGAGCATCTGAGGGAGCTGGGATTGTTTAGTCTGGAGAAGAGGAGGCTCAGGGGAGACCTCATTGCACTCTACAACTTCCTGAGGGGAGGCCATGATGAGGTCAGCCTCTTCTCCCAGATAACTAATGATAGGACTTGAGGAAATGGCCACAAGTTGCACCAGGGGAGATTTAGATTAGATATCAGGAAAAACTTCTTCCATCAAAGAGTGGTCAGGCACTCTGGAACGACCTGCCCAGGGAGGTGGTGGAATCACCGTCCCTCATAGTGTTCAAGAAGCACCTGGACAAAATGGTATGAGATATGATTTAGTAGCTTAGTGGGTAATACTGGTGATAGGAGGATGGTTGGACTAGATGATCTTGTAGGTTCTTTCCAACCTCGTGTTTCTATGATTATAACAGATAGAGCTACGCAATTCTGGGGACAACATGGGCTGAAGGTCTTGCAGGAACTCTGCTGTGGAAGGTCCTAAAGACTGAAAACAAATTGTTTGAAGAAGTTGAAATATGTAATGCTCTAAGAGGAGGGGTTGGATTTACTTAATATACTTTTCTTTTTTTTCACTTTGCACCTTACTTGAGGAAAGGGCCAGTATTTTGTCTCACTAGTAAATTCTTTAAAATAGCAAGCCATGAAGGATCCTGAATATTTCTCTGGAAAATGGCACAAAAATGAAGAATACCTCACAGTTCTCAATTCAATATAAGTACCCCAAAACATACAGGAAAAGCACAGAATGAAGCTGAGTGAGGTGAATCATGAGGGTGCTCACTCTGTCAAGGCACAGGAGGTGTCCCCAGGTTGATCACTGCCATTTTCTTCTCTGCTTGCCAGAGAAGATAGCAGTGGCTGGTGAGGCAAGGAGCAAAGCCCTGCTGCTGTGTTGTGCTGGAGCTATTGCCTTCCAAAAGAGACCTGACTCACCCAGGGCATCTCATCTTTGAGCAATGTGTAAGGGCACCACTAGAGATGGAGAGCTGAGCTCAGTTTCTTACCTTATATTGAACTGCATTTCATGCTACATTGAGCTGTGAAATGCTGGCTGTGATCTGCTGTTCTAAAACACTATTGTATCCTATGTATTTTACATGCTATTTTAAATAGAAACCGTATATCAGAGCAACTAATATTTCTTAAAATTACCACGAACTTAAAGCAAAGTTACTTCCAGGCAAATACACTGCTTCTTCCCACCTGTTTATACTGGCTGGTAGAACAATACTTCTTGTTGCATATGTAGAAAGAAAACAACTGAATCTAATACTCCCTGGTTGAATCTAGGAAGGGTAATATCTTTCAGCTGAAAGAGATTTGATTACTTGGGACTACAATAATGATCATTATGAAATCATGTGTTCATATCCTTGGCCTTCTTCCAAGTCCCATTTTATAGTTTGTAAAGTATTCAGTGTAGACTAGAATACTTCTATGGTTAATTTTGCTGTTGTTATTTATTTACTTTTTGTTTTTAAATCCAAAGTGACTTTGATCTCTTTGAACAATAAACTAATATAAGTGGAAAACCAAGAAGTAAAGGCACAGGTCCTTTATGTTCTCCTAAATGCCTGTGAATGCAATAGGACGTGCTAAGCAGAATGAGGACTGAAGCTGATATTTAAGTTCCCTCACATTCCTGCTCTCCTAAATTAATCTTTTTCTGTCCAGTGTAAGTTTAGAGACTTATTTTCTGATACCAGAGCAACGTTCCCAGTTGAAGTAACAATGACTTCAGAAGGAACTGGTTTGGTTCCTTGGTGTAATCTGTAAATTGGGGGGGGTGTGGGTGGAATAAATTCACCTTCTTCTTTCTCAACTAATTTTTCTGTTGTGCTGAAAAGATGAGAGGAAAAACATCAAAAACTTATTGAACTAAGAAAAGAGATCAGCATTAACTTCATCTCTCTGAAGGAGCCAGTAAGCAGATGAAAAAGGTGCAAAAATATGTTTGCAAGTTGCCCTAATATTTAGACGTGCGTGATTGCTCTATTGACGTCAGCTGGCAGGACAGGATGGCATTCTTCCAGAGCACTTGTTTTTTCTCTCATTAGCAAGGAAGAGCTATCAACCTTTTTTTCGATATTATG
The DNA here is from genome assembly GCF_964035555.1 of Netta rufina. Taxonomy (NCBI): domain Eukaryota; kingdom Metazoa; phylum Chordata; class Aves; order Anseriformes; family Anatidae; genus Netta; species Netta rufina. The sequence goes on from NC_140125.1 coordinate 21,058,440, forward strand.
TCTAATTGAAGCCACAGCTTCTGCACCATGTTTTCATTTCCAGCTACTTGAAAGGATCAAGGCCAAACTAAAGAGCCTCCTGTGACTTGCAGAACATTAAAGCCCATAACCGCTGGGACTGATTTTAGAACTTGGTAGGTTTGTTTTTTTCCTCTCCAAATATCTTAATGCTTTACGGAAAAGCATTTTGGGACCCAAGTTGATGAGCCATGTCTCCTTTTTTTTTTTTTTTTTTTTTTGTTTCTTTCATTTGGCTTTTTATTTTCCTCCAGATCAAAGCACCTTAGCAGAATGTCTTTGATGTCTTTTTAGCTCTAGCTGTATTATAAGCAGTTTGACAGAGGTTTGTTTTTTTTTTTTCAAAAAAAAAGCATTTGTTAAAAAATAATTTTCCAAACAAGACAATTTTTTGCTTAAGAGGCTAAGAAGCATGCACGGGGTAAGGCTTATACAACTGGGCTTGCTTTTGATTCCATGCTCAACCTTCAAGGAATGGAGCACTTAACCATGCTGTTTTTTATTCCTGCTGCCTTTTCTTCTTGAGGTGCTCATACATTACCTCTCAGAGCCTCCTCTCACCCTGACAGCAGAAAGCCTGCTTATTCCATCGGAATTGAGACTTAAACAAGCGTGAAGCCTATTGTAAGGAGGAGGAAAATCAGGCCAAGTGTGTTTATACTGTGAGTTGTTAATAACAACAACAGCTCTTGGCTTTTGTAAAGCACATGTCAAGCAAGGAATGCAAAGTGCATTTAAACCAGGCATTAATTAAGGCTGACAGCCCCCACCCTCTTCCCTTGCGATGAGGTTAATACAAGCAAGGGCCTTTGATTGGCTTTTAATCTTGCTTCCCAAAGGGTGACCTGTGCTCCCAGCGATGCAGGGCAAGGAAGGACATCAGCTGTGTCCCTCCTTGGGACAGTGATATAATACTCACCTAGCCTTTGGGAGCCAAAAGTCTTACGTGACCCAAAAAGCAACTTGGCTTTAGGGTCGGGGGGAGGAGGAGGAATTTCTGAGATGGATTTTAACCTGTCTCTAGATGTGGCTGTTGCTTCTTAAATGTCAGAGTTGGGACTCAGTCTGTTAACCCAAGGAGGGAAGAGACAGATTGCTCACATGGTAATTGGGGCATGGTGATATGAAAATCTCAGTCAGGTTGTTGCTCTTCTCTGCTGGAATTGACTGTTCTGCTGTTTTGTTTATTGGTAGAAAAATAAAAATTAAAAAAAAAATCTCTGGAGATATGGAATTAAATAAATTAATAATAATAATAATAAAAAAGTCTTAATTTCTCTTCTAGAATACAATCGCCTTCTCTTTCCTCCTGGCCTTTAGAGGCTGATTGCTTCACAGATCCTGGGTAAAGCGCAATTAGGCCTGCTCAGTCTTTGCCCTTATAGCAGCAGAATTACAGTGGTAACTTCTTAAAGCAGATCCACCAGCACCAGGTATTTCATGGAATTGTGCCCTTAGCACAATAAGCAGTGTATTGCTAATTATGATACTATTAAGAAGTGAAAGTACTTTCACAGACCATAATAAAAGAAGACTTTGCATTACAACTAAAAGAAAATGAATTTTTATTGTTCATGCTTATGTTAATGTTTGGCTTCCTTATTAGTTATAAACCGTTATTTTTGGCCAGTGTTTTCCTGGCATATTGAAATGTATTTGCCAGCACAACAGTGAGACTTCTTTGTCTAAAAGTACTTATAAAGAGGAGCTGAAAATCATGAATGCCGCCCTTCGCTCTACTTTCAGTGACTGTAGAGGGAACTATGACCATGGAAGCTTGGAAAGATGTGTTATGGACGTTGTCTAAGTTAGGTATTGATGTTAGGCACTGTGGATATGATCCTCTAAACCGTGATACAATGCAAGCATGAAGGCATTGGTAAACTTCCACTGGATTTAGCAGGGTTTGTACCAAACCAAGGTTTCACAGACTGACCTAAGGAGCCTTGCTGTCCCTGTACACAAGTCTGAATGTTTTCATAAAGACGTAAGACTTCCCTTAAGCTGTGACAGGGATCCTTTGGGCTATCCTAAGCATCTTACAAATCCAACAGAAAACAACATACTTCTTTTGCTCGATTCTTTTTCTACTGAGATTGTGAATTGAACTAACTTACCATGAGGGACCTGTGGAAGGAGGTCTGATGAGTAATAGGTTTGTGCAAACAGACCTTGGATACCAGTTGGAGGGGAAGCAGTGGGACCCGTCTTTCTCCTGACAGCATTGGGTTGTAAAATTTGTTCACCCCTCTGCAGGACTGCTCTGATGTTGATGTTGAGTGTGCTGCAAATCCCATGTGAAGATGAAAGTTAATTTCCCAGTGGTGCTTTGCACTATGTGAACTCCATCATTGATACGTACTGGAGTGATGAGCTATGCAACACTTCAACTATTACATGAAAGCTGATTGGGGGAAAAATAGTGAAACTGTATTTCAATGCATAAATGTTAAAGAGAAGAACTCCTCATTTGTTTACCAGAATGCCCTCTGAGGTACAGTGGCATTTACCAAAGTGTTTTCAGTTTTGGAACCTTCCAGTTTCTACCATGTTATCACATTGCTTCTGTTAGACTCTCTCTTCTCTTTTGTTTACACATCAGCTGTTATTTGATATAAATCAGCTTGTTGAAGAATATGTAATTTATAAGCTGCTTTGGAAGCTTGCCAAGTGAAACATCAGCACACAGAGGGTGTTAAGAGTCTCTCAAGTAGTAGATTATCTTGAAAAAGACCATTTTTCAAAGGGAGTATGTTTTGAACACATAAGTAAAAGTTACTTTGTAAGAAGTAGCTAAAAATATTTAGCTAGACAGAAATACAAATCCCTGGATTAATTATCTTAAATCCTTCAGTAGGAAATGTTACTGAATTGAGAAAACTTGCTAAGTGTGTTGTGGGAATATAAAATATATTAAATTAGATTTCAGATTTCACCTTCCTCAAAAAGTTCTTTGCTAAATACTTTAACTGGAGCAGTCAGCCCCACAAAAAAATTCCTTTTTTTTTTTTTTTTTTTTTTCCTTTATTTATTTTTATTCCCTGTGCCATGAAGATAAACAATACAATTCTTGGGTCAAACTCCAGAATCTGATTGATATTTCTACTCACCTCACCCAGCTTGGAGGGAGCCTGACTGAATAATACCAAGGTTATAGTTGATAGATTTACTACCTTTAAATGGCACAAAATACCTTTTTAACATCTTTAGATTTTAAAGTTCTTTTAGAGTATTCGTAACAGCCTGATACAGATTGCCATCTAGACCTCCATACTAATTGAAATGTTCTAATATGCCAATTATTTTAACATGGTTATAAATAATATACAGAGTATAGTTGTTTTACTGTTTTTTTTTTTTTGTGTGTTTTTTTTTTTTTTTCTTGTTAATCTTTCAAGCATCTGAGAATCCAAACCATGGCTTATAAATTAACAGATTCCCTGGGAAAAGAAGACATAATGTTCAATGGTATGAACACTACTGCATTGTTTTATTAAAAGGGAAAGGATTTGTTTAAAAAGAAATGAACTACAGAACTGTATTTGATGGAATTAGGCTGAAATAAAGAGCTACTACATCAACACCTTAAAAAAAAAAAAAAGGCAACTATTAAGCAGTGTATTTTTAACATATGAGATGACCACGCATGCTCAGTTTTGACAGTGTCCACGTTTTTGTTGTTGCTGTTTTAGTATAAGTAATTATGCAGAGAGCAGACACAGTCTGTTTTGTCCTACACCCTGGCCCTACAATTGGCCATCACTTCTTACTTCAAAGGAGAGTATTCCAAAAGAGGAGAGATTTTTTTCCATATTAGTCCTCTCCCTGATCTTTAAAAGCTATGATGTGTGGTCATCCCAAGGCTTGGAACCTTCCAGGCTTTTATAGCTATGACTGATGTAACTTTAGGAGGAAATAGTTGATTTCTTCTACTACAACTGAATTACTGATGTAGTATTTGTGTATTTTTGTGCATTTTTTTGTGTGTATTTTTGTGCATTTTCTATTAATAATGATCTGGATTACAGCAATGCAAAGATGTGAGAGAACTGGTGATGTGAAACAACATTAAGTGATGCTTGGAGAGAGGGAACACTTCAATATGATTTCCACTTACAGTTTAGTAATAGAAGCAAAAATGCAGATACAAACACCCCAAACAGAAATTATGTTAGCAAAATGAGGTTACCTTTTGCGTTTGCTTTCGTACCTCAGAGTATGTTGTCCACCAACTGATAGTGAATTTACAGCCCACTGGTTTGGCAAAATCAATGTTCCAGTTGGGCAGCTCAGCCCTTGAAATGCATGTTAGATATGCCTTACAGCCATTATTTCAGACACATTTGTAATAATCCTATATAATGTATATGTACTTGGTCTATATAGACAAATAATTCTGAATAGTATGACTCAGCGCAGCAGTATCTGTAAGGAGTGTATTTTGACTTAGAGGAGTAACTTTTCAACTTAACATTTATCTATATATATATATATATTTTTTTTTTCTCAAATAGGAAAAATACCTAAACTGTTTTCATCTCTTTGCTGGGGGGGAGAAACACCAGGATTAAGAAAAGAACAATTACAATACATGAAGGAATTGCAATATGAGCAGTGTGGGAATATAATGACTTGATTAAAGAAAGAAGAATGCTTACAGCAGACTCTCACTGACTTGATTTATTTTCATAGAGTCCTTCCCTCCTAGGTAACTTAAGAATGTAACTGGCTATTCTGAAGCTACTTTGTTAAGCGTTCTCCCCATTTCATGTTTCCTGTGTATGGCACCTGAGAAATCTGAATTTATATTGAATTGTCAAGAGTGCCAGTCACACTAACGATGAAGTATAGAGTCCTCGTGGTTTATTTTCTGCCATTTACTGAACGGTGAATTGCAATTCATAAAATCATTTTTTTTTTTCTCACAGTGTACAGTGCCCAACATTACTATGATCATTTGATTTCACAAATCTGATTATGTTCATACTATTTCTGAAACAAGACATTTCCCTTTCTGTTATCTTGGCTAATACAATTTCCAATGTGCATTTAGAAGATCAGAGAACATCAATGACTACAGCTGCTCCTATTTTTATGGTTAATATTGGTCATGGTTCTCCACAGCTAGAGATGACTTAGTTATCTGCTTCTCATTATTAAGCCTTATAATAACATAAGGCATGCTATACAATCAATTACAATAAATGACTTTATTGCCAATATCTAGCAATCTCCTGTAATTCTTATCTCAATTATTTTCAACGGAACAAATTGCCTAAGGGAGATTATGCATGTTTTATGAGTGGATCAGCGTGACCTTAAGGCTGCAGGGGCAACAAATGAAAATGGGTACAGAGAGTCTTGAAGGTCCTCAGTTGTCCTTGCTCATTATTGCATCTCACCACGGGAAATCTGAAAGGTCTCCAGCTTGGTTGGGCACATCATAGTCTTGAGTCCCTCTATAGACTGCTAGTGAACCAGCACATACACGGTAGTCAAAGAGAGAAGATTATGATTATCTTGAAATAGGAAGAAAACAAACAAACAAACACATATTTAACCATTTCATTTGTTTTCTGAGTGTTTTGCTATTCCTCTGAGCAATATGAACTAGAACAGTGTTTGAGAGAGGACTGAGATTCTCCTGTCACCTTTCTGCAAAATAGTAAGTAGAAAAGATCACAGGAATTACACTGAAATGATGCTAGCATTTGGCAATGTGCTATGCATGAATTTCTGGCTCTAAAGAACTAGGCTGACATGACAGGGCTGTGCTGCAAATGGCCATCTTGTAAATGCGGGGAGAAATGCAATTGCTGTATCAAAGAATGCTTAATCTTGACAAGGAGACTAACAAACCATGGAGTAAGTTCATTTTAATAAAATAAATTGAAACTGAAAGCAATGGAATAATTTGGCCTAAATCCTGTGTGTTCCAGGAATTAAAATGGAAAAAGAGGCCCGTATTTCAGCGTCAGAGACTTAACTAGAAAGTCCCTATTCCTTTCCTATGTGCTGCTAGTTCAAGAGCAGTGAGACTGTAAAACTGCTAGAGATCCTCCTGCCACTTGCACATCCAGCCCCATTCACAAATTTCAAGGCTCTGATATCAGGCAAAGAGCTGCTGTGCTTTCTCTGAAGTGGATAACACTTGTTGCCATAATCCCATATTTGATGATTATCAAAAAGTGGTACAAAAAATACAGTATAAAAACACAGCCTCCATATGGAAATTGTACCAAAAAGAAGCATGGGATTATGTACCATAAGGAGCTACAGTGACATCAATAGTTTATTTACAGCAAAAAGTGAGAATTTGGGAAAGATTTATTGGACTAGGGTGAACATACCATTCAGTATGGATAAGGATATAAAAATGCCCAGAAATTGCTGTCTTCGAATTAGCCCAGACTTCAATTAGTTGTCAAAAACAGAACACCTGAGTCAACTAATTGTTGTTATAATGAAGACAAACTCAAGCTTTCCTGTTCATTATAAGAATGCTTCAAATGGATTTTGCACTATAGAAAATTAATTCATTTTAATGTGACAGGTCTAATTATCAGAACTTCTTAAGTTTTTCTGTAGTGATAACTGAGGCTTGAAAATGTATTATAAAAACATTTTTGTATGGTCAGGTTTGAACAGGCTTGGAAAGTGGTACAAGAAAATAGAGCAGGCTAACTAGAGAGTAAAAGGGAAATTATTTGCTATTCTTTACAAAGATGAATTCTTTATCTGTTTCCATTCGTGCAAAGTGGAAAAAAATATAAATCGAAGTAGGGGAAAGTAATGCAGTTTTAAAGTAAGCAATTTTTATGACAATAGGTAGATCATTGTTTGCTTTCAGTTTTCTGATTTATTTTTCAAAATGGAATTGTAAGTCCATTTACTGGGACCTTTTTAGGTCAAATGAAGGAAGAGTTTAGGTTTGAACGTCTATTTCTTTTTATTCATTTATTATTTCTTTAACTTATTTTAAATGTTATTTCCGTGCATGAATAACATTTCTGTCTCAAAACAACTTTCAGTGTTGTGTAAACTGAGGTAGAGAGAGGGCAAGTCTGTTGAAGATATATTTTGCTAAATAAATCGTAATGGCAATTCCATTGAAATATGGTTTGCTAATTAGAAGGATGCAGAAGTCAGGGATCTTGTGTACATGGGCCCAAACTCATTCCACCTACCTAGGCGCTCACTTTAAGTGCCCAACATCTTCAGGCTGCTGGGTTAGCAGAGAGCTGCTGGGTCGGATGTGTTGCCCCCAGAGGGCTCTCCACATTGATTGTGGAAGGAAGATGAACAGATGGGTTTTAGGCACCAGGAGGTCTGAGCCCTGAGGGTCAGAGGCCAAGGATCAGGTCTAAGAAGTCCTGAAACATGATTTTCACAGGTTCTGTTTAGATGAACAGCTTCAGTGATTTCAAACTTGAAAGCTTTTAAAATGTCTGTACTCATATTTAAAGTTCATTCTATTGACAGTGCTTGAACATTTTGAAAGTCTAACACCAAAGTCTTTTTTTTTTTTTGGAGGGGGGGTGGGAAGCAGAGTGGAGTGGGGCATAATTCCTCGTGGACACTCAAAGGAGTTGCAAAATAATAATAAAAATTAGGTGAAGGAAAAGTTCCTTCTCTTAATATTTGTTGTTGTTTTTGTTGTTTCTTTTCCATGCAGTCTTAAAATAAAGGTCACATTTTCTGTAAATAAACAAGTAAATAGTGTAGTCAGAGGTCACGGGGTTAGATTTTGAAAAGTCCTACATAAAGAAGACATCTCAGAAAAGCAGATTTAAATAACTATAATGTCAAAAAAAGTAATTCTGATTGCAATATTCTTTATCTGTCGTGGCTAGACAGATGAAAATCCATGATAGTAATTTTGCCTTTAGGGTCATTATCCTGTTTCTTTTATTTCTTTATCTATTTCTTTATCTATTTATTTCTTTTACTTATTTATTTATTTATTTATTTATCTTATTTTAATATATTAATATTAATGTATTATATTTTAACCCTAACCCCTAACCTAACCCTAACCCTAAACCTAAATATATACCTATATATATCCCTTTCTAATCCTAAATATATCCCTAGGCGGAATCTGAGAGGAATTTGAAATAGGACCCCAGCAAAGGTGTACAAAGCCCCTTTCGCCCATCAAAAATTGCCCCCAAAGGAAGACTTTGGGTACAACTGAACTCCCCAGGGGAGCCTTTACGCAGCCAACCCGGGGACAGGACCTGACCTGGGGACCAGAGGACGGTGTGGAGTATCGAACCGTGGACCCGGGACCGGGGTCCCGACTCGACTAGGGTACACGGGGCGGTGTGGGGAATCGAACCTGGGACCCGGGGATGGGGACCTGAACAGAACCAGAGACCCGGGCCCGTGTGCGAATCAAACCTGTGACCCGGGGCCAGGATCCGGACCCGACCCAGGGACCAGGGGCGGGAGTGGGGAATCGAACCTGGGACCCGGGCCGGGGACAAGACATGTCCCAGTGACCTCGGACCGGGGTCCCGACGTGACCCTGGGGCCAGGGGCAGGTGTGGGAATCGAACGTGAAGCCAGGGTCAGGGGACCCGACCGGACCTGGGGTAAGGGGTCGGTGTGGGGATTGGAACCTGGGACCCGGGGCCGGGGTCCTGACTCGGCCCGTGGACTGGGGCCAGAGTGGGGATTGGAACCTGGGACCCGGTGATTGGGAATCGACCTGACCCAGGGAGAAGGGGCCAGTGGGGGGAATCGAACCTAAGACCCAGGCCGGGGACCAGACATGTCCCAGTGACCTCGGGCCGGGGTCCCGACTTGACGTGGGGACAGGGGTAGGTGTGGGAATCGAACGTGAAACCAGGGACAGGGGACCCGACCGGACCTGGGGTAAGGGGCCGGAGTGGGGAATCGAACGTGAAACCAGGGACAGGGGACCCGACCGGACCTGGGATAAGGGGCCGGAGTGGGGAATCGAACCTGGGACCCGGGGCCGGGATCCGGACCTGACCCGTGGAGGAGGGGTGGATGTGGAGAAATTAACCTATGACCTATCCAGAGGTCCCAACTCGACACGGGGACCAGGGCCGATGTATAAGTAGAACCTGTGGCCCGGGGCCGGGATCCCGACCTTACCCGGGGACCAGGGTTCGGTGTGGGGAATCGAACCTGTGACCCGACCCAGGGACCGAACCGACCCGGGGACCAGAGGCCAGAGTGGGGAAATCGAATCTGGGACCGGGGCCATGGACCTGACTCGACCCGGGTTGCAGGGTCCAATGTGGGGAATCGAACCTGAGACCCTGGCCAGGGACAAGACGTGTCCCAGTGACCTCGGACCGGGATCCCGACGTGACCCTGGGGCCAGGGGCAGGTGTGGGAATCGAATGTGATACCAGGGACAGGGGACCCGACTGGACCTGGGGTAAGGGGCAGGTGTGGGGATTGGAACCTGGGCCCCGTTCCTGGGCCCCGTTCCTGGGCCCCCGAGAGACTCAGGATCCCTTCTCTGTTGAGTTCGGTGCTGCCTAGCCTTAACATTTTCAGTACTCAGTAGCGTCCCCCAGGCTCTTGTATTTTGAGAGGGATTGCACTCCCCTTACATCATATGGGAATCCCATTTTTCTGTCTCAAGAGTGAATGTTGTAAGGCACTTGTAAATCATTGCAGATTGTCGTTGTTGTCCATTGCCATGTAAATTAAGGCCATGTGGGTACCTTCTACTATTTCTTTTTCCCTTTCGTTTGTTGTCTGTGTGATAAATGTTCATCTGATTTGTGTCAGTATGGAACAGTGCTAGGGCCGCATGGTATGATGAATGTGACCTTCTGTCTTACATACCCTTGTATAACTACAAGTCTAAGAAAAACAGAATGGTTAATGTATATAGTTCTTGTACCTTGCAAAGGAATTCGTGTCACTAGAAAGCAGTTCTGTCTGTCTCTGGGTCCTGCACTGGCAATTTAATTCTTCCACAGTTGTGGTTTCTTCCCTTTCCTCCCAGTGTCCCTGTCTCCCCCTCATTATAGTCAAATTATCAAATCTTCAGAAATATTCCTCAAATCCATGAGCCTATTTGCTTTTGTTATTCCAAACTCTTATTCCTAACAGTTACAGCCTTTTTGCCTTTTTTGTGGTTGATTTAGCACTGCTATAGATGTGACTGGAGTGTCCCTTTGAATGGCCTGTGAGGAATGTTTTAACTACTCGTGAAGTGTCAATAAGAGAGCTATTTGTGTTTGTATGTTCTTACTTTGAAGTCTCTGATGTCTGGGGGTTTCAGAACAACTGCTAACAACTAGTGACTGTTATGGTTTCTGAATGGGACACTATGCAAGACCCTGATATCTGGCCAGGTGGCCAGGAGATTAAGGAGAAGAAAAAAAAAGCTGAAGGACGGCTAGGAGACAAAACTTGCAGGGGACGCTGTGTAAGCTTTTGACATGCTGCCAAGGAGTACAAAGGGGAAGGACAAGAAAAAAACCTGAGAGGAAGAATACGAGCTTTCAGCATGAAAGACCCGCAGAGACCCCCAGGGGGACCACCGGAGACTGATGCGCATGCTCCAGTAGGAGGGACTGGATCCCAGAAGCTAATTATAATAACCCAGTGTCTTTTAGAAGTAGTAATGAATATGTATTAGTCTAGGAGCAAAAAAATCAGCTACTTGATGTAACTGGTGTGCGTCCTGGTGGAGCAGAGACTCCCAGTGCACCCAGCGCTGTTTGCTTACCTCTATTCCTTTAATAAATTGTAAACTTTGATTATAATCCTATTTTGAAGACTGAGCCATTTATAACATCTGGTTCCTACCAAATATTACACATTTGGTGAAATGCCTTAAAACAACATTACTTTTTAATTAACAACAACTTTTTTTTCTCTCTCTCTCTAGGTCTGCCAGTAGCTGACAAAGTAGAAAGGTGTGCTTCTCTCTCTTTCTTGTATAGAGTTAGAGGCAATGCCTGATATCCGGCCAAGATGGACAAAGGACAAGGACAAAGCCTGGGAGGAAGACTACGAGCCTTCAGCACGAGAGACCCCCAGAGGGACCACTGGGGACTGATACGCATGCGCCAGTGGGAGGGTTTGGAGTCCGGGAACTAATTATAATAACCTTGCCTTTTCCAGAAGTAGTAATGCACATGTATTAGCCTAGGAGCAGAAAAAGCTGCCGCCTGATGTAACATGTGTGCGTGTTGGAGGAGCCCAGACCCCCCCGCGCACCCAGCGCTCTTTACTTGCCTTTTATTAACCCCATAAATAAATCTCATAAAACTGAGTTGACTCAGAATTTATAACAGTATGATGAAAACTGTTGCATTCCAAGTTGGGAAGGGGAGAGGAAAATGTTCATGTACACGTGAGAATTGTACTCAAACAGCTGATTACACCTTTGCACACACCTTTTAAGGGAAAACTTAAAACCTGAGAAGCAACAGGCAGTTTTCTACGTTTCCTGATATGATAACAAGATGTATGATATAGGTATGATATCAAAGGATGATATCATACCTATAGTCTGCTGCAGGCTGAAAAGTAGCCTGTGCCTCAGGTACCATTTTATGCTTTTGCTTTTGTTACTACATCTCTGTAAGTCTTCAAAAGGGAAATGAAATTATCCTACCCAGAAGAAACACCGTCCAGAAGATACTTGAGTTGTTAGGGCCTGAATTCTCAATGAAACCAAAGGCAGGGATCTTACTGACCTGGAGAAAGAGGCTTAAATCTCTCCTGGCTTGTTTACTCCTGAAGGAGCGTGAAAGAGACACGTGTCCTTGTACGTGAAGAGGAGGTGAAGGAACAGCTAGTGCAAGGAACACACAAATCCGTTGCGCCAGACTAATAGGTGGTTGTTTCTGAGCTGGGAGACTGCAACAGAAACACAGAATTATCTAGGTTGGAAGAGACCTCCAAGATCACCGAGTCCAACCTCTGACCTAACACTAACAGTCCCCACTAAACCATATCCCTAAGCTCTACATCTAACCGTCTTTTAAAGACCTCCAGGGATGGTGACTCCACCACTTCCCTGGGCAGCCCATTCCAATGCCTAACAACCCTTTCAGTAAAGAAGTTCTTCATATTATCCAACCTAAACCTCCCCTGGCACAACTTTAGGCCATTTCTCCTCATCCTGTCACCTGGCACGTGGAAAAATAGACCAACCCCCACCTCACTACAGCCTCCTTTAAGGTACCTGTAGAGAGCGATAAGGTTGCCCCTGAGCCTTCTCTTTTCCAGGCTGAACAAGCCCAGCTCCCTCGGCCGCTCCTTGTAGGACTTGTTCTCCAGACCCCTCACCAGCTTCATTGCCCTTCTCTGGACTCACTCAAGTACCTCGATGTCCTTCTTGTAGCGAAGGGCCCAAAACTGAACACAGTACTCGAGGTGCGGCCTCACCAGAGCCGAGTACAGGGGGACAATCACCTCCCTAGCCCTGCTGGCCACACTGCTTCTTATACAAGCCAGGATGCCGTTGGCCTTCTTGGCCACCTGAGCACACTGCTGGCTCATATTCAGCCGACTATCCACCATCACTCCCAGGTCCTTTTCCACCTGGCAGCTTTCCAACCATTCCTCTCTCAGTCTGTAGCTCTGCTTGGGGTTATTGTGCCCAAGGTGCAGGACCCGGCACTTGGCCTTGTTGAACTTCATGCAGTTGACCTCAGCCCATTGGTCCAGCCTATCCAGATCCTCCTGCAGAGCCGTCCTACCCTCGAGCAGATCGACACACACACTTAACTTGGTGTCATCTGCAAACTTACTGAGGGTGCACTCAATGCCCTCATCCATATCATCGATAAAGGTATTAAAGAGGACCAGCCCCAGCACCAAGCCCTGGGGAACACCACTAGTGATCGGCCTCCAGCTGGATTTGACTCCGTTTACCACGACTCTTTGGGCCTGGCTATCCAGCCAGTTTTTAATCCAACAAAGCATACGCCAGTCCAAGCCAAGAGCAGCCAGTTTCTTGAGGAGAATGCTGTGGGAAACGGTGTCAAAAGCCTTGCTGAAGTCAAGGTAGACCACATCCACAGCCTTTCCCTCAATATTAGATGTAGGACTAGAAGGTGTTTTGAGCAAATTTGCTGATGGCACCAAACTTGGAGGAGTTGTAGACTCAGATGAGGGTGGAAAGGCCTTGCAGAGAGATCTGGGCAGATTGGAGAGCTGGGTGATCACCAACCGCATGAAGATTAACAAGAGCATGTGCCGGGTCCTGCACCTGGGACAGGGCAACCCTGGCTATACGTACCGACTGGGTGACGAGATGCTGGAGAGCAGCCCCGCAGAGAGGGATCCGGGGGCGGTGGTTGACAGCAAGTTGAACATGAGCCAGCAGTGTGCCCTGGCAGCCAGGGGGGCCAACCATATCCTGGGGTGCATCAAGCACGGCATTGCTGGTCGATCGAGGGAAGTGATTGTCCCGCTCTACTCTGCGCTGGTGCGGCCTCACTTCGAGTACTGCATGAAGTTCTGGGCAGCACAGTACAAGAAGGACATTAAACTGCTGGAGAGTGTCGAGAGGAGGGGCGACGAAGATGGTGAAGGGCCTAGAGGGGAAGCCGGATGAGGAGCGGGCTGAGGTCACTGGGCCTCTTCAGCCTGGGGAAGGGGAGGCTGAGGGGGGGACCTCATTGCAGAGTACAACTTCCTCGCGTGGGGGAGTGCAGAGGCAGGTGCTGACCTATTCTCCGTAATCACCAGTGATAGGACCCACGGGAACGGTGTTAAGCTGAGGCAGGGAAGGTTTAGGCTGGACGTCAGCAAGAGGTTCTTCACCGAGAGGAGGGTAGTCGCACACCGGAACAGGCTCCCCAGGGAACTAGTCACTGCACCAAGCCTGTCTGAATTTAAGAAGCAATTGGACCGTGCACTTAGTCACGTGGTCTAAACTTTTGGGTAGACCTGTGCGGTGCCAGGAGTTGGACTTGATGATCCTTATGGGTCCCCTTCCAGCTCAGGATATTCTATGATTCTATAAATAGTGTAGTCAGAGGTCACGGGGCTAGATTTAGAAAAGTCCTGCATAAAGAAGGGATCTCAGAGAAGAAAATGTAAATAACATTAATATCAAGAAAAGGGAATTCTGATTGCTAAATTCTTTATCTGTCATGACTAGACAGATGAAAATCTATGATGGCAAGTTTGCCTTTAAGGTCATTTTCTTTTTTATTCATTTTTTTATTTATTTGTATTGATTTTTTTAACAGGCTCTGTACTAATTTTGCTCACAGAAATGACTAACAGAAATATGACCCTTGTGCACCTTTTGTAGTTAATTCATTAGGTCAGCTGTAACCACTAAGTCCCTTGTCAGGTTATTTTCTACTAGAAATAAGGAGCAATAGACCTTAAAACTTTGAAGCCAGGTAGATGAGCTTATTCCACAAGGTCTTTTGGCTCGATCCTTGTTAAGTGAAACCTGCCAGGTGTGGGTCATTTGACCTTTGCTATATAGGAAGCCTGAGGAGTAGTGGGGGATTTGCCTCCCCAGGGGAGACTGAGGCTTGGGTAGCCTAGGGTGTTTTTCTCTCGTGGTGAATTGGTCTCCGTGTTCCCTACTAGGCTGCTTTTCCTTCATGATTTCTGCCCTCTCTATGAAATAGTTTTAGAGACTCTATGAGCTACTTACGTTGGTGGTGCCTTCTTCAGAAAAACCCCTGGTGGCACTATTTCACTGCGAAGCACTTTGGAAGTGACTGGAGTTCAGAAGAGAGCAGGTAAGTGTTCCTGGGTTCTGTGGTTGTTACAGCTGAGGAGTTTGAGTACTTCCTTCACCTTGTCAGTTTTCTGTGAAATTACTTAGGTGGATTCTAAGCTCCTTTCCAAGCACTGGAAGAAAAAAACAACAAAAAAAAAAGGGCCTCACAAGCCCAAGTGCGCAGAGTCGCTGGGGCGCAGAGTCGCTGGGGCGCAGAGTCGCTGGGGCGCAGAGTCGCTGGGGCGCAGAGTCGCTGGGGCGCAGAGTCGCTGGGGCGCAGAGTCGCTGGGGGCGCAGAGTCGCTGGGGCGCAGAGTCGCTGGGGCGCAGAGTCGCTGGGGCGCAGAGTCGCTGGGGCGCAGAGTCGCTGGGGGCAGAGTCGCTGGGGCGCAGAGTCGCTGGGGCGCAGAGTCGCTGGGGCGCAGAGTCGCTGGGGCGCAAGAGTCGCTGGGGCGCAGAGTCGCTGGGGCGCAGAGTCGCTGGGGCGCAGAGTCGCTGGGGCGCAGAGTCGCTGGGGCGCAGAGTCGCTGGGGCGCAGAGTCGCTGGGGCGCAGAGTCGCTGGGGCGCAGAGTCGCTGGGGGCGCAGAGTCGCTGGGGCGCAGAGTCGCTGGGGCGAGTCGCTGGGCAGAGTCGCTGGGGCGCAGAGTCGCTGGGGCGCAGAGTCGCTGGGGCGCAGAGTCGCTGGGGCGCAGAGTCGCTGGGGCGCAGAGTCGCTGGGGCGCAGAGTCGCTGGGGCGCAGAGTCGCTGGGGGCGCAGAGTCGCTGGGGCGCAGAGTCGCTGGGGCTCAGAGTCGCTGGGGCGCAGAGTCGCTGGGGCGCAGAGTCGCTGGGGCGCAGAGTCGCTGGGGGCGCAGAGTCGCTGGGGCGCAGAGTCGCTGGGGCGCAGAGTCGCTGGGGGCGCAGAGTCGCTGGGGCGCAGAGTCGCTGGGGCGCAGAGTCGCTGGGGCGCAGAGTCGCTGGGGCGCAGAGTCGCTGGGGCGCAGAGTCGCTGGGGCGCAGAGTCGCTGGGGGCGCAGAGTCGCTGGGGCGCAGAGTCGCTGGGGCGCAGAGTCGCTGGGGCGCAGAGTCGCTGGGGCGCAGAGTCGCTGGGCGCAGAGTCGCTGGGGCGCAGAGTCGCTGGGGCGCAGAGTCGCTGGGGGCGCAGAGTCGCTGGGGCGCAGAGTCGCTGGGGGCGCAGAGTCGCTGGGGCGCAGAGTCGCTGGGGCGCAGAGTCGCTGGGGCGCAGAGTCGCTGGGGGCGCAGAGTCGCTGCTGAGTCGCTGGGGCGCAGAGTCGCTGGGGCGCAGAGTCGCTGGGGCGCAGAGTCGCTGGGGCGCAGAGTCGCTGGGGGCGCAGAGTCGCTGGGGCGCAGAGTCGCTGGGCGCGCGAGTCGCTGGGGCGCAGAGTCGCTGGGGCGCAGAGTCGCTGGGGCGCAGAGAGTCGCTGGGGCGCAGAGTCGCTGGGGGCAGAGTCGTGGGCGCAGAGTCGCTGGGGGCGCAGAGTCGCTGGGGCGCAGAGTCGCTGGGGCGCAGAGAGTCGCTGGGGCGCAGAGTCGCTGGGGCAGAGTCGCTGGGCGCAGAGTCGCTGGGGCGCAGAGTCGCTGGGGGCGCAGAGTCGCTGGGGCGCAGAGTCGCTGGGGCGCAGAGTCGCTGGGGGCCAGAGTCGCTGGGGCGCAGAGTCGTGGGGCGCAGAGGCTGGGGCGCAGAGTCGCTGGGGCGCAGAGTCGCTGGGGCGCAGAGTCGCTGGGGCGCAGAGTCGCTGGGGGCGCAGAGTCGCTGGGGCGCAGAGTCGCTGGGGGCGCAGAGTCGCTGGGGCGCAGAGCTGGGCGCAGAGTCGCTGGGGCGCAGAGTCGCTGGGCGCAGAGTCGCTGGGGCGCAGAGTCGCTGGGGCGCAGAGTCGCTGGGGCGCAGAGTCGCTGGGGCGCAGAGTCGCTGGGGCGCAGAGTCGCTGGGGCGCAGAGTCGCTGGGGCGCAGAGTCGCTGGGGCGCCAGAGTCGCTGGGGCGCAGAGTCGCTGGGGCGCAGAGTCGCTGGGGCGCAGAGTCGCTGGGGCGCAGGTCGCTGGGCGCAGAGTCGCTGGGGCGCAGAGTCGCTGGGGCGCAGAGTTCGCTGGGGCGCAGAGTCGCTTGGGGCGCAGAGTCGCTGGGGGCGCAGAGTCGCTGGGGCGCAGAGTCGCTGGGGCGCAGAGTCGCTGGGGCGCAGAGTCGCTGGGGCAGAGTCGCTGGGGCGCAGAGTCGCTGGGGCGCAGAGTCGCTGGGCGCAGAGTCGCTGGGGCGCAGAGTCGCTGGGGCGCAGAGTCGCTGGGGCGCAGAGTCGCTGGGGGCGCAGAGTCGCTGGGGGCGCAGAGTCGCTGGGGCGCAGAGTCGCTGGGGCGCAGAGTCGCTGGGGCGCAGAGTCGCTGGGGGCGCAGAGTCGCTGGGGCGCAGAGTCGCTGGGGCGCAGAGTCGCTGGGGCGCAGAGTCGCTGGGGCGCAGAGTCGCTGGGGCGCCAGAGTCGCTGGGGCGCAGAGTCGCTGGGGCGCAGAGTCGCTGGGGCGCAGAGTCGCTGGGGCGCAGAGTCGCTGGGGCGCAGAGTCGCTGGGGCGCAGAGTCGCGGGCGCAGAGTCGCTGGGGCGCAGAGTCGCTGGGGCGCAGAGTCGCTGGGGCGCAGAGTCGCTGGGGCGCAGAGTCGCTGGGGGCGCAGAGTCGCTGGGGCGCAGAGTCGCTGGGGCGCAGAGTCGCTGGGGCGCAGAGTCGGGGCGAGAGTCGCTGGGGCGCAGAGTCGCTGGAGGCGCAGAGTCGCTGGGGCGCAGAGTCGCTGGGGCGCAGAGTCGCTGGGCGCAGAGTCGCTGGGGCGCAGAGTCGCTGGGGCGCAGAGTCGCTGGGGCGCAGAGTCGCTGGGGCGCAGAGTCGCTGTGGGCGCAGAGTCGCTGGGGCGCAGAGTCGCTGGGGCGCAGAGTCGCTGGGGCGCAGAGTCGCTGGGGCGCAGAGTCGCTGGGGGCGCAGAGTCGCTGGGGCGCAGAGTCGCTGGGGCGCAGAGTCGCTGGGGCGCAGAGTCGCTGGGGGCGCAGAGTCGCTGGGGCGCAGAGTCGCTGGGGGCGCAGAGTCGCTGGGGCGCAGAGTCGCTGGGGCGCAGAGTCGCTGGGGCGCAGAGTCGCTGGGGCGCAGAGTCGCTGGGGCGCAGAGTCGCTGGGGCGCAGAGTCGCTGGGGGCGCAGAGTCGCTGGGCGCAGAGTCGCTGGGGCGCAGAGTCGCTGGGGGCGCAGAGTCGCTGGGCGCAGAGTCCGCTGGGGCGCAGAGTCGCTGGGGCGCAGAGAGTCGCTGGGTGCGCAGAGTCGCTGGGGCGCAGAGTCGCTGGGGCGCAGAGTCGCTGGGGCGCAGGAGTCGCTGGGGCGCAGAGTCGCTGGGGGCGCAGAGTCGCTGGGGACCGCAGAGTCGCTGGGGCGCAGAGTCGCTGGGGCGCAGAGTCGCTGGGCGCAGAGTCGCTGGGGGCGCAGAGTCGCTGGGGGCGCAGAGTCGCTGGGGCGCAGAGTCGCTGGGGCGCAGAGTCGCTGGGGCGCAGAGTCGCTGGGCGCAGAGTCGCTGGGGGGCGCAGAGTCGCTGGGGCGCAGAGTCGCTGGGGCGCAGAGTCGCTGGGGCGCAGAGTCGCTGGGGCAGCAGAGTCGCTGGGGCGCAGAGTCGCGTGGGGCGCAGAGTCGCTGGGGCGCAGAGTCGCTGGGGCGCAGAGTCCGCTGGGGCGCAGAGTCGCTGGGGCGCAGAGTCGCTGGGGCGCAGAGTCGCTGGGGCGCAGAGTCGCTGGGGCGCAGAGTCGCTGGGGGCGCAGAGTCGCTGGGGGCGCAGAGTCGCTGGGCGCGCAGAGGTCGCTGGGGCGCGCAGAGTCGCTTGGGGGCGCAGAGTCGCTGGGGCGCAGAGTCGCTGGGGCGCAGAGTGTCGCATGGTGGCGCAGAGTCGCTGGGGCGCAGAGTCGCTGGGAGCGCAGAGAGTCGCTGGGGCGCTCAGAGTCGCTGGGGGCGCAGAGTCGCTGGGGCGC